>NC_134569.1:137636566-137956566 GCF_050947875.1 Dermacentor variabilis
TCCCGTCACAGCATCGGCTGTTCAGTCTTCCCACAAAACACACACGTTTCATGAACATCCATGAGATGTGTTTGGCTGGACCTAAAACATATCCATGAGATGTTAGTTTAAAGCATTAGCTTTTCTTAGTTCGTCTGCGTCGGCGTCCACAGAGAAGACTATGTGCACGAGGTGGGAAGGCGCTTCCATTTGTAGGAGTGCCACGCGCGCTTTTACCAGTGAGACAGGAGAGTTCGGTCATGGTTCCCTAGTATGCCACGAGACAGTGTTGCCCTCCGCGCATCACTAAAATGCAGCACTACTTTGGTTAGCAGACGCAATAACTCTCACCACGGCGGCAGAACACACCCACGGCGTGTGTAGTGTCGTGGAAGTTGTCATGTGTTCCTTTATGACGGCGCATAGGGGCACGCGCAGTGAGAGCTAGATCTTCAGAGACGCGGGGAGCGTTTGGTTGGTTTGGTTTAGAAAAAAATTGAGAGATTTGCCGGAAGGGCGAAGGCTTAGAAAAGGCTTAGCTTTGCGCTCGAACTTCTCGGACTCTATTCCAACTATATGTGGGTACAACTAACACGGACGTGACATACGGAGGTGCGCCAGCATTTCTGGCTTAGCACGCCTTCTATGTATGGTCTGTAATGACATTGCACGGGCGCCACTACGCTGCCCGTAGAGATCCGCGCCAGTAACATTACGTCACTTTCAGGTTTGAGCACTCGCATCGTATTCCACTTTTAATATTTAATAGTCTGGGAAGATTTAAGATAAGACGCATGCGCATTGAATGTTACGTTTCATGCCATTTGTTTGTGGGCTGTCATTCTCAGTATTCTGAGGAATGATTTAGTCAAGAACGTAGGACCTGGTATGAGCTACTTTCGTGACTGAATAGTGTAGCAACATAACCCGCTTACATGGCATGGATAAGCTTATTGCGTTCATTTACCTAAATACAGCAGATACGTTCCCGTTAAGTAAGTGTTCCCGGCGCCAAAGTTCACAATCGAGAACACAAAAAATGACCTAAGAGTTACGCCCATTTTACGCCCATTTGACAGCAAGGTTCAGTACGTCGCCAAATTGCGATCGCATGATACGTTTTCCGGCCGCTAGATCTCAAGTAAACAAGAAAATACGCGAGTTGCGTGTCATCGACAACAGTATATAGCTGCCCGCCGCGGCAGCTTCAACGCAGTACTCGCACGCCCGTCTCACGTGAAAACGCCGGCGCCGACTCATTTTCTCATTTCGGTATTCACACCTATCACCGCCAATCCAACTGCGATAAGCTACTTCGCCCATCTGTTTCACAGCGCGTGGTGCCGTCACAAGCGCAGCGCGCGCTTTTAATGGGCGATAACCGAAACGCGTCACCGTTCCCTGCTGCATACTGCGATCGCATACGTTTTCCGGCCGCTAGATTTCATGTGAACTAGAAAAGACGCGAGGCGCGCGCGATCGAGAATAAGCTGCCCCATCACGTGAAAACGACGGCGCGCACAGTTTCTTATTCCGGTACAACCAAAACTCCGCCCAGGTCGTCGCACACCGCATTCACAGCTATAAACCTGTTGCGATAAGCATCTTCGCCTATCTGTTTTACCGCGCGCGATGCGTAGTACCATTGGTAGCGTACTGCACGCTTTTAGTAGGAGATAATCCAAACGCGCCGCCGTTCCCTACAGCACACGGCGCAATGTGGGTGTCACGTGTCGCTTTGGCGGTATCCGGCGTCGTCCACCAGCCCGATTTCGTTTCGGTTTCCCCCTTAAGCACCACGCAACAGGAAAACAACAAAACGCGTCTCGGGCAGCCAGAGCACCACCAGCTCAACGCGCGTCATCGTCTCGTGCCGCAATGATCCGCTGAAGCTTCGCATTACTCAGACGTCAACAATAGCCGAGTGTGTCTTTCAGTTACATCGAATCGTACATTTTCCCAGTTAGTACGTTACTCTCGCGGCTTTTCTTTTTTTTTTTTTAACGTGTGAACGAGGTTTTACTGTGTATGTGCGGAGTCCCGCGGCGACGCCAACGACGAAAATTCGCTGGGAGTGTGCATATGGAGGCCTCCCCACATTCAGCGTTTTTCTGGCGTTTTTTGGCGTTTCGTCACCCGGCGTCGTCCCTCGGCGTCGACGCTGAGGGCGACGCGCTCAAGAGAGAGATCGCGCCGCCGCGCTGGTCCGCGTGCCACTCCTATGGCTGGACCAATGCTGGACGCTCTCTGACGCAACGCGAGAAAACGCCGGTAAAAACGCGGAATGTGCGGCGGCCTTAATCGCTATCGCAATAAAACGACGAAGCGATGGGGACTTACCGTCAACACTGTATATGACCCGCCGCGGTTGCTCAGTGGCTATGGTGTTAGGCTGCTGAGCACGAGGTCGCGGGATTGAATCCCGGCCACGGCGGCCGCATTTCGATGGGGGCGAAATGCGAAAACACCTGTGTACTTAGATTTAGGTGCACGTTAAAGAATCCCAGATGGTCGAAATTTCCGGAGTCCTCCACTACGGCGTGCCTCATAATCGCAGAGTGGTTTTGGCACGTAAAACGCCATAATTTATATAACACTGTATATACGCTCAATCACCTAGCAGTGGAACACAGAGGGAAAACGCCTATAACCTGCACCACAGCAGGTGCTTAAACATTGGTGTTACATACTCGTAGCCGGGGAAAAGGCGAAGAAGTGGCTCTTGTGTGGAAACCCGTTTTCTACTGCTCTCATTTTGCGAGTATTCTTGCGTGTTTTCGGGAGGCGCCGCTTCCGAGACCTTCGGCGATGGAAGCGGAGTCAGCTAGCTAGACGTCCGGAGGAGACCGACGTCACAGCGTCGAGCACTCCGAGGAAGCGCAATCACCTGATGAGCGACACAGGCAGCGAAGACACCTTGCTGTACTACTCTGCTTCAGAAGAAGATCTGTCGGATGACGGCGACTTCTTGACAGTTGTGAGGAAAAAAGCAAAGAGGAGAATCGTCACTGCTTCCTCGTCTTCAACAACGACGACGGTGGCAGCAAAAGCCCATGACACGGCCCATACCATCCTGTTCTTGCCCGAGACGCCGACCGACAACCTGAATCTGCTAAACAGGCAAGCCATATCTGTAACACTAGAAGCTCTTGTTCCAAATGAGATAATGGATATGAGAATTAACACCCGTAAGAACATTCTCGCGGTTGATGTCAAGAACAGAGCAGCATTGGATATCTTGAGTACAGTGAAAATACTGGGCAAGATAAATGTTCGCACCATAACACCACAGGACAGCAATACTATATCAAGTGTGATTTATGATGTCGGTGAGTCAATCGACGACAACGATCTGCCTATTTTGGTCAAACCCGCCACAGCAGATGTAACTATTATTGAAATCCGCCGCCTAGGAGATTCACGCTGTGTGAGGATAACTTTCAAGGGAGGTAGCTTGCCGTTCTACATGAAAGTTGGATTTTTTCGTCATCCAGTGCGACCGTTCTTTCCAAGACCACTTCAGTGCCGTAATTGTTTGAAGATCGGGCATGTCAGCGGCACATGCAAAAATTCGACCGTGTGCTCAAGATGTTCTGAGCAGCACAGCGCTGATGCTTGCCGTGCGACTCACTTCAAGTGTGCCAATTGCTCGGGTCCCCATGAAGCATCGTCGAAAAACTGCCCGAGACGCAAGACAGAGCGGCAAGTCCTAAAACAAATGGTGAGACACAACTCACAGACAGGCCGCCGCCAAAGTGCGACGGTGCAGTGTCCGCCGTCATCAAAGACGATCCTCGTCTACTAGAAATACTGATACCGTCGCAAGACAGACGCTACTTCCTGAGGCTGGTGCTCCCAAGGCGTTCACCCACACAACAACACGGTGTGTGATGACGCAGTGAATACCTCTACTGCAAACGACTGGCCTGCACTTCCGACATTAAGTCCTTCAGCCCAACAGAGGTCGACGGTGGACCACCGACGAACCAATGAGGGCACAGATCACATGCGAGGTCCCCAAGACAAGCAAGTAATCGCCATAATAAAATCTCTAATGAAAGTCATTTGCGTGTTGATAAATGACATGCAGACGCCATCTGCTCGAGGTGCACTACAAGTGCTGGACGGCCTGGATCCGGTTCTTGCGAACCTCGAGTAGCAAGCACAATGGCTCTATCGCGTGCCGTTCTTCAGACAAGTCAAGGAAGCATCTATTATGCAATGGAATGCCCGTGGCCTGAAATCCCGCAGTGATTTTCGCCATTACGTTTTCACCAATCGATTTCCCATTGTTGTCGTCTGTGAACCGAAGCTACAGAAACCCGTCCTGATCCCAGGCTATGAACCTTATGTGTCATCGACTTGTACTGACATTAGCAAAGTGATCATCTACGTACGGTGTGAACTGACTTATGTTCATCCAGTGCGGCCACATTACACTAATCAGTATGTGTGTTTGACCGTAAAAAAACTAAAACTTGCGTTTACTTTAGTGGGCGCTTACCTTTCTCCATCAATTAAGTCGTTTCGATAGGCAGAGACTGAGTGACATTATAGATGCGACACCTGGTCCATGGATTGTTGTTGGGGACTTCAACGCGCATCATTCACTTTGGGGAAGCAACAAGATAAATTCCAAAGGAAGAACCCTCGTGTCCTTTGCTTGAGACCATGAACTTTGTTGTCTAAATGATGGCAGTCCCACGTTTCTGCGCGGCCGGACGTACAGTAGTTGTTTAGACTTAGCATTTGTTTCGCGATGCCTCACTCGCTGCGTCCATTGGTTCGCAGATATAGAAACCCACGGAAGCGACCACATTCCTACCTACCTGAAGATAAAAGGCCTCACCAAATCCGTTCCATCAAATTTTAAACAAACAATAGATTGGCCTGTGTTTAAATCACTTATGACAGACGCATGCCATGAAAGCATTTCATCCACACTAGAATTTCAGATCGCCAAGGCTATGCAGGATGCTATGCGCTCATTTCGGCCATTAGAGAAATACACAGATTTTGATTCGGAAATACAGAGCCTCCGTGCAATCCGCCGGCGAGCGGAGCGACGGTACAGACGGACTAAATCATTGTACGACCTTAGAGAGGCCAGACGCATTCAAAAGAAAATTCAGCGTCGCCTTGCTATACTGTAAAATCTACGCTGGAAATCGTTTTGTGAGTCTCTCGACCTGCGTAAACCTCTGTCGGTTGTCTGGAGAACAATCCGTGGACTCCGAACAGCTCCTCAACAGCGTCGTTCATTTAAGTCTCTAGCCCTACATCAAGGACGCCGAGAAGTCTGCGCAAGGATCGCGGGTCCGGCACTCACGTATTCACCTTGCGCACCTATTCCCATTGTGCCCCCTTGCTCCCGAGATCCTCGTATGGACGCTGCTTTCTCCATCGAAGAACTGGAGGCCGCACTTGCTGGGTGCAGGCGATCTTCGTCACCAGGACACGATGGCATCACATACTCTGCGCTTGCAAACCTTGGAAAAGAGGCCAGAGATGCCTTTCTTGGCCTATACAACGCATCATGGCGTGACGGCCTGGTCCCTACAACGTGGAACTCCAGTCGGCTTGTGCCATTCCTCAAGGCTGGCAAATCCCTGTTGGAATTGTGATCTTACTGTCCAATAGCACTGGCCAGCTGTGTCGGCAAGGTAATGGAGAGAATGATCCTTACACGGTTAGAATGGTACTTGGAATTTTACAACGTCTATCCATAGGTAACAGCTGGTTTTCGACGCTGCCGCTCGTCAATAGATAGCGTTATCGACCTGGTAACATACGTACACCACCAGAAACATCTGAAACGAATCACTGCGGCCCTATTCCTTGATGTTAAAGGTGCGTACGACAATGTAGATCATCATGCAATTCTGGACGCCTTAGAAGCTGTAGGGATTGGTGGACGCACCTTTCGCTGGAGACGCAACTATTTGAATGGAAGATCTTTCTTTATTTTGACTGAAGACGGACCAACGCCATCTAGCTATACCAGTCGTGGTGTACCGCAAGGCGGAGTACTCAGCTCTACCCTTTTCAACCTGGTGCTCGTTGGTCTCGCTGATTCGTTACCGCAAACCGTTCAGCACTCCGTATATGCAGACGACATTTGCATATGGGACTCCAGGCGTGACACGGGTACAAGTCCGCGCACGACTTCAGAAAGCCTCAACGGCTGTGTCAACATACCTAAGAAGACAAGGCCTGGAGCTTTCCGCTGAGAAATGTGCACTCGTTGCTTTTACTCGCAAAGTGATGGCCCCGTATGCTTTGCGGATTAATGACCAAATTATACGGTATAGCCGAACGCACCGATTTCTTGGCGTCATCATTGATAGAGACTTGTTTTGGAGCCCTCACATCTCGTACATGACAAAGCGTTTGGCCGCCATTGTGGACCTTATTGCGTTTCCCGGCTGGAAGTCCTGGGGCGCAACAGTACCGTCAATGTTGCAACTAGACAAAGCACTGTTTTGGGCTTCCTGCGGTACCAGCTTACCTGTACTAGGAAATACTTGCACTACGAATATTCGAAAACTCCAGAGCGTGCAAGCCCAAGCACTCAGGACTTATCTCGGTCTTCCCAAAACTACGTCATCGGTTGCGACAGTGGCCATAGCCAGAGGCGCTCCTTTGACAGTCTACATTGATGCAGATGTCCCGAGAGCACACATCCGACACCTGACTCGGATTCCCTCACACCATCTTGCTTGCTTGCCAGCAAAAAGACCACTTTCAACTTTTGCTAAAATTATTGTAAGACATCAGACCTGCTTGCCATCAGAATTTGCGCCCGCTACACGATTTTCAGATCCATTGTGGTGTCTGCACCGGCCGCAAGTGCAACTGACAATTCCAGGAATCAGAAAGAAAGCTGGAGCATCATTGCTAGCTTTGAAACAAGCAACTTCGGAGCACATTCACAACGTGCACAGATTCCGGCAACGTGTATACACAGATGGTTCAGTAAAACTCAATAGCTCTGCTGCTGGAGTCATTATCCCGGCACAATCTAAGGAAATCAAATTAAAAACTTCATGTGTGACGACATCGACGGGTGCAGAACTCGCGGCGCTCTGTGCTGAACTTGATTTCATTAAGCAGAAACCACAGAAACAATGGACAGTTTTTAGTGACTCCAAGGCAGCCCTTCAGTGCATACGAAGCCCAATGCGCCACGGACCCAATGAACAACTGGCCTCAGAAATTCGGCACATATATCATCAAAGCCATGACAAGGGACACAACATAATCTTTCAGTGGCTTCCAGGACATTGTAAAATAAGCGGGAATGACCACGCCGACGAAGGCGCCCGATCTGCACATGAAAGTGGTCAACGGGTCTTCATTCCGCTTTCGCGATCAGACGCTGCGGCTGAGCTGCGATTGATGTCCCGTGAGTGTACTTTGCCCCTGTGGGACTTAACTGTTTTCACCATGTGTCGGTTGCGTTCGTTGTCTCCGGACATACGGATGCACCTCCCGCCTAGGTTACCACGACGTGAACCGACTATGCTCTACCGTCTGTGGCTAGGCGTTGCCTTTACAAACTCATATGCTTTCCTCATTGGAATGGCCAACAGCCCCACGTGCGATACATGTAACATCGACGAGACGCTCGCACATATTATCTGTGTCTGCCCGCGATACAGTGCTCAGAGACAAGTGATGTGCAGAGTACTGGACCAGTTGGACAATCGTCCACTTTCAGAACTAAAAACTTTAGGTCAATGCTCCGAAAGAACATCCGCGTTGAAGGCCTTACTCGCGCTATTAAGGTTCTTGCGGTCTACGGGGCTTCACGACAAACTCTAAGAATGCCACCCCCTACCGCTCTGTAGTGTACGCGCTTTGTTCGTGCTTGTCTCCCTTTCTTTATATCTCCCCCTTCCACTCTGTTTCTCTTTTTATCCCACTTAACCCTTCCCCCTGCGCAGGGTAGCCAACCGGAACTACCTCTGGTTAACCTCCCTGCCTTTCTCTGCATTATTTTCTCTCTCTCTCTCTCTCTCTACTCGTAGCCGTCCTGTGCGTTTTAATGCGTAAGCTTTCTTTGCCGGGTATCCCAGCCCCGTCACGCGAAAAGTGTGGTGCCTTGTATCTGAACAAAAATGCGGAATTTCCAGACATTTAACCGTTATAACAGTGCAAATGTAGGTGATTGTAGCTTTATAAGCGATCACGAAATTTAAACAAAAAAAGAGAGAAAAGAGACAATAGCCATAGAAATACGTACATAGGGTTCCTTATAAAACTCATGGGGAAGCTTATAGTTGGGGTGGGTCGACTTCAAATTTGGGGTTGGGTCAACTTGAAATTTAAAGGTGGGCCAACTCAAATTTGGTGGTGGGCAAACTTAAATTATTGGGTAGGTCAACTTAAAATTTGAGGGTGGGACAACTTGGGTGGTGGGCCAACTTGAAGTTTGAACATAGACCAACTGAAATTTGCGGGTGGGCCAACTTAAATTTGGGGGTAGGCTAACTTAAATAGGAGGGTGGGCCAAATTAAAATTTTAACGTGGGCCTGCTGAAATGTGGACGTTGGCCAGCTTGGAATTTGGGAGTGGGCCAGCTAAAGTTTGGATATGGGCGAACTTAAGTTTGGGGGTGGGCAAACATAGATTTGGGGTTGGGCAAACTTAAATTTGGGGGTATGCATTTAGACAACTGCAGTGGAGTTTCTGCATTATTTTTGTCCATTTCACCAAAAAAAAGAAAAACATTCGCACAGCAGACGTCAGGACTTAATTCGTACGTCACAGAGATATTTGTGGTTTACTGGGCTGGATGTATCAGCGAACACAGCTTCGAGCGGTGTAGCGCGACATAGCAGTGTTTTCTCTTGTACCCAATTGTAGACGTAAAGTTTCAAGGTACGAGACATGATTAATTCTTCAAAAAAATTTACGGCTCAAAGAAAGAAATTTTATTGACAAGAAAGACAGAGAGGTCGACTCGAGCTGGTGATATCTAGTCTGCTACTCTGCACTGGGAAAGTGGGGAGGGTAGTGAAAGTACTGGGATGGATGAGGATAAGAAAAGTGGTGAGTGCTTATGTACATTAGACGGTGGGCCTACAGCTCCAAAGTGCATGTTGGAATCTATGTGAATATACCAAAAAGTATGCTATGTGAATATACCAACTTCTTAATAGTGACGTCAATGATCCCGGCAGCCATGACACCGAAATTGCTTATTTCAGTTTGGATATTATTTGTACGAACATTTCTCGGAGACATCTGAACAACACTGTCGGACCTGAATGAGAGGCAAGGTATACCGGCAACACTAAGGTCGACCGCAAGTACATAATACTCTAGAGCTCTGGCATTGAAATTGGATAGCCAAGAACGTATAGCTTGTTTGCGAAATTTTATCGCCGAATTAATGTTACTTTGTAAGTTAGCTTGTGTTTACATGCGAATGTTATTCGTTTTTCTTTCTCGGTAAATGACTGACGCATGTCGCAATGCAAGCTGCAATGTCTGCAATTACACCAATCCGTCTCAATAAAGTGCCTTTATTTTGATATTGCAATTATGCGTACGCTCGAGGCGCGTTTGCGCCGCCGGCGTTGGTGATGTCGTGCTGTCACCGTATCGGCGGACATGCGCTGTCCGCGCGCGGTGGGTTAAACTCACGCGCAACTTTCCGTGGCAATGAAGTTTCCGGAAAGCTAATGGGGCGGTGCTTCTGAAGATGTGTGCAGGAGTATCCTCGACTGTGTGTTGAGGGGATTTTCTCGACATCCTCATAGTGCTGAAGACCGCTAACGCACCCCGCTTCGCATTAAAACGTCGTGCTCCTGTAGTTCACGGGTCACGCTGGCATCCGAGGGGGACGAGATATTGCACGAGGCAGCGCGTGATTTAAGGCGCTCTCGATTTGTCGACCTCAGGCTGTCCTTAGGTGGCTTGCACGAATATTTAATAACTAAAATAATAATGAATTTAAGAACACATTCTTGAATGTTCGCTAGGCAACTCCTAGTCCGCACTAGAACGCGTCCTTAAGTTCTTTATTATTTTCATATCTAATGTTCGCGCAAGTCGCCTCAGGACTGCACGCCTGAGGCGCTGCGTTCAACCAATGAGCGTTAACGTACGTAGCTTATCGGAGAGTCAGCCCTCTACAACAAAGAGTGAGTCCCCTAATTTCCACTGCTCTGTCTCCCAGCTGCCGACTGGTTGCGTATCGCTGTCGCTAAATCCCTACACTCTATCGTTGGGAGCTTTGCAGCAACCCGCAGGTGAAGCAGCAGCGCTTGCGAAGTCCTGGTGCACCGACTGTATTCGCGCTTTGCTCTGACACCAGGCATACCAGAAAAAAAAAATGTGCTTTATGATTTACTTACGAAATAGAGGCACATGAACTGCGCAAGCACACTATATTAGAAAACGTTGGCGAAACAAAAACGGGGCGACGACCGGCGCCTCTACACGTGCCCTGGCTCCGGAGAGCCCGTTTGAGTCTGCGTGTAAGAACCACGACGTGGCACGTAGAGCACACCGTCGGCAGGCAGAGATCGCCGGCAACGAGGAATGGATTCCATCGGTGAGCGCTGTATATAGGACGGTCATGGGCGGCCAATGACTCTGTGTTGGCTTTTGCGTGAGACAGGCTGTAGGTCCAGACGAGAGCTTCCTGGCTCCTATTCTGCAGGTCCAGCAGAAGGTAATTGAATCGGCATCGATAGATAAACCATTGGTTCAAGAGAGCCGCACAAGCCCGGAACCGAATGTATGGCCACGCTTACCGCCGCGCTCACGGGCCTCAGACTGTCAGCGTGAGCAAGGACAGTGCACTGAGATATCGCCATCGGACTCTGTCATCAAAGCCATGCTGCGACAAATAATCGCCGCCGGTTTAAATAATCGCCACTGGCGGTTTAAATACGCCAGTGGCGCTAACAGCGGCAAAAATTATGAACGCTATAGACAGTCTCTTCGCTACGCTGCAGTAACTTATACCTCTGCCAGCGAAGATGACTGCGCTGTGCTGTGAAGTGTACACGTACGCATTACACAGAAACATTGTGCTGTGCAGCCCTCATCATATCTACCATACCACCACCTTCCTTCCTCTTCACATCCTATGTCGGTCATTCCCCAAACCCCTTCCCCAGCGTGGAGTAGCAGGCTACAGGCATTTCACTCAGGCCGACCTCTCCACCTTTCTGCCATTAAATATTCTCTCTCTCTCTCTCTCTCTCTTTGCGTGAGAGTCGGGTCTACTACACAGGTTGTAGATACCATTCTTGGGGGGCAAGCTCCCCGTTCCACGACACATTCCTCTCACCCCCATTTCCCCCTCCGAACAGCAGGCCGAAGCGCCATCCTTTGACTTCGAAAAAAAAATTAAATTATGGGGTTTAACGTGCCAAAACCACTTTCTGATTATGAGGCACGCCGTAGTGGAGGACTCCGGAAATTTCGACCACCTGAGGTTCTTTAACATGCACCTGAATCTAAGCACACAGGTGTTTTCGCATTTCGCCCCCATCGAAATGCGGCGGCCGTGGGCGGGATTCGATCCCGCGACCTTTGACTTCGAACAGCAGACGGATAGACACTCATAAGCTGTAGGAATGTACGGACACGTTGTTGGAGGACAGTCAGTCCGGGACGACAAAGATACCTAGAGCTGCCATCCTCAATAGGTTGCGCGGCAAGTTGCACGGCGATCCGTTTATGCATCTACCAGCCAAATACTATCATATATACTCCACGCCCGCATTATACTGCGGTTCGGAGTTATAATTAAGCCATAGGCTGAATGTGAATGGGCTAAATGCGTCCGTCCACGACTGAGATTACCCGGGCTGCGTATAACGATGCGCAGTAGGAACAAGATGACTTCGGCGTGGGTAATTTTATAGCCAGAAGTGAGTGTAAAAAGGCTTCGCGCCTTCTCTCACTCTCGCTGCGGTGTGCCGCCACACAGTGAGAAGACGCTCGGCATCGACCGGTGAATGGAAAGTTGCAGCCCCTGCATCGATTGACCGGGGCCGAAAGGGCAGAAACACGAAAAGAAGCAGCCTGGGATTTGGATGCCTGCTTTTTGAAAACTCTATTGGGAACGTGGTGCAACAGCGCGAATAGAGGCGGACGGAAGAAAAAAGAAATATCCACAAGCAGACGCCATCCTTGTGTTTACATCATTTTGCTTCATCATATCGTGCATGCTGTCATCCTCATGTTGTCATCATCATGTTGCGCATCTACACATCACCAAGTTGCCAGCGGAAGACCCCTGCAAGTAACAGTTGTTTGGCAGTTAGCCCTTTTATCCTGATCAAGCCGGGGCGCCACGCTTGCCTAAGGGCAACCGGCGTCTCGCCTCCGCCGCGGCCGCGTTGTGCGGCGTTTGCCTGCCTCGCCGAGCCCGAGCCCAGCCATGGAGTACGCCGTAGAAGGCGAAGACATTGACCCAGCCGAGCTGTCTGACGGGACGTGGAAGACGGCCCTGGACATGCAGCAGAGATATCGACGCCGGACCGGAGCCGCATCGAGGCCCGCCAACGGAGAAGCCTCGCCGAAGGGTGAGCCAACACCGATACCGCGACGACGGGCCCGCCCGCCTCCGATCGTGCGCCGTCGACCCATGCCACGCTTACCAGTGGACGATTACAAGGTGGTCTTTCGACCGAATGGTGCCGTCAACCTGACCGAGGTTGGGCCAGCTGTACTCGCGGACGCGATATGCGCCGCCGCCAACCTCGACGTTCGCCAAGCCCTCCCTATTGACCAGGTGAGGATCCACCCCACCAACAACACGATCACGGTCAGTACCCCGGACCGGCAGCGTGCCGAGGCCTACTACAACATCACAAAGCTGCAGCACGCTCAGCATAAGCTTGATACGCCTGTGACAACGTACATTCCGGCGCCCGACAACTCGGTGCGAGGGGTGGTGTACAGGGCATACAGCTATGAAACGGACCAAACCATCTACGCCGAGCTTCGCAACAGAAATCCTGACCTGACAATTGTGAACGCGCGGAGAATGGGCACGACTCGCCACTTCGTGATCACCTTCGCCGGAGTCAAGCTCCCGAAATTCGTACGTTACCTGGCTTTCACGTTTGAAGTCTTCCCGTTCCGAGAACGGCCGGAGGCCTGCTTCAACTGTTGGAAGCTGGGGCACCGAGCAGACGTGTGCCCTCAACCCCGACCGACAGAACCAAGATGCCGGCGCTGCGGGGAAGAACACCCTTCGCCACCCAACGGAGAAAAGCCAACCTGCTCTCCCTCTTGCGTAGTATGCGGTGGAGGCCACCCGACCGGCAGCAGGAGTTGCAAATATCGGTTTATCCAAAAAAAGCAGCCCGCCAAGCCAGCCAATGCTAACACCACGCCGTCACCATGTGGAGGAGACGAAAACGGCAAGAAGGCGTCGGCGAGAACGTCCAGACCACAGGAGCGGGGTCAGGTGAGCGGCCAGAGCCGAACCGAGTCCTTTCCACCTCTTCGCGGCCGGAGCGATAGCGTGAGGCACCGGTCGGCGTCCCGGCCACCTGGAGACCGCTCGAGCTCCAAGAGCACACAAGTCGCCTGGGGAACAGCCAAGCCTCAGCCGAAGCCCCGGAAGAAGCTGCCCCAAAACCCGCAGGTAAGGGAGCTGGCGGAGCAAATGAAATTACTCCAACAACAATTAGCTGCAGCTAATAACAAAATTCGACAATTAGAAAATGGACATACTCCTAGTAATGCCCCCAGCACAAAAAACGCGAGCGAGATCGTGGCTTGTGCTAAGCGTGGAGCGGATGCAGAAAACGACATGGAGGTAGATGGTGCGCGCCGCACTAAACGGAAGGCGGAAGGCCCCGCCGCAGTACCCGTCGAGAGTGTCGCCGCGCCGGACCCCCGAATTTCAAAACTGGAACGCGTGATCGAGAGTATGGTTGCTCAGCAAGCCGCCCAAAACAAACAGCTGGTAGAAAGTGTTGCCGCTCTTAGCTCCGCCATGACTGCAGTTATGTCCCACATTGGATTAACCACGGCACAACCCCAATCCCAACCGCAACCTTACCTTCAGCCTCAGGTGGTAACTCCGCCTGCACCAACGCCAGAACCAAACATGCTACGCGATTCTGTGACTCACCGCGCTTCCGGAGTGCTCACAAAAACACCTAGCACGGTTTCACCGTGCATGGAACCGCAAAAACAAACGTGATGGCCAAAGCACCAGTCGTAATCTGGCAGTGGAATTGCAGGGGCTTCTGCCGTAAACGCAGGTCTCTGGAATACACGCTTCAAAATCACCAAACCAAACCTGACATAGTTGCCCTTCAGGAAACTGGGATAGCGGCAAAATTATCAGGTTTTGCGGCTTACAACGAAATTACCGCTCCAGATATCTCTCCGGCCACGGCGATCATGGTGAACAGAAATCTGACCGCCAACCAATTAAACCTTGAATTCACGGCGGTGTCATACACCTTCGTTGAAATCCTGCCAAAACGACGATCGGACCAAACGCTCTACATTCTGAATGTTTATAGCCCCCCTAGGGATAAAAGCCTAGCAGTAGCTACACTAATAGGCAAAGCATATAAAGCTGCAAAGCATGCACAACTCGTGCTGCTGGGAGATATTAACGCGCACCATTCGGCCTGGGGCTACCAAAAATGTCAAAAGAAGGGCACTAAACTCTGGGAGACCGCTCAAGACCTTGGTTTCACTCTTCTTGTTGACCCTGAAAGACCAACCCGCATAGGCAATAGCGTGAGTCAAAACACCTCGCCTGATTTGACTTTCACCAGGAACATAGACAATGCCATCTGGGAGAATACCGAACTAAACGTTGGTAGCGACCATTACATTCTTTCCATTACGGTACCCTCCAGAGGCTACAAGCGAAATAAGGTGAAAATTAAGCACACTAGATGGGACGCTTTCCGGTATGTTCGCAATAGACGCGAACCCGCAACCATTACAAACCTTGAAGAATGGATATCCACTCTTCTCAAAGACGCAGCTAACTCGACCACGGAGGTAGACCAGGAGGAGGACGGCCCGGCTCCAGATGCTAAATTGGTCCATCTATGGTCTGCGCAGCGGAGTTTGCAGAAGCGCTGGCTCGCGCAGAAACACAACCGTGGCCTACGCAGACGCATCGCGCAACTGGAACGGGATATCGAGAAATACTCAAGAAAGCTCAGTCAGGAACACTGGCACCAGCTATGCGACCGCCTTAATGGCCAGCTAGGGTGCAAAAACACCTGGTTCCTGCTTAAACACCTACTTGACCCCAGTCAGACTAAAACAGCATCACAAAAGAACCTTCAGAGGATCATACACTCTTTCCCGGGAGATAATGATGCCCTTTTTGAAGCTCTAAAAAACCGCTACTTTAATACAAGCACCGATATTCCTCTACCCGTAGCTTATACCGGAAAGGAAAACAGGGAACTAGACAGCGACATTATGGAATCTGAAGTACGTGCTGTCCTAAACAACATCAAGACAACAGCGGCGGCTGGCGAGGACCGCATCACCAATAAAATGCTACGGAACCTAGACGATCAGTCGGTTACCGAAATCACAAATCTTTTCAACATCCACTGGAAAGAGGGAACTATACCCACCAGCTGGAAACATGCAAACGTAATTTTCATACCCAAACCAGGCAAGAAGCTGGAGCTAGAGAATCTCCGCCCTATCTCCTTAACCTCTTGCCTGGGGAAGGTTATGGAACACGTCATTCTTAACAGGCTAAACGAGTACACTGAAAGCAATGGGCTGCTGCCCCATACGTTGATAGGCTTCAGATCAAATCTGTCCACTCAAGACATTATGTGGCAAATACAGCACGATATCCTACATCCGGGCCCTATAAGAGCCACCCGTACAATTCTAGGGCTGGACGTGAGTAAAGCGTTCGACAATGTGTCACATGCTTCAATACTCACAAATCTAGCCCAAATGAACGTCGGGAAGCGCACTTATAGCTATATTACAAGCTTTCTCAAGGATCGCACTGCAGAAATACATTTTGGGGACATTAAAAGCGGACAATTTCAATTAGGTACAAGGGGCACCCCTCAGGGTGCGGTCCTCTCCCCCTTCCTTTTCAATGTGACCATGCGAAACCTGCCTCCATTACTGGAAAGCATCCCGCATATCAAACACTCCATCTATGCCGATGATATCACCATCTGGACCAATAGCGGTTCCGATGGAGGAATCACGGAAGCATTACAAGCGGCCGCGGATACCGTACAAAATTTTGTGCGACAGAATGGTCTAACGTGCTCGCCGTCGAAATCGGAGCTTCTCGTCATCCGTGATAAATCAACCAAACACGCCACCGAAAGGGACGCCACCTTCCCTATACGAGTCAGTATGGAAGACGGCCCAGTTCCGCCCGTACTGACTATAAGAGTCCTGGGCATGTTAATTCAACATAACACCCATAATTCTGAGGCGATTGTCCGATTACGGACGACAGCCCGCCAAATATGTGGCCTAATCAGACGAGTAGCCACACGACACCGCGGTATGAAGGAGGCTGATATCTGCCATTTGACGCAGGCTTTCCTGATCAGTCGCGTCGTGTATTCCTTCCCTTACTACCACCTACGCCTTTCTGACAAGGAAAAGGTTAACAGCGTCATTCGCACAGCTCATAAAGCTGCCCTTGGTCTCCCGAGGTATGCGAACACTGAACGTTTACTTGAGCTAGGTATATACAATACCCTAGACGAACTCGTGGAGGCCCATAAAACAGCCCAACGTGAACGACTCTCCCGCACCGCAACTGGCAGAGTTATTCTAAGTAAACTCGGGCTGAATCCAGTTATGAATTCAGCAGGAAGAACAACATTACTCGGTGCGGTCAAAAGCCGTTTGGTTATAAAACCATTACCCAAGAACATGCTCTCTGGGAGACACGACAAGAGGCGGTCTGCCAGAGCCAAGGCCCTTCAGGAAAGGTACCAAAACAACCAGCACACCGCTTATGTCGATGCAGCAAAGCAACATCACCAAACTTACGTAGTGAGCGTCGTGACCGGAGAGGGAAGTATCCTCAACGCCGCGACCATAAAAACAGCGTCCACCGTGGAAGCGGAAGAGACTGCCATTGCTTTGGCCATCATGAATCCCTCCGTGCAAACAATCATAAGCGACTCCAAAAGGGCAATAGTCAACTATTCGAGAGGCAGCATAGGCGTATGTGCAGCGCGAGTCCTACGGGACTTTAATAATGAAAACACTGTTGAACTCGTATGGGTCCCTGCCCATTCGGGGAATCAAGGGAATGAGGAGGCGCACTGGGTAGCCCGAAGTCTAATCAACCGGGAGATGTGCCCCTCAGACTCGGATCCCATGGATGAGGCACCGACGACATACCAGGAAATAACAAACTATTACAAGCAAAAAAGGCGAATTTACCCGCCTCCAAACGCAAGCCTCACGCGAGCGCAAGCCTCGATCCTGCGTCGAATCCAAACTAAATCGTTCCCCAACCCACATTGGCTATCCATAATTACCAACGGGCAATGGAACCCAATATGTCAAAATTGCACAAATCAAACATTGGCTACCCAAAATCACATTCTTTGGGGGTGCGAGGGCTTACCCCCTCCCAGGTCGCTCCTGCCAGCTCCCTCACAACACACGTGGGAAGAGCTGCTCAGAACGCCGGAAGAAAAAGTACAAAAAGCCCTCGTTGCCTGGGCCGAAAGGGTCGCTCCTCGTGAGGGGCCATTCTAGGACTCGGGCCTGCCAGGTCATCACTGAGCAGAGTCTCAATAAAGTTGTTACCACCACCCACCGACAAAATGCAACGGCAATTAAAATATACTTGTCTTAAAATGAAGGCGACGTTTCTTCAGTAAGTTCTGATGCCCAAGAGCCTCATACACCAGGTGATTTTTTTAAATGGAAGCATGGACATTAAATATATCATATGGCGGCTAGCGTAGTTGCAAAACATTGACAGTGTTGCAAAATGCTTCGATATCTATAAATGTAATTGTTATATTTTTAGAGCTGTTAGATCAGCACAAAAAGGAAAAGTTAAGCACTTTCTTTGCATGATATAAATCTGCTTCGCTGAGAGTTGAATGTACCGCGCCGCAGCTGCGTAGCGAGGCGCGCCTACGCGCAATAATAGAGAGCAGCTATTCATGACTGTTCACGGAGGTCGCACCGCGTTTCCACGCGTACGAGCCGTGCCACACTATCTGCGCATGCGTGGGCGCGCGGTCGCGAGCTTGCGCGCGTCTGCAAGCATATACGTGTGGTCTGGGCTTTACGCTTTCGCGTCTTTACTGTCTTACCAACTCTTCTCTCGCTGTAACACTGACAGTTTCGGTGTCTTAGGAGTACAATTTTCCAACATAGTTTAACACAGCGTTCCTCATTAGTGACCCTTTAACCGCCAAGATTGCAGCGTGCGTCCTGGCTGGCCGACGAAAACAGGGTTCTGAGCGTGGTAACCTCAGCGTGGTTGCCGTGTTGTCTTCCCTCGCCGAAGTGCAGGGCATGGCGGGATACCAGCTGCTGCTTAAGTGGTTGCTCCTGGGAGCTGCCACGTGTCCCTCGGGCGCTCTGATTGGGCCGGGAGAGGAGAAGACGACGGCCATATTCCTCACCAGCAGCGGAGGCGCGTCCGTAGTCGCCAGCTCCAGCAAGAAGCCCGCCACGACGGCGAGCCGCGTCACTACGAGGGGTCCGCGTCCAGCCGGAAGCCCGCGTCCAGCTGTAAGCTTTCAACCAAGTGTGTACTAGCTTAGTGCATGCTACAGCATACGGCTTTATCAACGATTCATTCACAGCTTCGGTATTCTTTACTACCAGCAACATTATTGATTATTATTAGTAATAGTATAGTAGTAGTAGTAATAGTAGTAGTAGTGTTGTGTAATTTCGATGTAGAGGCATCGTAAGGAGCTGTTAGTTCTCCTCATAGGTGCTGATTACAACTATGCTCCGTCCAATATCTGAAAGAAAAGAAAGCCCACGACGAAAAATAAAGCTATAGTGTGACGCATAGTGTGACTCATGCGTAAGATAAATGAAGAATAATTAATGTTACGCAAACGTCAACCTTCACAAGGAGTACTAAAATCAGTTTCTGCATTATTACCGCACTGGAACACGCTGTTTACAAAAGGGGAAAAAGCAGGAAAAGAAAAAAACTGCGATTAGGTTCACAGATACGAATCTACATCCAAAAACAGCGTAACAGAGTAATGCGTCACAAAGTACTGCCCCAAAGAGTAATGGAAAAGCAGCTGTAGAAATTTTTTCTCCTCTCTATAGATTGGGTCTTTTGAAATCGACCACCTGATTTTACCCTCGTCTATATATCAGAATTACCTGCTCAACTTGAATTCTCACCACTAGTTATGTTCACCGGCTCAATCTCTCTCTCCTTCACTCCCTCACTCCCTTTTTCTCTATCTCTGTACATCTCTTACAGCGCCAGGAGGCTAAAAATTTTGCAAACATTGCGTGTATTGTCTCCTTCTCATTTGCGCTTTTTTTGTTCAATTGGGGTGCCTGGGCACAAAGGTTTGTCTTTTAATGACTGCACCGACTCAATGGCAAGTGCTTCCCTATTAAGTGGCCTAGTATTTTCTGTCCTTTTCTCAGTCGCCTATATCTCTGTAGCTAGGTTGCGGAGCTTAACCGCACTGAACGAGTTTCTTAGAACGTGGGCTAATGTTCTATTACCGCCCGCTACACCTCTGGGGCAGCAAATTCTGCCCCCTACGCAAACTAGAAGTTACATTCACGAGACTATGCTGCCGTCGTTTCGGTAATAAATTTGAATAGACAAGTCTCGTTTCCTCGATACACTAGTCTTGATTCCAGTGAACCGAAAGCTTTTGACCACTTTTTACTGACTTGACGCCAATTTTTATCATCAAGAAGAAGGTTTCTCATGGTACCTATAAGCATTGCTTGGACTCAGCTTGAATGTCCCCGTCCAGGTTTCTATTGGAGCATTCACGTTTGCGATGCTAAATGAAAGAACTCATCCTTGACTTTCATCGCCTGCCGTCTTAAAGAACATAAATGTTTTTTTATACAGTTCTTATTTGTCGACTCGCTCAACTAAGACAGCTAATAATGGTCAGCCCATTATATGACACCTATTTCCTGAGTGCACTGGGTTTCTTATTTTCTAAGACTCCTTAGTGCATATTGTACAAATAGCGATTTTCGGCCGATTCCTCAAGATGGGTATGTACCGCTTGTGCAGAGGTACGCCATCAACATTTCACACACTCACTTCATAGAGCGGTGACATTCAAAAGTGCTGCTTTTTTTTTTCAAGAAGGTTGAATTCTGTAAAAAATATACTCACTATATACCTATCTCAGCGTCACTGTAGTGACGACGGATCATTATCAATATACTGTAAATATCGGATGTGTAGACATTTTAGAAAAGCATTGACGAGCATGACTGAGATAGTATTACTAAGAAAGGATTCCATCAGTTTAATTAGAGCTTGCAAAGTTCTTATAAATATCCTTAGGAGGAGGATTGTGGTTTGTGGCAGGCGGACCTAGCCTTGCAAAATTTGCCGGCAATTGCTCCACCCCAACGCCACCTATCAGGCGCACTACGGTCTTAATCCCGTCACAGTCTGTTTGGCAACAACAGCCGATATCACAAGGAGCTTGACACAGTACGCAGCGCGTTATCCAAAACCACGTCGAACCCACACGGTTCACAATTCACACGAGACGACCCCGTGCCACGTAGAAATTTTTGGAATAGCCGAAGCTCTCCTAAATATCCAGTGTGCTCGCAGGAACCAAATGTTACCTGCATTGGAGTGTGGGACCATCTTCTGCTATAGTCCATCGATTAAATCTTTACGCTCTGCGTCAAATCCAGGACACCCTAAGAATTAATGATAAATGTCACCAAGAGCTTAACAATGCACACACGATGATGCTGTGCCGAGTCCTGTCTTGAACCACCATGCACACTAGAGTTTGCGCTGACCTTGTGCGGATGCGATTAAGGAGAGCGGTTTCAGTTCTTTTGAGTTCCTCAATCGTGCAAGGTCGGTGCGGTGGAGACCACAACGAACATGGATGGCTTAAGGTGACCTGCTTCGTGTCTTTTTTTTACCTCCTGAGCAGCCTTCTTCGTTGGTCTGAATCACAACGCCTTGAGAACAAGGCTGTCAGCGGCTTCGTTGCCTGCTACACCGATATGTGAACTTATGACATATCGGAAACCATGGTAAATCCGACGTTCTATAATTTTGTGACAGCATGTAATGCAAGAAGGATGCACCTGTCAAGGGAAAACGGTGCTTAACAGGTGCTAGAAAAGAGAACAGCAGGCTGAGGATGATATGAATTCAGTTTGCGCAAGGCTGCTTCAATGAGCACACTGACATGCGGCAGAAGCGGACCCGTTTGGCAGTCCATGAGATATACTGAGAACTGGTATTGCGCAAGCCGCTGCAGCAGCTCCATTCTGTTTGTCCTCAGAGCCGTCCAATCGTTCTCTCCGCCTCCTTGCATCACAATGTCTGCTCTTGCAGCCGCGCCACCTCAGTGAGAGTTATGAAGGGAGAGTTCTTCATCAGAGACTTTGGAGGCGGACTGAATCTCGCGTCTTTCTGGCACTCAACCCACTTCGTTTTCTTGGCCTGCAGTTAATTTACTAGAAAACTAAAACGTCCCTAACACTTGAAAGAATTTCGTTTACTGAAAAACTGCCTGTACTTGTGAAATTTCAATTGCCCTCACACCTCAAAAAAATAAAGTGAGAGAGAGAGAGAGAGAAAAGGCAAGTAAAGGCAGGGAGGTTAACCAAACAGATGTCCGGTTGGCTACCCTGCACGGGGGAAATGGGATGAAAGAAAGGAGGAAAAACCGAAAGGAGGCAGAGTTCACGCGCACAGTCGCATCAGTGCTTCAAATATCTGGTGTCACAGGGGGTGTCACAGCCACAGGGTGTCTACTGTATAGGTGTCTTCTCAAAATGTTGATTTTAGGAAAGGCATTGGAGAGGGCTTAGCTCTAAGCGACCCAAAAGTTTCGTCGACGGTAGCGGACCTGCCTATACCCGCTCTCTTCCTTCCCTCTCTTCCAGGGCGGCAACAGCGGCTTCGCGAGCTGCAAGTCGCGTCGGGGCGCCGTGCCGGACATGGAGCCGATCGAGGTGCTCTCCAGCCTGAGCAGCCCCGTGCAGTGCCTGGCGGCGTGCCTGCTCAAGTCGCCGCGCTGCAAGGCGTTCGCATTCGGCAACCGCAGCTGCGATCTCCTGCAGCGCTCCCCGTGCGACTCACGGAGGCCCATGCGCGACGCGCCGGGATTCGCTCACTACGACGTGCTCACGCGGGACCAACTCCTGGTGCGGCTCCCCGCCGAAACTTCGTTCGTTTACTCGAGGTCTTCGGCACAGCAGGGTTATTTGCCGGGCCAGTTGGTGAAAAAAACATGCCGGAAGTGTAGCGCACGAAATTCGGCATATCGACGAAAAAAAAAAGAAAGACAAAAGGAAAGCTTTAGCAAATGTATGACAATGCGCGCAACTTGTATGCCATGAGAGAGGGCGAAGCTGCACGAGAAAGTGCTCACGCCTCACGGAGGCCTGTTTTACCTCTGCCGGAAACCTTATCAAGACCTCGCAAACGCTTTTCTACTATAATGTCCGCGGTTCAGTTCCTTCTCTATACTCGTTTTCTTTTTTAAATACCTTCACTATATCCAAACCTGTCACTTCTATTAGCACCGACGACCCGCAAGAGGCATGCGCTGCTGGCTGTTCATGGGCATACGATACCGATTAGGCAGTCGCACGAAGACTGCTGCGGAACTCGCTATAACAGCATCGCTGTAGAAGGTGGCCACAGTGCGGAGCGCTGTTCTTCAACGTAAACAGAAAATGCGAAACGGATAATGAGGTGCCCTTGCAAGAAAGAAATGACATCCATCGTGTAATTCGGGCTGAAAGCCTCTTTGATATTGTTAACTGCTAAAAACTTTTAGTACGAAGAACTCGATGAATGTCAGTTTCCTTTTTTTTAGATAAAGATAAACAGAGGAGTTGTCATCGCCGCTTTCCGGCGACCGTTATGCCTCTTTTCGCTTGATTGAAAATATAGGATAACAAAGAAGGTGACTATAAATGCCTGCACACTTTTGAAAGTCATGCGGTCTTTTCAAGCGAAGCTTGCATTGGCTCACTAGTTTCGGTGGCGTTGTCGTTGTCGCGCAAAAAAAAAAAAACACAGTTTCTCCCGGAGCAGAGCAGCTGCGGGAAAGGGTGGTTTGATGAGTTGACAGCTGCGCCGGCGCCTGAGCGTGAGTCATTAGCAAGGATTCCAGCTGCGTAGGCGCGCGCTAATGCCAAGCGCACAACCAATCAGGCCTGTTTGGCTTCTGCCGGGGACGAAAAGGGCAGGAAAGGGTATCGCGCGCGCTGCGCCAGCTTCGTTTCCATTCAATTCAGTCTCGAAAAACGAATCGGACGACCACGCGCTGTGCGTTCCCCCGAGAAACAGGCAGCCTTCGACGAGCGGCGGCGAGAGCTCGCCCGTGAAACGGCTTGCCGTCATCGCACCGATCCAGCCGTTAGAGCCGCCCGAGCCCAAGCAATCCGACAGCAACGAAAAGAAGGTCCCGAGCTGGTGCAGCGGGAGGCCGAAGCAATCCGAGCTACGCCGCAGCAATTTTCTTTTATGAGCAGCTTTGGCCAACGTTTCCACCACTTCATTTAATTCCGCAGTGCCTTGTAACCCAGTGGTATGTCACATGTTGTTTTAACGCTGTAGATTGAGTACGCTGTTTTAGTAGAGCATAGCATGTCATCCTTTTTCTTGCAAGAGCCCACTACGCAATCTATCTCGCCTTTTGTGTTGACGCTGAAGAGTAGCGCCCAATTTTATTGTTTTCCAAGTTTTCGCACTACTTCCATCACGGTTCCAGTCATTTCAGCAGCCGCTGAGGAAAGAGGTTTCCAGGGAGAAATAACTTTCTTCAAAGGTGGTACAGCGATGGTAATTGTGGGAAGCGTGTGTAACTATAGAATGCATAGTGCTCTAAAAGCTTGTGGTCATATATATAATCTACTTGTGTACCATCGAGTGTATATGCAGTCATGGTTTTAGGCATTAATCTATACATCGTGAGCTTCGTTTGTCTAACGTTTCTTTACATCTATTGCAAAAAAAAAAATTATGCAGTGTTCGCCAAAGCCAGGGTCAGGGCGTGAGCTTTTATATATACGCTGTGTACAGTCGCGTTCATAGAAGTAAGTATGAGTCCTTGAGGTGGTTTACGTTCACTGGCGCTCTCCTGTCTTCATAGTAGATTAGGCCAGCGTCAGCGCTAGGATAGTAGATTAGACCGCGAGATTAGGCCAGCGTTAGATGCGATAGAGGCAACGCGGGACCTCACGTTCAGTCGGACCACTCTCGCTGCACAGGCTACACTTTTCTTTTAAATAAACGCGCAACTCCCACTGCCCTTGGTATGCAAATCGTATGGCATCATAAATGTAGTCATCATCATCAGCTTGTTTCATGTCAACTTCAGGAAGGCCTTTCGCAGAGGTCTCTAATTACCGTTGTGTTGCTACCAGCTGACACTGTATGCCTGCCACTTTCCTATTTTTACTGCGTTTTCCTACCCTTGACACTCATTTTATAATTCTAACAGAATTACATTCTAACATCGGTGAATGAAAATAGAGGCAGCGCCTAGAAAAGTCTCGACTGCGAAGCTGCTAACGATACAAATCGTCCTTGGGAAATGTCATGGCGCGTCATTTTTCAGCTCACCAAGGGGGATTCACAAGACTGCCCACCCGTCGCTACTGGCAGTGACACGAGCACAGCCCGACCACTTGTTACTCCCGCTGAGGACAGGAGACGAAAAAGTGAGCTTCGACGGATACTGTGTTTAACCTCTTTCTGCCTATAGGTCCATGCATCTAGCAGTATAATACTCCTTCAATTTTCTTATGAGACGACAAACTTCCATGGTTAACATTCAAGCGCGCTGAGCAGACAGAATAGGAAATACAACATTTCGCAGCAGAGCACGAATATGCAATGAAAAAAGAATAATGTCAGTGGCAAATCGCCTCGCACTGTATCTGACCTGCCAGAATAGTTGACGAATACTTAATTCAGTGCATAATGTGAAAAGGTTATAGCGATTAAATAGACCATGGTTTTTCACTTACAATAGTGTAAGCCACTTTCAGTACTAGAATTAATAAATTATTTTTATTGGTCACTTGCATGCGTCGATAGAAAAGCGTGGTGGCGAGTTCACAAAGCTTTTCATTCGTCGGCGCTGTTTATCATTGGCCGGCTACATTGGCTAATAATTTATGAAGCATCATGACTGGCTGCCATTTGCTCTTACGAACAGTTCTAGCTTAAGACATTGTTTGTGAATACAGGCCCAATGGTATAGCTATTAAGCTAACACGAGCAGCAAATAGCGGTTCAAGATCAGTTCTCTGTTAATATAGTGGAATATTTATGTGTCATGCGGGATTTGATAGCCATGCTTCTGTCTTAGCCAATTCACCGTCCATTGCGTCATGTTTCAACAGAGCCTTAATTAAAGAACGTTTGTCCCAAATGTCCAGGAAATACGCAATCGCAAACGTAAAACAAGAAAACATCGTCTCAACTAAAGAAATCCAGATTTTGCTTTCCTTACAGATTGCAGATACACGTTGCCTATAGGTAAGCTCTTCTGCGAACTAACAATTCTGAACGCGTTTACTAACATAGCACCGTAAGCAGAGATAACTGTTACATCGTCAAGTATCACTGTTGTACAGCACCCTTTTACCCAGTCGACACAGCACCTCACACTGCACCATTGCGACGTTCACCAATGTTTCTGTAAACCAAGACCTTGGCACGGGTGGTGACGCAGTCAGAAGCTCTACGTTGCATGATGTGACGTCAGAGCTTGGAGGCTGGGCCACGCCCCTTGCGGCGGAAGATGCAGTCGGGATCCAGGCTTTGAATGACGTGACGTCAAAGCCCGAAGACAGAGGTATTACACTCACACTTCCATCGTTCCATCGTAGATATACCTTGTAGCGGTCTGCTTCCCAAACTTTCTTTTACCGTTCGCTGGCAACGTGATAGATAGCCTCCACGATTACCATGCCTGACCTGGACCACGTCATTTTTTTTAATCGCCGTGTGGTATGTTGGGACCCGCAGCAGTTAGACAAAAGCCCGTACGTGAACGAGCGGGTGTGTGAAGAACTCAAGTAGTTCTTCAGTGCATTCATGTAAGGTTAAAATTGCGCGTTGGTAACCACTTCAAGCCCCTGCAGAGTCCTTCCTGATGTCACAGTTTGCTAAGCCCGAAGGTTCACCATACAGGAAGGTATGCAAAGCGCTTTGATTAAGACCCATCCGAGAAATTAGCGTAGTCTATTGATGCACACATTCGCTTTGAGTGTAGGCTAGCGCCGAGTTGCGAGGTCAATTTGACAAGACCAGCGCGCAACCTACGTCACGATCTTTCCTTGGCGCCGTATGCAACGGCCAATGTGTGCCAGGGACGTGGTCGCACAAGTGGATAATAGCAACTTTGTTGCACACATATATCCTGTCGTCGTGCTATCATCTCAGAGCTTTTTCTTTCTTTCTTTTCTTTCTTTTTTTTTGCACTTTCACAAAAAATTACAACTTCGCGTCGTTATACTGTCGCTTGAAAGTTTGGGAAGCACTGCTCCGATGGAATAACGTAAGCCTCCGGCGTAACACATGAGGCTCCAATGCGATTACTAGTTTGTTCGAGGAAAAGGGAGCGTGCAAATACATAGTACTATCACAAAGTGCAACGCAATAATTCCTAAGGCCGCCTTTTTGGCGGTTAACTAAAACTCCTCATTGGGTTTTAGTTACAAACGCCGTGGTACTCGCTGTAGCGTTTACACCGCTCTCAATGGTAAGTAAGCACTCGCTGAATATAAAAGACCATAATTGACAGTGACCATATCCAAGTTCATACACGGTGCCCTTCTTAAGAATGTTTACAAATAGCGAGATGTGCTTCCATGGAACTCTCGACTTTCTTAAAGCTTACACCGGAGGCTTACTACCTATACATGTATAGTATACATCAATAGTATGCCATCAGTTTCCATATTTGTATTCCTGGACTATTTTTTTTATTTCTCTATTATGCTTAATGCATGGTTACTTTTGTATGTTATGAGTACCTTTACACCTACATGGCACTGAAAAACCATGCATAGAACGCAATTTTTTATTATCTATTTAAGGACATGAAAAACATTCAGCACGAAACCATATGCATGCTCTCTCTCCCTCTCTTTAATCTGTTGTGTGCCTTAAATTTCCCATACATGTTCACCTTATAGTTCTCCCAACACTTACTTCAAATGCGTGTCCATTCAGTATTGTCCCGTTCCAGTGCCGACCAAGCACTCTTTCTGTACGCCAATTTACTAGTTAGAAACAAATGCTCATAGGTTCATTATAGATTATCTGTATGTCTGCACAAATACTGAGAAACAATGTTCAACGTCTCCAAAACGACTGAAATGGCTTGCCCAAATAAAAGCCACGTCCCTCAAGATTAAATATATATTGAAGACTTTTCATGAAACATGCGTTGCAATTGACCTAGCAATTTTATCTTCCTAAAGTGATAGAGAAGCAGTAAGAGAAATTTCCCTCATCCAATACAACCCGAAAAGAGTTCCCTATACGAAGGGATCAACACGCCTTTATTGGTAAAGCCGTTTCAGCAGACAAAAAAGAAGTTTTGAGAAAGACAGCGGCACGGAACACAGGTGCGAAAAAGAAAGCGGTTTAAGCCTCTACGTTATCAAGAAGTAATTCGCTGGAAATCTGTATTTGATTTAACCATTCGCGTTGTTTATGCAAGCGAGCTATATGAGAGAACATTTCTGCAATGTGCTTTGTTTTACTGGCGCCTGCAATCGATTAACTTTCATATCAACAAGCTTCTATTTTTGTTCTTTTCTCTCTCTTTCTCTTCTTTTTTCGCTGAAAATGTTCGATGTTCAAAAAAGAGCCCAAGGTCTTTTGGTAATGCCATCAGGATTGTGGAAAAAGCTAAATTGAAACGGTTACGGTATATGACGAGTGAAAATCGCAAGGCAAAAGAGGGGTACAAGGTAAATTTTGAGAGGGTTGAGAGACTGTATAAGATGGCGTCCATATCCTTTGTGCGTGCCGGCAGCTTGTTGCAGCCACTTGGCGCACCCTATGCTCGAGCAATTCAAACAAAGAATGATAAGCGCTTGCTTGCCAGTATAGGAACAGAGACGACCTGTAACGAGCTCTGCGACCTCGCGGCGCGCTTCCAGCAGCGTTCGTGTATCGCGCCGGCCCCACGACGTTCATGGCGGCGCTGCGTGCCTGCTCGGCCGAAGGCCTGGCCATGGCCATGCCCGTCAGCGCCCAGGACCACGACGCCCTGGTGGAGCTGATGCGCCGGAACAGGGCGCCCAGGCTGTGGATCGGCGTGCAGAGGGTGCGCGACCGTTCGTCTTTCTTTGCGGCTGTAGCCGCGTCTGAAGCGGGAGAAACATGGTGGTACGACGCGACGTACGTGAACTGTGGCTGTTTCGACTTCTGGAACCTGCGACGGAACCTGTCAGAAAGCCTAGTGGAAGCCTTTGTTGATACGTGCATGTCGTAACTTGTAAGTGACGTGGATCCGCGCGCGGTACAGCACCTTGCGTCAGCTGTTCAAATCATGGAGGAAGGAAAAAGACTGAAGGGAACGACACGTGACAACTTCTAAGCCTATAGTTATAAAGAGTATATAAAAAGAAGGCTTACGGGAAATAGGTCCTTGCTACGTGACAGTCAAGCGGTAATTTCTAGCCGCCGGGCACGCGGACATTTTGGCGGCAGAGTATAAGGAGTATTCACGTGACATCACCGTACCCTGTTTCGCAGTCCCATTAACAGCTTCCACTGCGGCTGGATATGTGAGCGTATATGTGATATGTGAGCGGATATGTGAGCTTTTCGTCATGCTGGATGTGTTACAATATTGCTGGCTCAATGACGTCAGAGAGCAGAGAAGCCGATCTCGCGCGAGGATAAGAGGTATAGCACTGCATCCAAAACAAACCCTTGAACGGTCCGGAGAGCATGTAGGACCCATTTTGCAAAAGTCATTGCATAGGCGGGCCCCTAATGAAGGGAAGGGCGGCGTCGGAGGAGGTTGCCTTGTCGAAACTATAGCCGGCCGGTAGTGAGGCTCCCGGCTATTCTTTTTATTGCGATATCAATTTATGGACGTTCTAGGGGAATTTCCGCCCTCGTCGCCGTGATGTTCCGCATAAAGACCGAGTGCAATGAAATCGCGGCCGCGCGCTGTATGCAGCAGGTGCGAGGGAAAGCTTTGGAGAGTGAGCCGATATAGTGGCTTGAAGCGACGGTGTCTTCTCGCACTCGCAAGGAAGGGAGGCGGGGAGGGTGCGCGCTGTCTTCTCACGCGTGCAGGGCGAGGGGGGGGGGTGAGGGGGAGGTGCCATCCGTTCTTCTGCTCCAGATGCGGCGTCTATCTTGGAGGTAATCTTCGCTGGTTTCGAAGGCTAACCGACCTCATATAACTAATGGCTTCGTGTGCACTGTGTTCTCGTGGGCCTAGTTCGCGTTGAAGCGAGAGGCATCACACCGGCGTTCTGACAGTGTGTTTGCCTGTGCACGCATGACAGCGGAACTGCTAGTTTAGATTGTAAGCGAATGTTTACAGCACTTGATGCAGCTGATAAAACGACTAGCCTGACTTCGTGTAGCTATCTAATGATTCGCTATGGCAACCAGTGCTTCGCCTGTCGGGCGAGACTGCCACTTTTCTTTCCTCCATGGTTTAAATATCGACACCGCTAACATCGGAATTGCAGAGCTGCCCCATTGTGGAATGACTTCCTCTGCAGACATTAGGCCAGACCACTCAACGAGAAGAAAGTTAACGTCCCTTTCCTCAGCGATGCATCCCCTGCGCACTTCACGCAATTGTTACGCGTTATTTGTTTTTTTTTTTGCTTCTTTGACAAAAACAGAAACACGTACGTTTTTTCGTGTTCAGCAGGCAGTTGACAGCACTGCCCGCCACTTGTCGGCCCGCAGCTCGTCTTTTAGTCATAGCGACACCGTCAGGTGCACGCATCGTCTGCTTAGGTGCGGCTCAAAGGCTGCTCACAAGTACCCCATTTTCTCGCCAGCCGTGCGGTGTTGCCAAGATTGGCTCAGTGTTATGTACTACTAATTTATAACAAATTTAGGCAAAGTGAAATTTCGTTGCAGTTGGCCTTTAAGGTTGTTCAATACGGGCCGATCTCGCGAGCATAATTTGCAAGTTCTTTTTATTTCTTTTGCGTTCCATTCACGTGGCGACGTGCCCATTTCAGCACGCTTCTGGATGACGAAAACCTTTAACCAACGCCCTTTTCTCAACAAACCCATACGCGCCACCTTTCTTTGCATTATACCTCTTCTCCTCCGTGTTCTTCTCGTACCCCGACCCTATACCACAGAGCGCGAAAGGCAACACCACATTCATGAACGGCGAACAAGTCCCGGAGTCCAGCCGACGATGGGGAAAAGGTACGCAGTTATTGATATGCTACGGCGCATGCTCAAACGCAGACCACATATTCACGTAGGCTACACTAACGCCGCTGCATCATGAGCAAATAGAAAACGGGCAGCAGCAATTTGACAGGAACACTGGCAGCACTGCGCGTGGCTAAAGCTTGCTGCCTTTGTTTGGTGGCTATAGCAACGATCGCATTGCCGTTCTAAGTCTGTGATAGCGTAAGAACCGTACTCAGTCAGGTCTGTCGGTAGCGATTGCTCCAGTGTGCTGTATCGAATACAGGTACTACGGTGACTTCACCATTACAGTCGTGCTTCGTGATTTACTTTCTTACTTGTAGATAATACATTTACTAACTATTAGATAGTAACGATGAGCCCTCGTTCAGAACAGTGTGGGCGCTACTCTATCACGCAGGTGCATGTGTTCGCTGCGTCATCCTGAAGGCATTAAAAAGACAAAGTGCTGCGCTTATGCAACTCTAAATTACTTTTTTACGCATATCATAATCGAAACCACGGACAGGTACGATGGAGAAGGGAGGGAAATTTGGGACGAAGCATACTTAAAAAATAGAAATCCACGGAATATTTTTTTTCAAGGTGGTTTTCGTTGTAAAGGATATCGCTGTGACTATTAATTGCTAAGGGGTGCTAGCATAACATTGGTATGATATTGATTTATATGGGTAATTGGACCACGTGTTGTGTATCTTAACATGTTTTTCCGTACTCAACGCCAGCTCATGCCCGTGTACTCACAAAGAGTTCGTACAATTTGCAGCTGTAGTCGCTAAGTCCTGCTCCGTGCTTTCCAACAAAGAAGATCTCTTCACATGCAAAAAAAAGCAAACAGACTAAAGGTTATTTGCATAATAAAACTACTACAAAACGCGAGGTCAGCTCTTTCTTGCACACTGTGCCACTGAGGTGCATGCTCTTGCTGACAAATCGCTTCTTCGGGTACGCGTTGACGAACTCGAGCTAGCAAGGCGCAAATACGACAGGCATCTGCATGCGTAAAGTCAATGTGCTTGCTGCTGTGTTGCATTATGTGGCTTCATCTAACATGCGCTCGTCCAATATCGGCTGTGGTTCTGAGGTTTCCTTACACGCCTTTGAGTCATTTGCTGCCTTTTCATTTTCGTACTTTGTGTAAAAAAATGTATGACAGACAGAACGCTTCAGACAAAGTGACACATGCACAAACCAGCGCGAACGCGCAGCAAATTTTGCGTGAATAGATGTCTCGGAGGCACATGTGACTGACAGAAGGCTTCAGAGAAGCGGCTTCACGCATAAGTGCTAACACCAAGCATGATTTGCCAGATGTATGTATGTATGTATGTATAAAAAGCAATCAGTAATTTTTAGTGTGTACAAGGTTGGAGAAAAGTTGCTTTGCGCACTTGCAGTAACGCTAGCACGGACACTTTTCACTGTGATGAACGCAGGCCAGCCAAACAACAGCGGAGGGACGCAGATTTGCGTGGAGATGATCGAGTCGCTGGCGCACCTGTGGAACGATTACGACTGCGAGAACAGGGCCGCCTACGCGTGCCAGCAGTCGACCAGTGTGCCGCAGTCCTCCAATGGCCCGACATGAGCGGCCTCGTTTCACACTATGCCGCACCCCTTCAACGACCTCATCCCCCATAAAGCGCATGTTTGGCAACTCTCTCACCAAGGCTACATGACTCTCTTTGCCGCGACGTAGGCGGTGGCAGAAGCCAGCCGCACTACAGCCTGATGTGCTGGGAGGAATGTCAGCGCAGTGTGTTGCAGACTTGATTTGCCGTAATTAGTGGCCTTGAAGTGCGAACGGAAGACGAGGACAATCAGGACAGGCGCTGTCGCCCTTTGTTGCTCCCGTGTTCCTTTCGCGCGTCAGTGCTGCCCATTATGGAATACCAGCTAGCCTGCAAGCAAGCCCTATTCAATAAGCCATCGGAAATACAAGCACGTACACACATATGACAGACAAGAAGCTTCAGACAAAGTGACGCGCACGAACCAGTGCGAACACTAAGCAAATTTTACGTGAACGCAAGCACACACACAAAAAAGACATCAACAGACTCCAAACTCATTTGCAGCGATACATTAAACTATTACATTAAACTATACTATAAATTACATTAAACATTAAACTATACATTAAACTATGCTAACATTAAACTTATTTTGCACCTAATTTCAGACATACTTTCATTTATTGTTAATTTATTATTCAGGACTGGATTATTTCCCTCTGCACTGAAGCGTGGCAAAGTTATCCCAGTTTTTAAAAAAGGCGACAACTCACTACTGCACAATTACAGACCTATTTCCATTCTGCCGTTCTTTGGAAAAGTTATTGAGAAACTAATTGAAATACGCCTAGCAAAATATATTTCTAAATTTAATATCCTCTCTGCACAGTTCGGTTTTCGCCATGGGTATTCCACAGAGCTGGCACTTTTACATCTTACGGACCAACTAAAAAAATTTATTGACGAGGGATTTCTCGCCGCCTCAGTTTTCATCGATCTAACGCAAGAATTTGATAGCAGTAATCATAATATCCTATTTTCTAAGCTCGAAGCAATTGGCATTTGCGGTCCTGCCCTTTCGCTACTAAAAAGCTACTTATATAACCGGGTTCAAGTTGTTTCTGTTTCCAGTGCTTATTCTCAACCGCGAACTACTAACATCGGTGTGCCTCAGGGCTCCATCCTGGGGCCACTCCTGTTTTTAGTTTATATTAATGATTTACCTAATTGTCTTTCTTCGACAAAATGCATTCTGTACGCTGATGATACCACAATATTCACTTTTCATAAAGATATCTCATCTCTCGTTAATAAACTAAATGCTGACTTAGAAAACATTCTAAGGTGGTGTAATGTTAACATGTTATCTATTAATGCAACTAAGACTAAATTTTTTGTATTCTCTTCACATCAGCGAAACATAGCTTCCATTCCACCTATCAGTCTTGGTCCCCACTGCCTTCACCCAAGTTCATGTTCATCTTTCCTTGGCGTTCTACTTGACTGTAATCTGAAATATCTCAATCATATTGCTCACATAAAAAAGAAAATAGCTTATGGTATACGCATCTTAATTAAAGCACGCCCTTACTTCACACGTACCACATTGCTCTCACTTTACCACTCTTTCGTCCACTCTCACATTACTTATGGTATCATATGTTGGGGAAACACCTATAATACTCATATTACGTTTTTACAAACAATTCAGAACCGAGCCATCAGAATAATTACCTATAGTTCACGCTTTTCTAATGCCACTTCCTTACTACACGAGAATAACATCCTTACTATTTCTGGGCTCACTAAATACAACCTAGGTATTTTTTTTCTACAGATTTCTACATAATGAGCTACCATCGATCACATTCTCACCATCTAACCTGGCAACTAATAGTACCACCAGATTCACGTTGAATAACAATTTTCTTTCACCACGAATCCGCACTAACTACGGCAAACAAACCGTGGAATTCACTTCCATATCAGTGTGGAACACTCTTCCTCTCATTATGAAAAATACAAGATCTTTACACCAATTCAAAAGGGAACTCAAAATATATTTATTATTGACAACCTAATGAGAAAATTTACTGTAACCGTTTTTTTGTCCGTTCTTTCTTGCTTTTTTGCTTTTTTGTGTTTTTGTTCTAAATAAACTACTGGCATTTTCTTCACATACAATTCTTTATGTTACCGTGAGATAAGCTAAACCTTGTTATTATTTGTAATGAATTCTGTATTTTGCTCTGTTAACGTTCATTTCCTGTTGCTTGTATAATACCTTATTATATGCTACTGTTGCTTTGAGATGTCAATTATCATAACTGTTCTTATACAGGAGGTCCCGATACAGTCTTTGACTATGGGACCTCCTCCTGCATACTAAATACTTGTAATTTGGCCCAACTTCTAACAATAACTTCTGATTCTGATTCTGATACCAGGCAGGCACCCACAGAGGACACTACCATTTTCTAAAGAATAACTTATTCGCTGCGCATATAAAGTCGTCCTCGCCCGCCACAGCAGAGCCTGTTGGAGCTTACCAAATACACACACAGAAGCCACAATTCTCAGAAAAATCGCGGCGCAGAACCCCGAAGGAACTGCAAAGCACCAAAGCTGTGCGGTACCTGTACGATAAGTAAGGCTTCAAACGAGACTGTTTAGTGGTACTCCATGATAAAGAGCGCTATCTATGGCACTGAAGCATTCGGACACACGTGACAACTGAACGAAAACAAGACATGGGTGAAACGAAGCGCGAAGTAACAACTGTCGAACCGTGATATAACCACATTTGTTAAATGGAGTTTCGGTTCGTACGCGTCTTCCTCGCATTCGCTTGTGTTAGTGTCCACCCAGGGCGCTTTACCATGGGTATATCACGTTACGCATTTTAACGCTCTTATTGGTTCATAAATTGTACTTGTTTTGTCTCAAGGCTGAAAGCTTCACCCTGTAGGGTTAAGATTGAATCGTTGACGGAAACAAATGAAGCTTTCCTTTTTGCATGGCGACTTTTCGCGGCAAATAAACTAGTGATAACTGTGACGGACCATACCGAAACTGCATAAAATAAACTTTGAACGCTATCGCTGTCGAACCCTCGTCACAGATAATTGGGTGCGCACGAGATGGTCAGAATTATTAGTTTTTCAACTACGGCTTCTCCAATCGCAGATACAGTTCGAGGTTGCTGTCGTGTAAAATAATATGTTTAAATCCTTAAGGGTTATGGTCTTAGCCACGGGATCAAGCAGCACCCTTAAGGATGTTAACATCGTTACAGTTATATAGCGCAGTGACTAGTGCATCCAACAGCTAATTGCACATTATCGCTGGGATATCTATGCTATTCGCAGTAGCGGGTGAAATTTTTCGCCACACTTTGGCTAAGTTGCATTTGAGGAAGTGGCCTTGGCGATACGATACCTCGTCAGCTTAAAGGGGACCTAAAACACCTTTCGGAAATAGTAAGAAAACGATCGATGCCGACCTGCACAAAAGGCTCCTGTAAACATGTGAGCCAAATATTATTGAGTTGCGTCCAGCAGGGAACTTGGAATCTCGTGTCGAAAACAGAGAAAAATCGCTTGCTCTCGCTTCCGCAATGTCGTCATGTAGCGTCATCGCGAGCACCTAGACCCGTCTACGGCTATTGGCTGAACTCGCGATTGAGAGAACAGACTCCGTAATACGTAACTGCTAATTTTGAGCTAACTAAATGTAAATATGTACGTCTGCGACCTCAGAAAGACAGAAATATAATTCCATCTTTGCACTGCCGGTCCACGAACGACAGCTGCTCGTAGGTGCGTCTGCTGCGCATGGCCTCCTAGATAGCTGCGGCGTGCTGCGTATCATAGACTTCCGCGACACCCAGCGCGCTGGCGGAGACGAAAAGAGAGAGAGAAAGCCGCGTATCTGTGCAATAACTCCACTTAAACTTGCAGGATCCAAACAACATTTTCTTGCGGCGTGAGGTTCTTCACCTAGAGGTCTTTTAGTAGTGAGGCTATTCTATGATTAGTTAGGAAAGTGTTTCAGGGCCCCTTAACGAAAAGGATGCACGGAGTGAACCCATGCAGCTTCGAGCTCTGTCGCACTGAACGCAGCGCCGCGTGTCGCACCTGATGTCGCATTGCGAGTAGGTTTTGTTGGTGACTGCAGTGACGTTGCTGTTGAATAAGATAGCCACAAAACATGGCAAAGAAGAAGTGACCCTGCTTAAGAAGTTTGAAGATCATTTGACGCGCGTCATCACAACTTAGGCTGGGCAGCATGGTGGGCCTCGTTGAGTAGCGGTAGCTAGTGAAAGCTGAAAAAGATAGCAAGAACTATCCTTTTCGTTATATACCCCCGGCCAGCAACGCTTCCGGTAACACGCCAAGTACTTTTTAAATCTTTCGACGCAACATGCAATTTATAACTGTCGAATTGCAACGGTCATACGCTCTTTACTTGCTTGTTTGTTTGTTAGTTTGTTTAAAATTTTAGATGCTGTCAGCCCTTGGATAAGGAATATTGCAAGGGTGGAAACAAATACATTCGCCAAGACATGCCAAATGAGTTACATTTATTTGCAAAACACACAGCTAACTCTTCAACCGCAATTTGTAATGAAAAGTGTGGCCGCAGACAGTCTGGCGCTAAGACGGCTTGTTGAACCTGTCCAGCCGAGAAAAAATATTATCATGTAGGCTGAGTAGCCATCAATGGCTCTAGGCAATTTTATCCTTAGACTGCTTGAAGAAAAAATATTGAAGATGATATACATTGTTACTTCAAAAGCATTTCTTCTAATGGGAAGTCCCATACTCGCTGCATTGGCCTGGCAGAACGAAAAAAAAAATAAAGAGATTGAGATTTAGAATCCCTAGCAAGGAGCTCTCCAACCAATGCAGGTACCGATTGCAGGACAAATAAGATATCCCCGATGTTCGCAGAAGTGGCGGCGTCCACGAATGCTTGAACACATATAAAAGGATCTCGAATATCAACTACGTCCGTGGGAGTAATTCTTAGGCACGCTTTAAAGACTTGCCCCTGCAATTAATGCCATTGTGTAACAATGACTAAGAAAACTTCCAGTTTGCACGTCTTCATTCACAAGGACGCACATACAACGCTATATAACTTTACGTCACAACTGCACTCCCCATGGTGTATCTCGCAGATTTATATCTTTTGAGAAACTACAGTCAAAGAGTGAGTGAATGCGCAGCAGGCAAGAAAACGACCGTTTCGATGTCACTTTCTATTGCCTGTGGATGTGCGTGTGTCTGTTTTTTTTTTTTTTCTCCACCTGCCCTCGCTCTCTCTTTTCTTTTTTTCAGTGGGAAAAGGGTCTGTGGAGCTTCTGAAGGAAGACGACGACGCGCTAGTTGACGATTTGTACCGCTCCCCCGCATTCCTGACCCTACGTCATACTTTTCAAGAACCTGTAACCAATGACCATTCCTTCTTAGCCCGCCGTCGTTTTGAAGATCACAGAAAAATAACTTGGAAATTACACTCTAGCAATTAAGTATTCCTGCAAATTATCAAAATATTCGCTCTTTCCTGGCTTTTAGATTGGGCTTTAGTTACAGGAGCGCCTGCATGGCCGTTTGTAAGTGCCTCTGTGACACAAGGTAGTAATAATAATAAATATCTGAATCAATAATTGGATCCTTCACCCAGCTGCCGATCGTACTCGCAATCATTTTGTTACCGCCAAAGTTGCTGTCTTTCCTTTACTTTTCTTTAAGAAACATAAATATCTGCCTAAAATTAAACTGTTTGCGCAAGAATTTTCACCGTATACCCTGCCTTAATATCTTTTCTAGGTTTTCTCTCTCTCCTATGGCTCCTTCGCCGATCCCCCATAGTGGATAAGCACCATAAGGAACGAGCAAGCAAGCGTGCCTGCGTCGTCTGAGCTTTGTGGCTCCTCGCAACGGTGCTCTTCGTCGACGACTCCACCTAAACAAAACTAATCCTTACATTTTGTAATATATAAAAAAACCGACCGTTGAAACGAGTTCAGCCAGGAAGCACATACAGCCGGCCGCAAAGCTTACGGGAAGCGGGATTTGCGCGAAACATATTCCTGCGAAGCTTGGGGCGGCACACATTTATCCCGTGAGCTTTCGTGGCCGACTGTAGGTGCATTTGTCATCGACTTGATCCCCAACAATTGCCGCCACGTCCACTGGCAGCAGCAATGTGCCTCTATGTGCAGCGATTGTGCGCTTCTTGTCTGTGTGCGTTGTCCGAGACTGAGTGGCTAAGTTATAACGTACTGGTTGGTTGAGTGGCCGAAGTGGAACCTGACATTTACAAACGGGGCCCATGTCAGTGTCGTAAGTGTAGGCAAAGAAATCTCCTGCGACGAACTACTCCAAAGCGCTACGCTCTGACACTAAAAGATGTGATCGCGAATTTTTCTCGCGCCATCGCTTCGATATTTACATTTACTTACTTCACAAAGGCGAAAAAAATGGAAATTGAAGAAGAAGTGTCTAGACTTGATTATACGTAGACAAATGAAAGAAACCAGAAAGTATAGCTTCATGTGATATTATTGAAGCGCACCAGTCATGATAAGCAAGCGCGTGATGACCTCACGTTAGGTTTAAGTGTCTTCCGCAAAGGCATCAAGTGCGGCAGCAACTGGTGGCTGCCGCATTAGCACGTTGCAGCGAAAAAGACTTAAATGCGCTGACAAAAAACTATCGAAGTGGCACATATTTGGAGAAAATGCGCGAAGAGCTGATGGAACAGCACAATAACCAGTGTGCATCGATTAAAACGTGCTGGAAAGCCTAATTTATTTGGCCGAATCCGCCGAGCGTAGCCGGAACTCGGAGGTCATGCGATGGATCGAGTTTCGGAGGCTCGGGTGAGAGAAAAAGCGAAGGGAACTGCTTGCGGAGGCTGGCTGCGTGACGTCATGCTACCTCACATTTTTGTCTTTCATTCCTCCAAGCTTTATAGTATGTGCCACTGTTTTTGAGGTCATCGTCATCGCCATTTTCAGTTTCATGTCATCTAATGTTGGAAACGAGTTTGATGGGATTAATGAATAGCAAAAGAGCATTGCCTTTACGTGGGTTATAAAAAAGCAATTGCAACGATGAAAAAAATACATGCGGAACCTCACGGCGACGACGGCCGTCGGGATCAACGGCAAACATTCGCTTGGTGCAATAAGAAGTAGCATATATGATATAAAACCTTGATTTTTTGATAATATCCGCGGCACTAGTTGGCAAAGTTGGTATATGGCATTGGCATGCTATATGAAGCTATGGACACGGCCTTTATAAGAAAACAAAGACAGTGAGAAATTTCAGTTATATATATATATATCTATATATATATATATATATATATATATATATATATATATATATATATATATATATATATATATATATATATATATATATATATATATATTGAGGAACAAAGAAAAGTACGCTGAACAGATCCTGAATACACCAATACGAGTGAGAGTCAAGGTCACATCAAGTTATTATATTATTGCTTGCAACGTTGTCTCGTCTGTGGTCATCATTGTCTTCATTTGCATTCGTTTTATATCATATGCATGCTGAGAGTCAAGCTCGTGATCTGTTTTGTATATAGGCAATGCCTTTATACTAATATTTGGTGTGTACAACCAAATGTCATCGGTTTGTGTGCCCTGTGGTGCGGAATGTATATGGGACGGGGGGGGGGGGGCAGGGCCCTCTGTCAGGCACCTCATGACTAGTCTCAGCTTCCACTTGATACTTAATAACTTTCAGGGAAATAAATTCAATTAAAGAATTTGTCGTGAACCGAGGAGTCCCATCGGAGCCCCGGAACAAGAGGACCAGCGTATATCGGGCTTCTAACTTAGCGGGAGCTCCTTGGGAGGCGTCTCGAAGTAGGCCAGTGTGATGCGGTCTAACGAGACGACCTCTTCACGACCGTTCAATAGGATGGTGGCGTGCTTCAGCGTCTTGAGGTGGGCAAGGTACGGCCCATCGTAGGAGGGTGTAAGAGGCGCCTTTACAGCGTCTCGTCTGTGAAAAACGTGCGTGGAAGACGCCAGGTCTGGATGCACAATAATGCTGTGGTCAGAAGATCGAGGCAGGACGGGGCGCAGTTGATGAATGCAGTCCTGTAGGCATTTGGATCGAGGTACTGCAGCGGCGGCTCGTGAGAGGGGGCCGAAGGAACGAACAAGTCTCCAGGAAGCCGCAGGGATGCACCGTAGGTGAGTTTGGCGACTGAACAGTCAAGGTCGTGGCGAAGGACGGCGCGTAGGCCGAGAAGCACCATAGGAAGGTGGTCGACCCAGTGCTTTCAATCGAGGCACGCAGTGAGGGCAGCCATGACCTTGCGATGGACCCGCTGAGCCATGCCGTTGGTACAGGGAGGGCATGCCGTGGTACGCCAGTGGTGGAAGTGAAGACGGTGGTGGTGGTGAAAACATTTAATTGCTGCAAGAGAGTTTGGGAGCCAGAGAGTGGCCCCGCTACATGGTCGGCGTCCCTAGTCCGGGACATCGCATGACAATGCCCCGTCTCTCGCCCGTTTCACCAGAGCCCTTTGGGACTCAAGCGAGGAGCAGTTGAGGAGGGCAGTCTCCCATGCCTGTCTGGAAGGGGTAGGGGAAGGGGGGAGGTGGGGATATTGAGTACATGCCCACACCATGTGGAAGATATCACAGGTCTCCCCACAGTGCGGGCATCGCCCATCCGTGTTAGGATCGTAATGCTTTAAGATTGCAGGACAGAGCAGAGTACCTGTCTGCAGGCGCCTTAAAGTTCGCTCCTCCGTCTTACTCAGCCCCTTGGCAGGGGCCGGGAAAAGGCGGTGGTTGTCGCTATAATGCGTTATTATTTCCCTGAATCGCAGCAGCGGCTGGTTGGTCTCCGAGCCAGAAGAGCTGGGATGAGGAGCCCGGTAAATAAGCGCTCGGGCAGCCGCGTCAGCGGCCTCATTACCTCGTACGCTCTGATGGCCAGGAGCCCAAATGATTCTTTTCGGTGTTGGATCAGTGGCAGTCCGTCTTAGAATGCAAGCAGCTAAGGGGGAGATCTCCCCAGCCAAGTAATGATCACATGCTTTTCGGAAGTCCGTAATGATGATTCTCGAATTGGCATGGGCGGCAGCAAGCGCTATCGCTACTTCCTCGGCTCGCATTGAATTCGGGGCTCGAAAAGAGAGTCCATCGACGTGCATTTCCTGGTGAACAACAGCGGCCGTGTAAAATACCGTGGGCGACGGCCCTGCTACGTCTACATAATATACACCGGGTCGGGAGCCGTGTTGTCTCTCAAGAGCCCGAGCCCGCGCTTGTCGTCTGTTTTCGTGCATGTCGGTGTCCATGTTACGGGGGAGCGGGGAGACCCAGAGTATATGGCGCCACAGTACTGGGATCCGCTCCGTCTCCTCTGGAGTGCAGTCGTGTTGGATGTGTAAGCGGTTTAGCAGGCGGCGCCCAGGGGCCGTCTGCATGAGCCGCGTGTATTGGTTCACGAGGTGGGCCTCCCGCAGCTCCTGGTAGGAGTTTAGCACCCCCAATGCCTTCAGTTTGGCATTAGAGGTAGCCACCGGGAGATCCAGGGCTCGCTTAGTTGCCTTGCGGATGATGGCGTCTATTCGCGCCTCGTCTTGCTTAGTAGTGCGGAGATATGGCATGGCGTAGAGGATCCGGCTAGTCACGAAGGCATAGACGAGCCGAAGCGCGTCCCTGCCCCGCAGACCGCCCCGCTTGTTGGAAACGCGGCGGATCATACGCCCTACCTGTTCGCCTACTCTCTTGAGTTTCACAGTGGTGGAGTCCGGTCTGAGTCTGTGGTGAATGAAAAGGCCCAGAATACGGAGCTCCTCCACCTCTCTAATAGGACCTCCTGACAGAGAGATGTGAATTGCTGTCCTATCCTTTGGGTTCGCTCTGACATGCAGAAGCTCTGATTTCGCTGGAGCACATTGGAGCCCACAGTCCATAGCATACGCATCGTCTATGGAAGCGGCCTGCTGAAGGCGGGCTTCCATGTCCCCCAGGCTCCCCTCAGTGGTCCAAATTGTAATGTCATCTGCATATAACGCGTGTTGAATGCCTTCCACCTGGGCCAGTTGGCTTGGGAGGCGCATCATAGCTATGTTGAACAGGAGCGGTGATAACACCGCTCCCTGAGGGGTACCCCGTGTTCCCATCATGTAAGGGCCGTATTCCTCGCCCTCAATCCGAAGGAAGGCCTGGCGATTAGTCAAGAAATCTCTTACATACGCGTAGGCCCTAGCCCTACAATCGGTAGAACTCAAGTTGGCCAGGATGCTTCCGTGTTTAACATTGTCGAGAGCCCCTTTATCAAGGGCGAGGATGGCTTTGTCATTGTGTTGCATAGTTGTGGGTCGTATTACATCCCTGTGCAGCTGGAGAAGGACATCCTGTGCAGACATGTGGGGGCGAAACCCGAACAGGGTGACTGCAAAGAAGCCCTTACTCTCCAGGTATGGAGAGAGGCGATCCCGAGCCATCGTCTCCATAAGCTTGCCCGCACATGAGGTCAGTGATATGGGCCTCAGGTTGTCCGTATTCACGGCCTTACCTGTTTTAGGGATAAACGTCACAAGTGACGTTTTCCACTCGGGAGGGAGTGGACGCCCGTCCCAGATCTGGTTGATGTATTCTAATAAATGGAGGTAGGCTGGGTCCGGTAGGTTCGCCAACAGGTTCACTGTTATGTGATCCCGTCCCGGAGCCGTACCCCGGCGCATTTTTGCTAAGGCCGCCTTAAGGTCGTGCAACTCAAAAGGCGCATCAAGTGTTTCATTAGGCCTGCCAGAGTATATGTACTCAGGCCCAGGCGGGTCCTCCGTACGACAGAAATATCTGTCGCACAGAGTGTCCGCAAGTTGCGCCGTCGCACCTTGATACCCTTGCAGAGCCCGCCGGAGCTGCTTTTGCGTCTCCCCTCTCGTTTGGGAGGGGTCGATTAGACTGTGAAAGAGACGCCACGTCCCCTTCGAGCTCATCTGATGAGCTGCGGCGTCGCAGCGTGCTATCCAATTTGAATCTGAGAGTTCCGCAGCATACGCTGCAGCCTGCTCTGTGAGTTTGGCTATGCGGTCGTGTAATTTGCGATTAGTTTTCTGCTTTTTCCACCGTTTAGTTAAGCTCCGGCGCGCCTCCCACAAATGCAGGAGGAGGGTGTCCACTGCGGGGATCTCTTCGGTGGTTTGTAGTGTTGTGACGTGTTGTTTCTGAATGTTGTATATGTGGTTAGCCCACTCCGCGTAGCCGCCGGAAAATAGTACGGGAGGGATAGTGTGATTCTGGAATTTGTGCCAATCGGTCAGCTTGGCCTGACCCCATTTTTTGCGCGCTGCCTTCGCCATGAGTGTAATCCGGAGAAGGAGGTGATCGCTGCCTAGAGAATCTCCCAAGTTCTCCCAAGCAGCCGCTCTAGCATTTTTAACGAGAGAAAGGTCGGGACACGTGTCGCGGGTTACCGAATTCCCCACTCGGGTGGGATACGCCGGGTCCGTGAGCAACGTGAGGCTGAGGGTCGAGATGAGCTCCGCCAGCTTACGTCCTCTTGCCTGTTCGAAGTGGTAGCCCCAATGAAGGCTGGGAGCATTGAAGTCTCCAACGATCACTAGAGGCTCTTTGGCTGGCATTTTTATCGCGCGAAGGAAGATTTCATTAAAAGTTACGCGCGGCTTATGCGGAGGGCAGTATATGTTGAGGATATGTATTGACGGGTCGCGGCGTCTGAGAGGCAGTACCCGGACCATTGTATATTCTTGCTCGGTACTCAAGTCTAAGTCGACCTGAACCACGGTGTAAGCTTTATTCATCAAGATGCACGTAGAGGCGCCTCCCTGAAAGGTGCTGTAGCCTGATAATTTAACGTCTATGCCGGGCTCCTGCAGGGCAATGAGTGCCGGCATGTCTCCTAGGGACTGCAGGTAGAGCTGGAGGTGTGACCGTTTTTTCCAAGCTCTGAAACCCCTGCAGTTCCATTGTATGATCTGGAATTTTTCAAGGTTTTTATCATTCCTATTAGATCTGCTAGCCATCTTGCTCTAATTATTTACGGGCGAGCGGACTAGCTCTGGCCGGGAGCCAGCGCAACCCCAGCGAGGGGCCGCACCGACCCACCAGCTGCAGAGCCTGAACCATGTTCCTCCGCTGCCTGGCGGGAGGCTGTCTTACGTTTGAGGTGAGAGGATTCGCAGCTAGTGGCGTTCTTAATTTGGGTGCTGAACCAGGGCTGCACGGCTTTAAGGACCGAGTCAGTGACCTGGGCCATAAGGTCGGGAAGTGCTTGCGTTAAAGCTGCCTTAAACATGTCCTGGAAGGACTCGCGGACTGCTGACATGATTTGATTCGGGAAGGCACCACTTGCTCCTCCAGTTGCTCGGTTTGGCGCTGCAGTGCCTCTAGGCCGGCGACGCGACCAGCAGATCCAACTACCGTGTCCCCGCACTGCCGCGAGACGCTAGTGAGGCAAGCTGTTACGGATGATCCGTCATCCTCGTCATCTGGCTCAGCTTCTTGCATTGGTTCGGATGACCCGGCCTGTTTGGCCTCTAATTCTCGAATAATTTTGCGCGCTAGAATTTGGTTTTGGCGTTTGAGCTCCTCTACCTGCTGCTGTAGGGCGCTTTCGGTAGGGGAGGGACGGGTAGGGGGCCCGGAGACTGCCCTACTCCAACTGCTCACCTGTGGTTGGACGGGTGCCAAGGGCGGGAAGTCCCTGGCATTGAGGACCGGGGCACCGCCTGGGTCGCGGACCTGACAGGTTTCGATGTGCCGGGTTTGGCCTTGGTTTCCTGATCGGCTGGCGCTTTCTTGGCCTTGGGCGGAGGAGCCTGCTTGGGCCCCGTCTTTGTCTTGGGTTTGGATCCGGATGGGAAGCTCGGTTTGATGGCTTTCCGGAACCGCCCGGCACAGCCAGGAGCTCCGGTAGGATGGCCGCCTCCGCAGATGAGGCAGCTCGGAACACAGTCATGTTCTGCCGGGCCATCAGGAGTGGCATCGGGAACCTGGACTCCGCAGCGTTTCCAGCGTCCCGGCTGCGGTCGCGGGCACGCATCGGCCCGATGGCCCACTGTGCCACAGCGGTGGCATGCTGGCACTGTTTTCTTGTACAGGCGAACAGGGAGCCGTTCGTAGCTGTACAACACCGTCCGTGGCACCTTGGTCCCCGCGAAGGTGATCACCGCAACCGGGGTTCCCCCTAGCTTGCGCACAGACACCACATTTTGTTCCGCACTGAGTTTTCGTTTAACGCTTTCAGACGTTTTGTCTGGCGAAACAGTCACGACGCCTCGACAGAACGCTCCGGAGAGTTTCGGGTGTCCCCGGAACGGTAGCGCGCGTTCCCCTACCGGCAGCACAATATACCGGAGTAGCTTCTCCGCGGCGTCGACAGATTTCAGTGCACATACAAGTACGTTTTGGTCCCAAACGGGCCACACCTCAAGTCCAGCATTTGCGTCGTCCCCGTGGATGCTGCGGACTGCAGCGCCGGCTCGTCCAGGACCAAAAGTTGCCTTGAGGTCGACCGTGTTTCTTGGTTTCAGTACCACGACGATGTCATCTTTTTCAATGCGCGGCGTGTTCTGCGGCCGCCACCGGAGTTGCTTGGAGCTCGTCGAGGCTGCGTTCAGCGCACTCCCGCCCTGCGTATGCGCAGAGCTAGCCGGCGCCTGTTACTGGGTGGCACCAGCACCAGCGTCCCTCGATGCCGCCGCCGCGTTCTTCTTTCCGCGCCAGACGCGGACCATATCTTGGAGGTAATCGTCCTCGGTTGGTAGAGGATCCTCGCCTTGAGTCGTATCCTCGGATTGATGGGTATCCATTGTTACGATCTGGAAGGACTGCGGGTCGTATCCGGTGACTTGATTTGGAGCCGCCAGAGCCGAGGGATCCCCGACCGGGGCCATCGCAGGCCCCGGCGCCGTTAGGCTTAGCACCACCGCGGCGTGACTAAAGCTTCAAATGACCGAAAAGTGGTCAAAAATTGGCCCCACCTTAACAAACGTGGTGTAGACGGGTGCCGCTGAGGTTCCTGGAGACGATGATACCAGGCTTGCAGGGGGAAAAGTTGGTGTATCTCAATTGATGCGATCTGTCACGAAGCCGACGCGGTATGCGACCACTCCCGTCACCGACCCGCGTCTCCGCTTCGTGAAGACGGACGCTTAAATTGCCGGCAGCGATCAGTTGTAACAATGTTGGGTCATCCGAAACGGGAAACCCATGCTCAAACAAAGGCTTTGGCGACCGTTTCCGCAGTGATGTCCAGAATGGGCTAGGGCTGTGGGCCAACGGATGAAGCGGTCAATCATTGTCAAAATGTACCGGCAGTCGTGAGAGGGAGGAAGCGGTTCGACCAAATCAAGATGGACGTGATCAAAGCGACAGCCAGATGGCAAGAAAAAACTGCGTGGGAGTCTTCGTGTGGCGGTTCACCTTGGAGGTCTGGCAAGCGAGGCACGAGCGGGCCCACTGGCGAACATAGGTGTTGAAGCTCGACCAGACGTACGACTGTGTAACGAGGCGCTGCGTGGCACGGATGCTGGGATGGCAGATGTCATGAAATGAGTAGAAAACGGCGCGACGAAAGGCAGATTACCTGAGACGCACTTGGAAGAGCTCATACGGAAGGCATACTCCAGAGCTTTGTGATCAGTTAGAACGTCAAATGGCTGGCCCTCCAAGAACTGCCGGAAGTGCAGGATGGTGGAGTAGATGGCGAACAGCTCACGGCCAAAAACGCTGAAGCGAGTCTCGGCAGGTTGGAGCTTCTGAGAGAAGAAGCCCAGTCTGTGCCACTCGGAGTCGATTTTCTGTTGCAGAACAGAGCCGATGACCACGCTGGAAGCAGCCACCATTAAGTGAGTAGGCACGTCAGTCGTCCGGTGGATGAAAATTATGTACCGAATCGGCGACCAGTTTGTTTAGCAGCCCAGTCAGTGGATGCAGAAGCTGAGCGCCGTACGGAATAAAGCGTCTGGAGAAATTCACTAGGCCCAGGAATCCACGCAGCTGGCGTACGGTAGTGGATGCTGAGAAGTCTTTCACGACCTGGACGTGAGAGTGCAACGGACGAATTTCCAGCGCCGATGTCCCGCGTTGTGGTGTCGGTGGGGGCTACGAATTGAGATAACTAGGGATTCCTTTCAGAGCACTGCCAGTGACATCAGTAGCACTGAACCTTGAAAATGGCACGTCGCAATTAAATAACCATCTTGAGATGCATCAGTGAATAAAGGAGAAGGAGGAGGAGGAACTTTATTATTGCAGAAACCGTTGCGCGGTTTATTCCTGGGTGGTTCCCTCTGACAGGGCTCCACTGGCGATCGCGGCTCGCCGGGCCCGGTCGAGGGTCACCAGTTGGCTTCCCAGGTCCAGTTAGGAGAGTCTCGCCTCCCAAGACCGCGTAGTGAATGTGTGTGTTGTGACTCGTGGCGAAATTGTGTCGCCCGGACGGTCGGTACATTCGTGTGTTATGTGCGCGAGTGTCGCTGTGTGGTTGCTACACCAGGGACATGTCCGGGACGTATAACTGTCTGGGGAGATTGCGTGTAGACGAAACAAGTGTGGGTATGTGTTAGTTTTCAGGTGGCGCCAGTCCCTTGCCTGGAGTTTATTGAGAGCTATGCGTGGGGGAGCGTATTGCGTTCTTCCGAGACGTTGGTCCTGTAGTATTTGTTGACCTGTCGTTCATAACTCGTGGGTCGCTCGTCGGTCTGTCGGGGGCTGAAGAATAGTGCGGTCTGCCGCTCGGCTAGTGAGACCTCGAGCTGCGCAGTCCGCCTCTTCGTTGCCCCGCAGGCCTTCATGCCCGGGGCACCAAACGATACCGTGGGTCCACTCTAGTGAGCGACCCAGGATTCGAATGGCTTGTATAGGGAGTGTACCATTCATGTATAAACGACACGCCGCTTGTGAGACCGTAAGGACGCGGGCGGACCTTCCCTTGCTCGCGGCGTCGCGAAGTGCGAGAGTGATCGCTGCTGCTTCTGCTGCTGCGCTGCATGTGGCGCGGATGGAGGCAAAGGCTACCAGGTTCCCCTGATTGACAACGGCGAGTGTGTATTTGGGCCCGCAACGTGGCGACGAGAGATACGGGCTAGCGTCCGTGTAGTACGTATCTGGGTCTCTGAAACAGCGTTTGTGCAACATGCGGGCACGCGCTGCTCTTCTCTCTTGATTGTGGGTGGGGTGCATGTTCTTGGGGATAGGGTCTACTACAATGTTCTCTCTAATGTGGTTAGGCAAGAGTTATGTTTCTTCTTTGCAGTACTGAGGTGTCAGCGGGTACCCTAGCCGTTGAAGAAGGTGTTTTCCCTGTTGAGTCTTGCTGAGGCGCTCCCTCTGCGCTATGAGCGTGGCACTTGCTAGCTCCTCAAAGGTGTTGTATACGCCTAGCGCTAGTAATTTTGTGCTGGTGCTTGACGGTAGCTGTAAAGCCGTTTTGTACGCCATTCTTATGAGAGTGTCCATGCGCTCTGTCTCACTTTTGCGCTTGACTTGATAGGGGAGTGCGTATGTGACACGGCTGATGACGAGGGCTTGTACCAGTCTTAAGATATCGTCCTCTGTGAAACCAACTTTGCTGCGCGCTACTCTGGCGATGAGTGATGCGGTGCTTCTTATTACGTGATTTAATTCCTCTGAGGCTACCTTTATGCCGTTGTTCTCCTGGACGTGCATACCTAGTAAGCGTGTGGTCGGGACGTGCTTTATAGGTTGCCCGGCAATCTCGAGATGTATTGGCGGGGCTCGATGTTCCTTAGTTTGCTTGGGCCGGACTTGAAGGTACTCCGACTTGTGTGGGGCACACCTCATTCCTGTTGTGGTTAGGTATGACTCGATGCGTCCGATAGCTGTAAGTAATGTATTTTCTCTGTCCCCGTATGAACCCTTGGTTGCCCATAGGGTGATATCGTCGGCATAGAAGGCACATCCGAGTTTTGGGATGTTTTCCAGTTGTAAAGCAAGTTTTCTAAGTCCGATGTTGAAGAGGAAAGGAGATATTATTGATCCTTGCGGAGTACCCTTCTGCGGTAGATCATATATGTCTGATTGTAGGCATCCTATGCCGATGCGGGCTTAGCAGTTGCTGAGAAAAGCCACGGTATAATGGTATACTCGCTCTCCGCATCCTATGGCGGTGAGGCCATCTAGGATGGTTTCGTGTGCTATATTATCAAATGCTAAAGAACCACCAAGATTACCGCCACCGATAGCTATAGTTTCTGACACAGTGTTAAAAGTTGCTGAAATGCAGCGCCCCCTGGCAGCCCGGCATTTTTGTGTTGCGGCTGCGCCATGCCTAGCGGGCAATATATAAGGGGCCGCAGTAGTCGCCTTTGATCAATAAAGATGTGAGTTCGTCACTACTAGGCGTGCTGGCCTGTTTCTTCGTGGCTGCGCTTCACAGGCCAACAGGGTTCACATTCACTGAGCCATACGCAATTGTATCAACTGGCGACGAGGTGCAGAGGACTTCTACTGCTGCGCGCACTACTTCCAAGCCTGACTGCTACTATGATACTGCTACTTCGGATTCTACTTCTGTGACGGATGCCAGGGACTTCACCGCTACTGAGACGCATCCCTGTTTGACCGCTACTACTGCTACCGCGACGAGTGCAAGTTGCTGCCCATGCTGCTTTTGAAGAAACCCTTCTTGTATACTACTGCAACGACTTACACTACGGACTTCAGGCGCTACTACGGAAAGCGTCACTGCGTCCTGCGACCTATTCCTCGGAATTAGAACGGCTGAAACGCTACCCGGACGCTAATCCTACTTCAAACGCTTCTGCTGCGACGCGTCCACTACGTCCACGAACACCAGGTATGCCGCGCCTTCTGCGTTTCAAGTGAGTCTGCGTACCCGCACGACTCGACCACCCGTTCAACATGTCCTATTTCGGCAGTCTCGAGCCATGTGAGGGCGGAGGAAATGACTGGCCCTGCTATGTGGACCGACTCGAAGCATTTTTCGTGGCGAACGATATCGCCGAAGACAAGCAAACGTCCGTATTTATCAGTTGTTGCGGACAGAAGACGTATGCGTTACTTCGCAATTTGGTGAAACCCGACAAGCCGAGTGACAAAACCCTCCAACAGATTTTTTTGGTTCTTGGACACTACTATTGCCCGAAGCCGTCTGCAGTCGTGCAGCGTTTCCGTTTCAACTCCCGAGTTCGCGCGCAAGGCGAATCTATCAGCGAGTTCACTGCAGCGCTGAAAAGCCTCTCTGAGCATTGCAACTTCGGTGCCGAACTAGAAGACATGATACACGACCGTATTGTATGTGGTGTGAACAAAGCAGACATTCAAACAAGATTGCTGGAAAAAGCGGACCTCACTTTCCAGGATGCCGTGCAGACAGCCCTAGCAATGGAAGCAGCAAAAAGGGATGCCGGGGAGATTGCACAAGCTAACCCTAACGGCACCTTTTCGACCCACCGCGTCTCGTCAGGCTACGAGGCCGTCACCTGCTATCGCTGCGGGGGTGGACACCTTGCATCCGAATGCAAGCATGTGAAGACCGTCTGCAATTACTGCCACAAACGGTGTCATCTAGTGAAAGTTTGCGACACGAAACGAAAGGACAGCCAAGCACGAAGCAGTAGTTCTTACGAGCAGCGTTCGTCCACTGCACGAAGTTCGCAGGCGTCAAGCAACCGCCTTCGCGTGCACACTGTAAAAGATGAAGATGCCACTGCAGTTTCGCCTTCAGAAATCTGCGACATGTGGCATATTAACTGCGCCGAATCGCCTCCGCCTTTCACCGTCACTGTTGACGTTTGCGGCTAGTCGCTCCGCATGGAAGTGGACATGGGGGCAAGCGTCTTCGTCATTGCCAAGTCGCGACTCCTACAGCTTCTGCCTTCGGATAATGTGCAGCCGTCGCAAGTGTTTCTGCGAAGCTATTCCGGGGAACGGAAAAAAGTCGAAGGCAAGGCTGATATCCTTGTGAAGTTTCATGGCAAGGAGGCGGATATACCCATTTTTCTGACCGGGGACAATTCACCTACTCTGCTAGGACTCAACTGGATGCGCGAGCCGGGCATCGGCCTCTCCAATGTTGCAGTGAATATACGTGCACTTTCTCACATCAAACACCTAGTCCAAGACTTCGCAGAGGTGTTCGAAGAAGGTCGTGGCACGTACAAAGGTGCTAAAGCGTCATTACATGTTCCTTCAGATGCCCCACCTCGGTTCTTCAAGCCACGCCTACTGCCATATGCCTTGACAGATGGAGTAACACAAAAAATACAACGATTAAGAAGAGATGCCATCCTTGCTCCAGTGAAAACATCCACGTGGGCGGCACCTATTGTTCCTGTGGTAAAAAAGGATGGGCGCATCAGAATCTGTGGAGATTTTAGTGTCATTATCAACCCAGTAGCGACAGTGAACAAATATCCCATTCCAAGGATTGGGGATCTGTGGACTGTCCTTGCAGGGGGTGAGAAATTCACCAAATTGGATTTGCGCGACGCGTATCAGCAAGAGTTCTTGATGAGGCCTCTAGAGAGTACGTCACAATTTCAACACACATGTGGTTGTTTCAGTACACCTGCTTGCCTTTTGGAGTGTCGTCAGCTCCTGCTATATCTCAACGTGAGATGGAGAACTTGCTGAGAGGACTACCATACGTGGCCGTCTATTTCGACGACATTCTTGTCACAGGTGCTAATGATGCTGAGCATTTCAAGAACATTCGTGCTGTGCTTCGCAAGCTTCAAGAATCTGGCCTCAAAGTGAAACTCAAAGTGTCATTTCTTCGTGCCACAAGTAGAGTATCTTGGGCGCATAATCAGCAAGGAAGGCCTTTCCCCGAACGTCGACAAGGTGGCTGCCATTCTGCATGGCCCTGTGCCAAAAGACGTCAAAGAACTTCAGAGTTTCTTGGGACTTGTCAATTTTTATCGACGTTTTTGCCTAATCGTTCTGCACTTCTTTCTCCCCTAAACTCTCTTCTTTGTGGTGGAAAGAAATGGGAGTGGGGGCAGGACCAGCAAGATGCATTCACAGCCTGCAAGCACCTGGTGGCCTCAGCTCCAGTTCTCGTACATTTCCGCCCTGACACGCTTGTGTGTCTCAGATGTGACGCACCACCTTATGGCATAGGTGCAGTTTTGGCCCACAAAGATGCTGATGGCCGAGAACATCCCATTGCTTTTGCCTCACGGAGCTTGTCAAAAGCAGAAAGAAATTACAGTCAACTTGACAGGGAGGCCTTGGCACTCGTGTTTGGTGTAGATCGGTTCCACCAGCACTTGTGGGGCATACCGTTTGAAGCATACACTGACCACAAGCTACGTGTCGGACTGCTGGGTGCCAACAAGCCTGTCACTGTGAAAGCATCACCAAGATTAGTCAGGTGGGCTCTCAAGCTATCTGCGTACAACTGCGCACTTGTATACAAGCCTGGAAAAGAGCTTGGCCCTGCTGATGCTCTTAGCAGACTGTCATTACCTAACGACAGCACCTCGATACCTGCCCCTGCCGAGATTTTCATGTTGGAGGAGGCCTATCCACGACTTCTTTCACCTGCTGTGGTGGCACGAGCCACCAGGAACGATCCAGTTCTGGATCACGTTGTGCATTCTGTATTGAAAGGAGAGAGCCTTCCAGCTGGGCCAGAGTGGAACCCTTTCAGCACAAGAGGCTCAGAACTCAGTCTCCATGAAGGCTGCCTACTATGGGGTCACGAGTAGCAGTTCCCAAATCACTGAAGGACCAAGTTCTTGGAGTACTTCACGCCAGTCACCCTGGAATTGAAAAAAGCAAAATGATTGCCAGGAGCCATGTCTGGTGGCCAGGTATAGACAATGACATTGCCAACAGCGTGAAAAGCTGCGCCACGTGCCAGGATCAACAACGGGCTGTGCAGCCGGGCCCACATATGCCATGGCCGTTTCCGCACCGACCCTGGTCATGGCTTCACATTGATTTTGGGCGACCATTTCTAAGACACACGTTCTTAGTCATCGTGGATGCTTTCTCGAAGTGGATAGACGTTTTCCCTGTGTCATCCACATCTGCAGAAGCTACCATTTCTGCCCTGATAATCGCATTCGCTCAGCATGGCCTCCCTGACGTAATAGTTTCTGACAATGGCCCTGCGTTTACCAGTGCACAGTACCTTGAGTTATTAACTCGAAACGGAATACGCCGCATGCTTGTACCACCGTATCACCCCTTCTCCAACGGTGCAGCAGAACGAGTGGTACAGACTGTAAAGAACAAACTCAAGAAGTATGGCTCTGGCGACTTCAAAACAAAGATTTCCAGGTACTTATTTCATTATCGGACAACCCCACGTGAAGCAAATGGTCGGCCACCATGTGAGCTCCTAATGGGGAGAATGTTCAAGACTCCTCTGGATGTCATGTGGCCTAGCCTACAAGCATCGGTGCTTTTAAAACAACTGAAACAGAAGTTGAATGCTGACAGAGGGTCACGACAGGCTCCATTACTCCAACCAGGAGATAAAGTGTATGCGAGAAACTTCCACGCAGGTGCACCATGGGTACCTGCCAGCATGTGTTTCAGACGTCAATCCACCGTCGGCCCAGGTCCTTTCTCAAGACGGTTCGACATGGAGTCGACACAATGACCACTTGCGCCTTGCGCAGACAGCGCCACTTCGTCCTGCTGGAGCAGAAGTTTCTCCTCAACTGGAGCAGCCGCCCATCCATTCTCCAGTTGTCCTGGATGTGCTTCATGAGAGAGAACCAGCCATACATCTCCCAGCTGCACCCGACGTGCTACATGAGGAACAATCGCCGGGAAGTATATCTGGAAGTAGCTGTACCATGGACAACCCTGTCATGGGTGCACCTCGCACTCCAAAGTTGCGCCGTAGCACAAGAATTCGTGCCAGGCCCGAGACAGACGGGCCCGAAAACTCAGAGATTCGCGCGGCTGTCGATCGGCCGTACGCCACGGTGGAGCGAGAGCGGCCGTTTTCGCGGGGCGAGATAGAGGCCGTATTATGCAGAATGCAGCTCGGCTCGGCTCCCGGACCAGACGGCCTCTCGACTGAGGTCGTGAAGGCAATTTGCGCCGCACACCCGCGATTCATGAACGTGTAATGAACGCTGCGCTACGGATGGGTTACTTCCCCAGGACTTTGAGGAAAGGCAGATTGGTATTTATACAAAAACCAGGCAAGCCGGTGGATTCACCGAGCGCTTACAGACCAATCTGCATGACCTCCATCCTGGGGAAAGTACTCGAGCGACTGCTATACAGCCGACTTTATTATTTCACCTCCTCGCGCGGCCACACGCACCCCAACCAATTTGGATTCACACACGGCAAGTGCGCGGTAATGGCGCTGCACGCGCTGTGCGAAATTATCAAGCGCCACAAAGAGGAACGCACGCCCGTAGTGTTGATATCCCTAGACTTCCGGGGTGCGTTTTATGTCTGGCACCCTCTGGTCCTGAAGTATTTTAGAGACCGCGGCTGTCCGGACAACTTGGTCGGGCTGCTAGTCTCTTTCATAGAGGGCCGCACGGCCGAATACACGTCGCACGCCGGTTCGGTCTCTGCGGAAGCGTCGCTAGGCAGCCCGAGGGGGTCAAGTGGTCAGGTGGTCCCCAGTCAAACCAGTGGTCAAGTACTCCCCGTAGCATATAACTTAACAAGGGAGGAGTGACACAATGTTAAAAGTTGCTGAAATGCAGCGCCCCCTAGCAGCCCGGCATTTTTGTGTTGCTGCTGCGCCATGCCTAGCGGGCAATATATAAGGGGCCGCAGTAGTCGAGTTTGGTCAATAAAGATGTGAGTTCGTCACTACTAGGCATGCTGGCCTGTTTCTTCGGTGGCTGCGCTTCGCGGGCCAACAGGGTTCACATTCACTGAGCCATACGCAATTGGATCAGTTTCCTTTATTTGTTAAAGATGCTAGCTCCTCTGAAATAAATTTCTTTCCACAATGCCCAAATTGCCAAGCTGAAAAGAAATAGAAAGCTGTGAAACGTGATCGGTTGCGTCGGACGAATGCGGTTAATGGGTAAGTCCCCATAAAAGGCGTCGTTTACACAATTACACAAACTCCTACACAATTACACGCCTCCGCCAAGCGACTTTTGCCTGCAGCTAATACCGCCCTAAAATACCGAGCAGCGACAACAAAAAGCAGAAAATACCGCCATCGCCATAGCGCAGATGCAACGAAGAAGAAGCTGCAAGCACGCCCGCGTGCGCCACGCCTCCCTTGAGCGAGAAGAAGATCGGCTACCGAACGAGATCGGGACGATTTTGTGCTCTGCTGGAGATAAATCAATAGAAGGATTTTCAACAGCCCTTGTTCCTCATCGCCGCCATGCGTTCCAGCTCTGGACGGAAATCAAGCTCTAAGAAAAAGAAAGTTCCGTCGACCAAGTCCACACGACCGAAAGAAGGCGGCGGACGAAGCAGTACAGGAACGAGGGCCACGCCAGGAGAGGCGACGTCGCAGCCAACCCTGCAGGCGAGTGCGTGTAGTCAGCAGCCGCCAGACCAGCATAAGCACACCCCTTCAACGGCACCGCAGCCACAGTATGCGTCACCAAGCGGTCCATTGACGCCAGATTGGTTCACCGACGAGCGCTGGGCGACCCTGCTAAAGCTAGAGCCAGACCGCCGACGGCCATCGAACTTGCGTCCCGACAGGCCACCATCAACGGCACAGCAGCCACCGGCTACCACCGTCCCGCGGCCACCGTACAGTCTCCGCGACGGCGAGCCGAGGATATTGAAGTCGACGGCAGGTGATGTCCAGCCGTCGCTGGCTCTGCTTCCCTACACTCCGTCAACAAGAAAGCTGGTACCTGAAGAGGGAGCTACAGCAGATGAAGCAGCATCGCTCAGGCCATCTGACGCACAGCTGACGGCAGATCGGCACACGTCGGCCGCGCCCGGTAAACAGCCACCAGTTCGTCGCCTTGGCAGCCAACAGGCGGTCGCGGATGCTGCGACTACTCCGGCCCCTCAGCCATCGGCGCGAGCTAGCCTTCAGGAAACCACGTCGCGCAGCCGATATGGCGCGGACGCGGAAATTTCCCGGGCTACGACTCTGGCTGTTCGGCCATCGACGCCAAGTGGGCTTCCTGAAATAACGTTTTCCGGCCCAGACGGGAAAGCCTCAGAAATTGCCCGGGCCGTGTCTTCAGGCTCTCAGACATCGGTGACAGCTAGTCCTCCGCTGTCTACGTCGATGAGACGAGAACGCAGGGACACAGAAATCGATAGGGTCGTCAGTCCACTCACTCCACCATCGGCGCCATCTAGCATTCCAGAGACCACGCCTCGAAGCCCGCAAGGCACTGACGGCGTGGAAGCTATCCGGGTTACGACTCCAGCAGCTCAGCCATCGACGCCAAGTGGGCTTCCTGAAATCACGTTTTCCGGCCCAGACGGGAAAGCCTCCGAAATTGCCCGGGCCGTGTCTTCAGGCTCTCAGCCATCGGTGACAGCTAGCCCTCCGCAGTCTACGTCGATGAGTCGAGAAAGCACAGACGCAGATATCGATAGGGTCGTCAGTCCACTCACTCCACCATCGGCGCCATCTAGCATTCCAGAGACCACGCCTCGAAGCCCGCAAGGCACTGATGACGTGGAAGCTATGCGGGTTACGACTCCAGCAGCTCAGCCATCGGCGCCGGAGAGCCTTCCAAGGACCACGTCGCGAAGCCCGGAAGGCACGGCAACAACGCCAGCTGCTCCAGCATCGGTGCAAGCTAGCATCCCGGAGACCACAATGCGAAGCCCACACGATACGGAGGCGAAAGGTGTCCGAGAGAGGCCACAGGCAGAGGATGACAGCGCGGTAAGCCAGCAATGTTCAGAGCCGTTGACGAGCAGATCCAGAAGCACGCCGTCGGCGGTGCGAATCCTCGAAGACGGGGTGATATCCGGATCGCACCACAGTGACAGCGCAAGTGCCACGGCCGCGGTGGACACCGGCCAGGGCACCAGTACGCAATGCCCAGACACGCCACTCGGCGAGCACAAGCAGGGGCGAAAAGCCGATCCGGGTGTCCCCTCGCTGAGCCCCTCCCCTCGCTTCTATGGTCCCGTGCTAGATGTGACCGCGGATAGCGTGGTCTCGATGGCGGGCAGCACGGGAGAGCTCTCCTGGGCGACTGAGTCCAAAGCGCAAGGCTTGCTGTTCACCCTTCTGCACTGCCTGTCGCAGGCCCTGCTCAACATCCTCATCAAGCAGGTGGTGCACATCCCCAAGGCGAAGATAGCCTACTACGTGGCCTTCGGATACATGCTGGGCAGCATGCCCGAGGCGTTCGCTCTGAAAAATCCATTTGCACCAAGGCACGTCCAGGTAGGGGGCCTTCATTCTCGTGCAGCCTCATTCAGTTAGGTCGACAAGGCCCTCTACCGAGTAGATACCTGACTGATAAAGCTGATAGCTCTATAACAAAAACGAACAAAATAAAAACGCATTCTTTATTCACAACAGCAAAAATAGATCATTCGACTTCGATCAGTAAAGTACTCACAATGAGTATTAAGCGATAGCAGAGCTACAACATGTAACTGCACCCTGATGACACATAACAAGATATCCTCAGTGTATGTAACTTATTATAATGCGTACCTACGGCAGCCCTCAAAGCGAGCGACTGGTTCACTTATAAAAGAACATAGCAGATACACTTGGAATGGAAAAAAAAGATTACACCTAGCATACTTGCGAGATTTTTGCAGTATCACAGCCCAGTTCAAGCGAAGCTGTTCTTTTGAACAGGTTGCATTAAGAATTTCAGTTGCCTGTAATGAAACCACACACTTAAAAACTCTGCCCGCGTGTGACTTATTCTGACTTTGACCCATCCGTTTAATACGTTACCCACATATAACACTTTGGAGCACTTGTTCAGTGAATTTTTCAGCAAGGAACGATCTTCAACAACACATATTTAAGTTCACAATCACATCAAGCATCATTTTCCCCCATTTTCACTAAATTTCATCTGGGCGGCTGTTAACAGTTCATAACAACTAGCTAAGTTCTACGGCGTTCGTAAAACGCATAACGCTGTGCGGTGCTTGCATATGTAACCTAATTCAAAGGCCGTAATTAACCCACGCGCATTGAACTTTTCCTACACATTACCCACAACCTGGCCCTTATTTTCACCATGTATGAACAAGCTTGTGCCTCGTTTAGTTCGTCTAGGACGCCGGGTAAATCTGCTACGTGCACTGTATTACGCTCAAAAATAGATACAGAACGAATATTCAGTAATGATTTGCTATATTCATAATAAGCCAAAAACTTCATACACGACGGACCTAACGTTTTCATAATTTCTGTCGAATGTGAACTCAATGTGACGTAAAGTTAGCTTCATCAGAACACATGGACACGCGTGCTTCACACGCACAGACATTCAAAATGTCACGCTGCCCGTCTTCTTCCTTTTGTGTACTTCCTGGCGCCTAAGACACCCCGATGAACTTATGAATCTATATCAATAACCAAAGTTCAACAGTAAACTTTCTTTATTTTTCTCTCTTGTACGGACACCACTAGATCACGCATATAACGTATTCGAGTGCTTCTAGTTGCACTGGAGCCTTCGCCTTGTAAAAGATTAGATTTATTACAAAGCATTCCAACTGATCGGAATAGTAACTGGTGCTTAGTAGTGCATATCGGACTTGCATCAGCAGTCGCAGCGTCCCCACAGGGCGCGATCATGCACATAGCTATTCACAGGCAGCCTATTAACGTCCAGTGTGACATTTGAACATTGGTGAACGGTATATGCATTATAAGGCAAGACAATTTGCGTAACGTCAGCTACAAGAATCCCCTGCGACTCTACAAGAGATATTCGAACTGAGATTACACCGGTACGCTTGATTACATGTGCGGCGTGAGTACATTCTTCAAGCGATGCTGGTGTCAGTGATTTGAGAGCGGGATGCCAGCGACAACACACATGTGATGAATCGGCCTGCATGTATAGCTACGTACACTGCCTCTGAATGTGTGCTAGTTAACCGATTTGTTCTCTACGGCATCGCGCAATAGGCCCTTGAAGTTCTCGAGCAATGCTTCGGCAAAGGCTGGTGCACTGAAACATGTACCGGGGATCTCGGATATTCTGATTATGCGGGCGGAAGAACGACGAAGGATGTGGTGCGCAAGGGACAATATAACAATGAAGATGAACTTGGGGTCAGAGTTGTCGTAAAAGGCTGCAACCGTGTAAAAATTTGAGAACAGTAGTTTCGGACACAAGAGCGTTATCCATAGAATTAAAGATGACTAAAATCGCAGGCCTAGATATAACGCTGAGGACCAAGGGGGCCGCCTACCTGGGCCACGCCCCTGTTTGCAGAGCAAGAACGCCGCGCACCATCGAGATTCAGACAGCGAGAGCGCGCCTCTGCGATTCATTCACTGTGATACTTGTAGGGAATTACGCATCTGCGTAGCGATTTCTTCGCTCGCGGAGATGAGAAGATGCGACCTGATAGGATTGCGCGCCAATTGGCCACCGGTATTGTTATCCAGAGTCAATATCCAGTAAGGCTCCCGTTCACCCCAGTAGAATTCGCCGTGTGACAATCGCATGTGACGTACGTATGCTTTCAGAGCGGGGGGTGTGCGCTATTGGATGATCACGCCGCGCGATAACTCAGTATGCGCGAACCACGTTGCACTGTATTATCCGCTTTAGTCACTGACCACGTGGAACGCATTCCGGCTTGTTGTACGAAGTGGCGCTCGTTCGTCCGTAAATGGACGCGCCGACGTCTGGTGACGTCATACTAAACGGAAATTCCGGCATCTCGCGATTAGTGTCGACGCTAATATCCACACACCATGCTGCCGTCGCAGAGACGCGTTATGTGCGAGGCGTGTGTGCGGCCGGATTCCTCTCCCGCGCTTCCCGCTGAACACGCTGCGCCATTCAGCGACATCATCGCCTACAGTCCGCGCGTAGCGCCTCTGCGAATAAAACATTCAGATAAGTTTGTCTGAATATGCATGGTGGGCGCTCGATTCCGTCCAAGCAGCCGAGAAATATTTAATAACGTTTTTGCCATTAAAAGAGCGGCATGTACCACACGGCGTATAATTACCCATGGTGTCATCATCAAAGAGATTAATTGAAGAGCGCCACATGTCCAACGGTACGTAACCAGTGAGCCAAGTTGACATCAGGGAGGATCACTCTTTGACAAGCGGCACAAGCCCAGTGGCACATACCCAGACATACCCAATAACCCAAGTAGACAGACAGACAGACAGACAGACAGACAGACAGACAGACAGACAGACAGACAGACAGACAGACAGACAGACAGACAGACAGACAGACAGACAGACAGACAGACAGACAGACAGACAGACAGACAGACAGACAGATAGATAGATAGATAGATAGATAGATAGATAGATAGATAGATAGATAGATAGATAGATAGATAGATAGATAGATAGATAGATAGATAGATAGATAGATAGATAGATAGATAGATAGATAGATAGATAGATAGATAGATGTCTTTTAATATTCATCGCTCGCAACCTGCCAATTCTGGCGATAAACTTAGGCGGAGCACCGCTCGTACCACTGACGTAGCGAAAACAATAAAATCATGTTGGAATAGAACCATTGCATTACACTGGCCCTGTTGAGCTATGACGTAAAGCTATTCTAATCTTTTTTCTATACAGTTTCCTTCCTTAGCCCTCCGCGATTTGGTCAAAACATTTTCGGCAACGCCCACTTAGCCTGTCAGTCTCGAGACTTCGCGAAAAACGAAAGCTCCCCATCTCAAGACGACGTCTACACACTAATTATGCATGATTAGGCCGAACAAAAGAAAAAAAACATTTATTTCCGATTCTACGCCTTTGTCACCATTAGCGTTCCGCGACAAGTGAATGTTTTCGGATCACATCTACTACGCCTATCTACACGCGACATCACAAAGCCCCGGAACGCCACACGTCAGTGACATGTATGCAGTAGAGATGTATTACTATTCCGAACAAAGCGAACGTTTTGTGGAAATCGGAGACTTCCCCGTTCCGAAAGGAATAGAAGATGGCTGTTCACTTATCGCTCCGGCGCTGTGTATTTGGAGCTGCTGGCGAGTATTCGTTTCATTATGCACAATAAAAATTGCGTGGCAGTATAATGTTGGCGAGTCCTCTTCCACACGTATAAAACATCGCTTTGCCAAATCTTAAAACTGACACCCGCCGTGTTTGCTTAATGGCTTTGGTATTGGGCTGCTAAGCACGAGGTTGGGGGATCGACTGCCGGCCACGGCAGCCGCATTTCGATGGGGGCGAAATTCAAGAGAAAAAAAAACACCCATGTACTTATATTTAAGTGCACGTTAACGAACCCCAGCTGGTAAAAATTATTCCAGAGTCCCTCCACTATGGCGTGCCGCATAATCAGATCGCGATTTTTGCACGTAAAAACCCATAAGTTGAGTGAATTTTTTCTTCACTGAGCATCCGTTTTGACGGGTGGCGTGGCAGAATAACGTTGACGAGTCCTTTCCACACCGTATACACCATCGCTTTGCCAAATCTTAACGGATCATGCGTTCTGACGGCTTCTTTTACGCCCCGTAGCAAACCGCCGCAGTCGTCAACGAGCCACCGCGAATTGGTGACGACGGTACCACTCTCAACATCCGATTATCTACTTTCACTGCGCTAGCTCGGCCCCACCAAAGCCCTCTCCTATTGTGTGCACGCCTCGCCTCTCGTCATTATTCCCTACCCCCTGTGCAGCGCGGTTGAGGTGTCCTCTGCTGAGAGACAGATACTGCGCTGCACTTTACCCCAACTTTTCCTTCCCATCAACAAGAATCTCCTTCTCAGCCAATCAGATAGGAAAGATGCAGCGAATCCAGCGAGTTGGAATCTATACACAGCGAAGCTTTTGTGGGAGTGCATAAAGAGGAGAATCATACCGAAGGCTGTATTCAGGCATTATAGATAGGCTAACGCAATGCCGCCGCCGCTGCTGCGGATGCGCGAAGGCGAGCGCGGTACATGGGTCGAAGATGAAAGTCGCGGGAGGTCCTGGCGTATTTCTGGTTTTTATATCTTTCCCCCGTACAGACGCCCCCGCGAATGCGCCTCCGCGGCGCTGCCACGGATGCGCGGAAGCGAGCGCCACCTGCTGGTGTTGCAAGGAGCCCAGCGTCCAGGGGCGATGACATCGCGCGCGTCCCCTGCTGTCACTGGTTCGCCTAATCGGCCACAGAACAACCACGCAACTCCTACGGTCACTCGCACCCGGCGATAATCGCAAAGAAAAGCTTCTCTTTTAAAACCTGTCGCGGAAGGCAATGCTATTCGCTTTGACGAAGCAAAGGTCACCTATTAGCTCTCCGATAAACGAGGAGAGCGTTTGATGGGGATGTTGACACAACCTATAAGGTCACCGCCGTCGACGATTGCGTAAATTTTACGTCAGGAGATTGGAATAAAAGTCTGAATGGAATAACGTTGAGTTATAGCACCCCTGGCTGGGGCTTCACTTTGTCTGCGGACGGGCGCAGGTGGACCTTGTCCTCCGAGGGCTGTGCAGCCTGACGTCGCTGATGCTGAAGGCGGAGGCTCTGCGCTACGTGGTTGTGAGCGACCTGGCCGTCGCGTACACCATGGTGCCCGTGTGCGTGATGCTGCTCTCGTGGTACTTTATGAACGAGAACATGGGCCTGACCATGTGGCTCTCGATATCGCTATGTCTCTCCGGCGTCGTGGTCGTCATGCGGCCCACCATCTTCTTCAAGGAGTGGGACGAAGCGACCACGCAGACTCGCCTCGTCGGATTCTTGTACGCCTTCGGCAGCGCCATCACGCTGGTCATGATGATCGTCTTGTATCGCCGCTCGAGGAACGCCACTAGCAAGTAAGCGCGTCGCGCGGCACTTGAAAGCGCAGTGCAGGATCGAAACTTCTTTTTTTCGTTCCGGCTTTCACTACAGATTAACGACAACGCTTCAGTTACGGTTCAGCTCCGGAGCGACAGAATAGCGGTTCAAACTGTTTTGATCCGGCTTACGTACGTTTGCTTAACCTAAAATTGGTTACAGCAGGACAATATAAACTTATTTTGTACAAAAGCTGAGTGGCGCTCCTCAGCTGCACGAACTGACTCAAAAAAGACACGCGTGCTGTTCTTTTCGAGTCGCAAACAGGTTAGAAAAAACACTGACTCACCATTCCTGGCCCTGCGAATATACAATTGGAGCAACATGGTTCAGCCACAAGTGTAGACAATGCATGGATGAAAAGGTCCAGGGAACGTGGCCAATCTGACCCGAAAGCTGTTTTTATTTTTTCAGTTTTATTTCGGAGTGAAAAAAGAAAGAAAGAAAAATCCTAACACATACGGTTCATTCCCGTTTCACGCAAATATAAATCTTTATTGTTTTATTTCCGGTTCAGTTCTGGTTCCATAAACTTTGCGGCGCCACTCGATTAGCTACCGCGATTCCTGCCGTCAACTTTCTGGCTATCCCTATGTACCTGTGTGTCTATTCGGGACAGCATAAAGACCTGGGTTATGTAAACGTTATACACTATGCTTTAGAAAGAACACCATGGAAACACTGCTACTGTGCACGGGAGAGCTTTCTGCGCATTAGAGGTGCCCTCATTCAGAAAAAGAAAATCAACTTCGGTTTGATTTTCTTTTTCTCAGTCCCTCAGGACTCAGATAAAGTTCTTGTCATGTCATGTCAACTTCCGTTTGTCAGCGAGACGTCTTGAGAACTTTAGTTGCAAGCGTCATTGGCGATTGTGCATGTCAACTAACAGTTGAGCACTCCAGTTGTGCTGGTACTGTTTTGACCCCACAGAGTTGCTGGTATTCGAGCAGTCTGGCAAGAGATTACGCTAGAAAACGACAGGGAGAAAAAGCTGCAGGAACGAGGTAAAAATTAGACGCACTGGTCGAGTCTGATAGGTCTCCCGCATCACGCTTACAAACACTTGATGCGAGTAAAGTTTGAAGCAAGATCTGGGCGAGTACCAGGTTTAAAGCAGAGCTCGCCTTGAATCGCCAGTCTCAACACAGTACATGTTGGGCATCTCGAGTTCACTCCAGATAGTGATTTGCGCCCTGTTGGGAACGCGAGCCCGACATGCAGCCAATAAAGCGGCTTCTTCCTCCCAATCCTTTTTGGCATTGGAACAATTAAAAAAGAAACAGTTAAATTCAGTTATCTCGCAAGATCGCGTGCGCTTAATTCTGAAGAAACTTTTTTTAGGTCTTTCTTAATGTAGTTATAGCATGCCTAGGATACTTTACGCGCTTTCCATTGTAGGTCTGCCTGTCTGTCTGATGCCTTTTTATGGACCTAACCGTTTTCTCGCCAGCTTGGTTCACTGGGTATAGTTCATGGTCGTAGGGCTACTGTGCTGAGGGAACCGTGTTCGAAACCACTCTAGTCGGACCAACTTTGATTACTGGCTATGTGACTCATAAAGAGCTATAGTGGCTCTGTATGAGCAATCGATGAACCACCACGTTGTGAACGTATGGACTTCTGTGGAAGCTCCGTTACCAGGTATTACCTTGCATGCAATGCGAAGCACATAGCGTTCCCTGCATGCGTTTCCCGGTAAAGAATATTGTTGCGCAAGCTGCCGCTGTGCCGGCAGCTTGTCTGTAGCATACAAAGCAGGGAGTGACGTAACTACACTTTCGTAGGTAAAAGAAGGACCCACCTAGCAACTGATTTGTGTTGTGACAATGCTATGGGAAGGCCAGGTACAGTGAGAGTTCCTGAAGAGCAGCATGCATACGAGGCGCGGCAAATTTCTCTTCTCTCTGGTCCACTCCTTGTAGGTGCGCGAAGTAGCGGCGCAAGCCAAGTCGCAGGCTGTCGAAACGTCATAGGCTAATAACTTAGTTAAAGTGCATGCGACTATCGTCACGTTAATAATTTCAACCTACGTCGCAATGGGTAATCGTTCTAGTTGTCGTTTACTGCTTCGCTGTCCAACCACCTTCAAAGCGTGGATTGGAGACCATGTCTTTTTTATAGATGTACCGTTAGGTTGCATGTAGATCAATGTCAAATATCGGCAGGGAAAGCTAAATATGGTTTAAAGTGACGATGAAAAATAAATGCCCGCAGAGTCCATCACATGAGGAATGTCGACGTTAATGCGATTAGCACTGAAGCGACTCGCTGTATTGCCACCGCCGTAAAGCGTCATCTATCAGGCGTACGTGTACTGCAGCTGGGCTCCACTCTCGCGTGCTTCCTTTTGTACACGCTGTGCCATTTAGCGGTGCCGCAGCGAAGCCCGCGCGTGGCGCGTGTCTGAATGTAATTATATTTAACAAGATGGACGAATATATATGACGCCAGGTTCGATTCCGCCCAACACCGAAACAATTTAAGGGATTTCTTTGACGGCGAAGAACGGCACATGCCCAGCGACACTTGCGAAGTGGTATACACACCATGTGGTACGTAGTCAGCGGTACGCACCCAGTAGCGCATACCCAGTGACACAAGCTGGTATCGAAGATGTTAATTTTACAGCGGTACATGCCCCCAGTGGCATATGCTCAGTGAACCATTCTGGCGTGAAATATTCATTGAAGAGTGGCACATTCTTAGCGAACAAAGTTGACGTGAGAGAGCACATACACCCATGGAGCGGCACATCCAAATCTATGCAGGCAGTGTATGTTCCATCCTCAAACACTCGCGCTTCAATCGCTGCTCCCACAATCACCCTGGCTGACTTAGGTGACTATTTGCTCTGAACCCCTTTTCGCCCGACGCTTCGCGACCTATTTGGGTCTACTTTGTTGCATCTAGGCGCTATTAGAGTTGTCGGACGATCCCACCGCTTGCGTACAGTTGTAGGAGTTGTCGGACGATCTCACCGCTGCCACAATTTGTAAGGGTTGTAGGTCGTAGGGAGGAACTTGGGAGGAACTAGGCGTACAGGGTTTATTTACAATATTTAGATTTTAAACAAGAGATACATCGACAGTCTAGCGTGGCTCCCAAATGGAGCACGCAAGACGAACATACAGCACACGGCTCACGAGTACGATCACAGAGCGCGCTGATGAGCACCCCCTAGCAGCGACAACCAGCCGCTTATAAACACTCCGTGTTCTCTAGATCCCTAGTTAAGGTAAAAACGGCAGTTCACCGCCGATTCGCAGCGTCCAACGTAAACGCAGTCGACCCGCCTTTTTGGTGGAGGAGGAGGGCTCACACGCACACGTGCGCACAGCTTTCACTGCCCCCACCGAGGCCAGACGGGCTTCGCAGAAATCGGGGCTTACTTCTTGACCAAAGGAGGCGCCTCTTATTCCCCAAGCTGACCCCCGCCGCGTGGCCCCCGGTTCTCCATTTTCTTGCGCCTTGAAAGGCGCGTGCGACGTTGCCGCCAGATACATTCCATCGGGAACTCCCTTGCTCACAGCAGACCAGCTCGGTGGTGGCGGGTTCAGTAACAATAGTTGGCCCGCCGATCGCGTTTAGCAACGGCGCCGAAGGCGTGTTGAAGCGGCACCTCGAGGTCCCTACGAAATGAGTCACCGCAGCGATTGTGGTAGGCTTCCATGGTTCTCTTCGGGGAAGCTCGCAACGCTCGCAGCTGCAGCTGGCTGAGAAAACTTGAATGTTGCCACCTCGGCAGGCCATTCCTAACAGCTCCTCCATGGCCCGGAAAATCTCGACTGGCCAGTGCTGACAACCGCTGGGCAGGAAGAGAATGGCTGGCGAGCAGGAAAATGGCTTTGCTCTCTGCAACCCCTGCGCACTTGGAATGCCTGCAACCATCTCACAACAACCGGCACAGAAGAGTCGATCCCGGCAACACAATACCACTCAGCGTGCAAACGCCTGGAATCAGCTGTTAACCCCACCAGGCTTCCTATCAAAATTTCAATGCAAGCCACTCAACTGGGAACCCCAAATTTTGCCCCAAAATTTCGTGCCGCCAAAGCGAGCGTTCACGTTCCCCTTGAGCTTAACCAGATCTGACTGTCGTGCTGCACAAGAGCAAAGGTTTACGCAGAACTAAACCGAACGCTCTCAACCACCAATACCCGAACATAAGCAGCCTAAGTTCACGAACAGCCTGTTCTTACCCTATCGCAGTGGCGTACTTATCTCACGTACTGTTGCCACTGAACAGTCTGGCCAACTTCACAGGCACGTAATCACAATCGCGCTAGCTTTGTGGTCCCTACTCCGACCACGTGCTTGCGTCACACGCAAACGTTCCATCACGCTTACGTTCCTTCCTCTGGTCCCATACTGGTCACGTTCCTTAAACGAACAATTACCTTTGCGTAATTTCCGCACTCCGCAGAGCCATTAAAAAAATGCGTCTTCTAACAACTCGTTCCACGCACGCTTATTAGAGAAGTCAGAATACGGCCGCCCTCAACACATACGAGCAACTCAGTCATAAACCTGCTTCCTTCCGTCCGCACAGGACACGCGCTAATGGAACTAAGAGCTCTTCTCAGTGCAAATTATCCACTAACTGAAAATTTGCGCGCTTAACCTTAGAAAATTTTAAAAAACACTCATATAGAAAGAAGGTTAACTAATACACACACGCTTTACCATAGGCCTCTCAACGATAACCTTGACCTTCAGGTTACTCACACACACAAAAAAAGCCTATCTACTCAATAATGAACACCTCGCGAAACTAAAGTTTTACCTGAAACGAATCTTTCAAATCTCGGAGCTTCTCAAACGAAAACATAAACAAAGCTCATACCTTACATATTGAAAGAAACTGTCTCAATTCGCGAAAATATTCCAATGCTCAAAAAAATAAAACAAAAGAACACCTTTCACTTCCACGGAAGCTCCCTTGGCCTCCCGTTTCAAACTTTTTCGACTGACTCATACTTTTCAGCCGTACTCGAGGTGGTCGCGGTTCGAAAGCTATTCTGGCTATCCAGGAACAACAACATGACTGACACACTATCAGCTGCTTCAAGACATTGCAGTTCCCTGCCAATTTGCGTCCTGGCGCCCGGCTTCATCGCGATCTAGACTGACCGCTGTTAAATACGGGACCTTTTCCTGAGCCTACTTCGAGTTGACCAGACCACATCGAATCGCGTCACACCTAATTAAGGAGCGCAGAAGGACGTCTACCACGTTCCCGAGGCGCGGCACGTCCAAACAAGTTGACGTCCCCCACCTCGTGCGCCGCATGGGGAGCTATTGTCCCTCTGCTTGACTCTTCCTGAAAGTGAAAGGGGAGCCCGCAACGATTCCAGGTAACCTGGGTCCCGAGCGAAGCTGCTTTGCTGCTCTGAAAAGGTCGCTCGAAGACAAACCGTCTCCCCCTATCCGCCTATTGTGACGGCGCTTGCAAGCCGCAAGGCAACGACGGCCGTAATGCACCGTGAAGCCCTGTGAACAATCCCCCCCGTGCGCCTTTGTGATGGCAGTTGCAGACTAGGAAGGCAATACCTCAGACAAGTAATCCCTCGGACAATCGGAGCCCAAGGAGCGACTCTCTGAGCCGAATGTGACGTACACTCGCACGGGCGCCTACCATTGGCCGAAAATGACGACACCTGAGCGGGCTCGCCGATTGGCCGAAAGGGACGTGACTTCGAGACACCGAAGGGGTTAAAAGCCAGAGACCGGGAGCAGCAAGAGAGCATTCCTTCATTGATCTCTTTCGAGCTTCTTGCCACAGGCCGCAGCGTCCGAGTTGCTGCCGGCCCGTAATGACTTTATTACTGTTAATTTATTTGTACTCTCACTGTAAATAATGTAAATAAACTTCCAGTTTTCATCTCAAAGTCCTCCTCAACCTCGGCCAACTCCCGCACCCAACGGCAAGGTCCAAAATCTGGGGACAGCAATTCGGATTCTCCTCCAGATCCAACACCGCGTCACGACTCCCTACCACCTCGTCTCGTCTTGCCACCTTGCGCTCCTTCGCACTACATGCTGCACTCCGAAAAGAACGACGGAACGACGAGGAACGTAGCTGCCCCGTGTCCAGTGTCCGCGTCCATGCAGAACATGCTTCTCGGTCTCTTTTTGACCGGTGGCTCGAACGTGTTTGATGCGCACACGTCGTCATCGACGACCGCATCTTTCTTTTCCTCGCGCCGGGCCTTTTTGCGTCTTTCGCCGTCTTTGGCTGCGCTACTTTAGCCACCGCATTCCGATCTTTACGGCGCTTCTTTCTACGGTGCTTTCTTTTTAAATTTCCTTTCATGGCGTCCTCTGGCGCCTCGTGCTGGACAATACACATCTCGTCGGCCCGGATCGCTCTCCTAACCGCACAGTCTGAGTGATTTTCATTTAAATCTACTCTCTCTTTGCCTCGACTGGCGGACAGCTCAACCGACTCTGGCACAATGCAGCAGGCTTTACTCGAGCTATGCAACTCGCACTCTTGCGAACTGCCCTCTACTGCATTGCCCAGCTCACGCTGTGCATCGGCACACAGCTCGTCGGTCTCCATCGCTGTCTCACGCGCACAGTCCGAATGATTCCTAACTAAATCATCCCTCTCTTGGCTACCTAGACAGGCGGAAAGCTGCACCGATCTCTGAACAATGCAGCTGTTTTACCTTGAGCTATGCAGCTCGCAATCTTGCGACCTGCCCTCACCTGCATCGTCCAGCTGGCACTTCACTTCGGCACGCAGATCGGACTCGACATGGGTGCTCGCGCCTGTCGGGTCAACAATACTCTGTACCTCGCTGACAACCTCGTTAACATTAGATGCGACGCACACGCGCGGTGACTGCGCCAATTCAGTTACAGCTGGCCTAGCTGTCTCTACAGTACTCTGTTGGCACATCACCTCGTCGCCCTCACTCTGGCTTTTAACGGCCTCTGCTGTCACTAAGGCATCGTTAGCTGCTATAGCACTTCGAGTTCACCTATGAACGCGCTGCTAATCTCACAGGTACTACTACTCTCCTCGGCTTTCGACTGAAATCTACTATCTACTTCCTCCCACTTTCGCTGCGTCCAGCCTACAGATTTCTCAAGCCGCTGTTGATTAGTTCGATTGACTGCTCAAAACCTTCAATCCTTTATTTTTTTATTTATTTACCCTTTATTTTTTATTTATTAGGAAATAAATAAACCTTCAATCTCTTTGTTCAATGTATCAATGTACTGCCTCGTTACTTCTGTTAGGCCTTCTTCCTGCGAAATACCTTTTAGTTCCTGCCTAGCTTTTTCCTGTTTTTGTTTAAATTTATCCTGTTCTTGCCTAATTGTTTCCTGTTCCCGTTTATTATTTAGAATTCGTTTGCCCGTTTGTTCTATGAATTTCAAATTATTGTCACTTTTGAGAATGGTCTTACGAATCTCTGATTCCGTCAAGTCCTCCTCTACAACTACCTCGATCTCTTCACACAACCACAACAGGTCAGCTCTCGTCAAACACATTAGGACCATGGTCGCTACTTTAAGCCTTGGCTCTGCTGTCACACAATACTTGCTGCGATACCCACGCAAATCAAAATACAAGTAAAAGATCCCAGCGAATCAAATCAACACACACAGAGAAATTGAAGCCTGGTAAATCTTACAGCCAAAACCAAACGCTTACCCACTGAAGCAGCACCATATCACCAGTCCTTCTCCGCCGTATCCAGTCAGTTGCAAGAGGTGGTCAATCTCAAGTCCCCTTCAACTTGATCAGGATACTGGTCGGTCACCATGTGCCAAAGTCCGTGAGCTGCCGTTGCTGTCTACGAGTCGTATAGGCCGATCTCACCGCTGCCATCCAGATATTAGAGTTGTCGGACGATCCCACCGCTGGCGTACAGTTGTAGGAGTTGGACGATCTCGCCGCTGCCACCATTTGCAAGGGTTGTAGGTCGTAGGGAGGAACATGGGAGAAACTAGGCGTACAGGGTTTATTTACAGTATTTAGATTTTAAACAAGAGATACATCGACAGTTTAGCGTGGCTCTCAAATGGAGCACGCAAGACAAACATACAGCACACGGCTCACGAGTACGATCCCAGAGCACTCTGACGAGCACCCCCTAGCAGCGACAAACAGCCGCTTACAAGCACTCCGTGTTCTCTAGATCCCTGGTTGAGGAAAAAACGGCACTTCACCGCCGATTCGCAGCGTCCAACGTCAACGCAGTCGACCCGCCTTTTTGGAGGAGGAGGAGGGCTCACACACACACGTACGCGCAGCTTTCACTGCCCCCACCGAGGCCAGACGGGCTTCGCAGAACTCAGGGCTTACTTCTTGACCAAAGGAGGCGCCTCTTATTCCCCAATCTGACCCCCGCCGCGTGGCCCCCGGTTCTCCTTTGTATTGCGCCTTGAAAGGCGCGTGCGACGTTGCCGCCAGATACATTCCTTCGGGAACCCGCTTGCTCACAGCAGACCAGGTCGGCGGTGGCGGATTCAGTAACAATAGTTGGTCCGCCGATCGCGTTTAACTATAACGGCGCCGAGGGGGTCTTGGGACGATACCTCGAGGTCCCTACGAAATGAGTCACCGCAGCAATTGTGGTAGGCTTCCATGGTTCTCTTCGCTGAAGCTCGCAACGCTCGCAGCTGCAGCTGGCTGAGAAAACTTGGATGTTGCCACCTCGGCAGGCCATTCCTAACAGCGCAGGCACGCCTTATCATCAATCATGTGGTTCGGATGCTTGTTTTAAGCTTGTTCTTTATAGAAATGTATGCTCTTCTGTGTGTAGTATGCGTGATTCCAAGGAATGTACGCACTGTTCTGTACAGTTAGCTGAGTGCTTATAGCCTCTTCCTTAAGTTGAGCCATTGCATCTGGGAGTACGAATCATAGGTGATACTTTTTTGTCGACGTTACGCCACGAAGAAATCCCAGAATCCTACAGCCATAGACAGCTTCGCTGTAACATATCTGACGAACAACGTTTGCCATTTATGTGCGTTGATGATGATCGCGTGAGTCTGTGATGACAGCGCGCACCAAACATGCAATTAAACGCGCTCGCTCAAAACCATTAGTCCCCCCCACCCTAAACACAGGTTTGCCAAAACGAGCGGATGCGTGCATGTCTCGCCTGCATCTACGCACAAATTCGAAGAGCCCCCATGCATGTGCAAGTTCTCGCTGAACAACGTTTGTCTCGCGGCTTCCACGTGGAGGAAATTGCGGGCGCAGGAAATTAAATACATGTTTTCATACCTCGGCTCTCCCAAGTAATTAGTCTTAAAAGTCGTCGTCCCTTTCCGTCACAGGTTCGTGAGCTTCAACAGCGGCCTGACCCGCACCGTAATCGCGCTGCTCATGGCGATGGCAACGGGCACGCTCGACGAGCTGATGGACGGCCGCTACTTGGGCACGCTGGTGATGATGAGCAAGCTGGCATTCTGCGCCATCTTCTTCCTCAACAAGGCGCTACAGAAGGAATCAGGCGCCTTCGTCACCACCGTCAAGTTCAGCGCCGACGTCATCATGTCGGTTATCCTGCAGATCGCCTTCCTCGACCTCTACCCGGACGTCTGGAGCATGGGCGGCATGGTGCTTGTCGTCCTTTCATTCCTGGTGACCATCTGCGGAAGCACCGTGAAGCCCGCCTGGAAAAACCGGCGACGACGCAAGTCCATCCAGAAGCGGCGCCAGTCTCTGAAGGCTGCAGACGAACAAGATATCGCGGCCATGGTCGCCGCCGCAGCAGCAGAAGCAGCAGCCGCTGCGGCAACCTCGGGGACAGTCTCCTCGGACGCAGGCGCCCGCTAGCGCCGCCATCAGCGCCGCTACTTCCGTTCGAACGGGACCGAAGCGGCGCTTTGCATCGAGTTGTGTGTTGTATACGTAATTGTATAAACGCTTTACGTTTGCCTCCGCTTCGGATGTACGAGGAGCATCTAAAGATACGTGCTTTGCGCCACCATTTATCGCACCATTGAGATTCTGTACAAAAGGCGCCGAGACATTAAGCGTCCCTACGCGGCGCCGGTGCCTAAAACCCCATGCCATTAAACACTGACGGAACAACATATATACACCCTTTATGCGCGCCGACCTTGGAGTGTGCTCGACAGCAGGAAGAGCTGTCGAGGCCTGCCACTGCGAAGACGGGGAAGCATTAGTGGTCACAAAGCCTGGCAAAGGTGTCCCAATGACTGGGTCCAAAGGGACGTACTGCTGGTATTCTTCGGCGGCTCGAGAACTGTGCTACAGCTATATTTGAAAGTTCAAGACATTCTGTCTTGAATTAAAACTACGGCCGCACGTATATATTGTGCCTGGACACAATGCCGGCATGGGTATGAGATAAGTATATGCGAAAAATGCTGCGAGCTCTTAGTGTGCATCCTAATATTACAATATAACAGTATACTCCGATGTGGCTCGGTATAACCGTGGTATTCTTCTGCCGAAGAGGATGACTTCGTTTGTGAAGAGCTTGACGTTGCAAGTTTGATTCTGCACTTCGGTAGCCACATTCCCATGGAGGCAGAATGCAAAAATGCGGGCGTGCTGGTAGATTTAGGCTAATGGTAAAGAACCTCGGCTTTTCAAAGTTAACCCTGAGATTGTCACTACGGCTTTTTTCATAGCTTAGGCGTTGCCTTTTAGACGTAAATATACCGAGGTGTGAGACAGGAGTATGCGGGACTATAGCACAGCGCGTCCTTCAAGGCCGCGTTTGTTTAGTTTGTTTGCCTGCTAATTTTATTGAGCAGTGGCCCGTTTTGTGGCATACTTATACAGGGTGTTTCCACGAGCACTTCAAGTAATATTTAAAAATAGTCTTTTTGAAATAAAAGGGCCGTTTCTTCGGAAACATGCCATTCGGATTGGTCGCCATAGCCCATGGTATGTCTCCGAAGGAACCGTTAGGTTATTTAAAAGCGGCTATCTTTAGTCTTCGTAGAAATGCCCGATATAGAGGGCATACGTCGTCAGACTAGATTAAACATTTCTCCATTCCAGGAATTGGTTGAATTATACTTAACCCCCAAAAATAAGGAACAGAATGAGTGGGGGGAAGCAAGCGGCCACCCTTTTCCGCTTGTCAAGTCACTCTGCAGTGTGAAATGAATGCCCCCGCGAATACTTCTTGCCTTTGCTTTTGTCGGACGGTCTGCAACCGCGCCCCGGCGACAGAGCGTCCTACGTGTTTCGGAACCAAGGACCGCATGACGGATTACATTGAAATCACGAAGGCCTACAGCCTGGCTCGCCGGACTGTCCCACCCCCGCACCCGAGGCTGAGTCGAGTGGAGGCGGTAGTACTGAGACAGCTCCAGACCGGATCGCTACCGAGCCGGAGACTGATGAATCGCATGTACCCCGAAACATATCCGACCGATAAGTGCAGAGTCTGCCGGAGGGAGGACGAAGACTACACGCACATCTTGTGGGACTGCGTTAAATATCCAGAAGAAGCAAAATCAAGAACGCTCCCACCGCGGCTCGAGGCACCCGCGAAGAGCTACGATCGAGACGATCAGCTCTGGGCCGTCCAGCAGGTCCTCGAGGCGCTCGAAAGGCACGGACCCAGCGAGCCGGCAACGGCAAGCGGAGACCCGCGCCAAGCAACGGCGACTTCGTAGATGACGTAGGCCCTCGTCGGGGCGCGCGAGCGCACAACTGCAGGCCTAAATAAAGTTGGCTCCAATCCAATCCAATTTTGCCTTTGGCTGCACAACGCCGCATCGTCACTTCTGGGCAAAGCATCTGTGGAATATTTTGCTTATCTCGCTAGCGCACGCTCCGCTAATCCCACAGTGAGAAAATTTCCGGCTTGAAACCTTACTGGCTCATTGCCATGAGTACTTTCATCCCTCCTTGCTCGACAATAGCTCAAGGCCACGCGATGTATACATACCTACATGCATGTGTGTTTGCATGTGCAGTTAGTGTGTTTTCGTCATTAATGTGTGTATCGTTTCATCTTTCACCCAACTCACAAGGAAGCATTGCTGCGTTACATCATTTGTTCACCCAACACCCAGGTTAGCATGCCAGGCCGCCAGCAAGGCTGACATCTCCAGCTTGTCATAATATTGACGCGTCTATTCTTCTATGCAGACGACAACGAAGATAGGGACATTAACGGATTTTGTCTAGTGGGTCAGTGGGATTCGGCGAGGACGAAGAAGACGTGTCTCTGGCCTGTTTTGCATTTGAACAGGTTGTGCTGTGGCTCTTGAACGTCTCCCTGTCTACTGTACGCGTTGTACTGCGACACTGGTGGAGGTGCTGGGTACTGACCGCGCCTGATGCTCGGGAGTCCTTCTGGGAGTCGTTCCTCTAGCCCGGATGCGTTATCACCAGTTTCAACACCCGTGCATCGCTTTAGTCGTCGACTGCTAGGCCTTGCCCCGGAGTTCTCCCCTCTTCAACCACCTCTCTCTAGGAGCTCCACAGATCACGCAATGGCCGAAACCAACCCAACGCAAGCACCCCAATGCAGCCGGTTTTCCAGTCCACAGCAAGTAACCGTTCTCCATCCTCTGGTTCTCGATCGCTATCGCGGAGCAGTCTTCGAAGACATTGAAGAATGGCTTGACAAATATGAACGCGTCGCACAGATTAATCAGTGGACTGAGCAGCAAAAGCTCTCCCACGTCTATTTCGCCCTTGACGACAGCGGCCGTACCTGGCACGAAAACCGCGAAGCTAGCCTAACGACATGGAATGACTTTCGTCAGAAAATCAAAGATACTTTTGCGAGTGCCGACCGACGCGACCGTGCCCAGCAGATGATGGAGCTACGCGTACAACAACCTAATGAGTCGGTAACAATGTTCGCCGAGGACATGGCCCGCCTCTTTCGTAGAGCCGACCCGAACCTGACTGACGAAAGAAAGTTGCGCTACCTCATGCGAGGTGTAAAAGAGCATTTGTTCGCGGGACTTGTGCGGAATCCACCAGCGTCACTGACTTTATCAAAGAGGCTACGGCTATTGAGCGGGCCCTTCATCAGAGATGCAGACACTACGATCGACTGTCCACCAGCACCACAATCAATGCCGCCGCACTGACTGGCGAGTATCAGAACGCCTTGCGGGAATTGGTCAGAGTAGTCGTCAGAGAAGAAATTCAAAAGATTCTGACACCGACAGTGGATAGACCCGTAGCGTCAATCGCCGGAGTGGTGCGTGACGAAATCAGGCAGGTGTGACCGGCAGCCGATCTGCAAGATCACCAGCGTCCCATGACCTACGCAGCCGCTGTCCGATGTCCACCACCCGTTACAACCACACCGCCGTACCACCAGCCTCCGACAGTCGCTCCTTGGTCGCCGCCGCAAGAGGAGGCTTCGAGGCGCGCACCCGTCACGCAGCTACAGTCATACCACCAGCCGCCATTCACAGCACCTTGTCCAACGCTGCAAAACGACACTACGGGACGGCCGCAACTTCGGAGAACCGACGCATGGCGCACCGTCGATAGGCGCCCACTGTGTTTTCACTGCGGAGGCGTCGGCCACATTTCGCGTCATTGCTGGCATCGCGTCACATCTTTTCGACCTTTTCGTCCGTGGTCCTATGGTCGACGTGCAATTGACGACTCCATGCTACGTCGCGACGAAACTGCTTTTCAGGGACCCCCAATAGCGCACCCGAATGACGAATCTGTGCCGCATGTTCAGTCCGATTTCTACCGTCGGTCGCGCTCTCCAACCCCTCCACGTCAGATGCCTTCCCCTACTGGACGTACTTTTGCTGACCTCCGAGGACGAAGGTCGCCCAGCCCACGCCGGGGAAACTGAAGGCGGCTACCTCTGGGGGTAAGGTTGCAGGCCCACCGCAAGAAAATAAAAAGCCCCCGACACTCTCGCCGCAGAACGACGTGAAGCCGATAAACCCCGACACCAAAGAAACTGTGAGCGCCGACATTGATGTTTTGGTGGATGGACAGCCGGTGAAAGCGTTAGTCGACACTGGTGCCGACTTCTCTATAATGAGTCGGGAACTCGTCCTCCGTCTGAAGAAAGTAAAGACGCCATGGACGGGACCCCACATAAGGACGGCAGGCGGGCAATTACTGATGCATATTGGAAGATGTACTGCTAGAATTAGCATCCGGGATTTTCTTTCGTGGCCACTTTCATCGTTCTTCCTGTGTGCTGTAAGGATTTGATTATTGGAATGGATTTCCTTAAAGAATACGGCGCCGTAATTAACATACCGGACCGCATGGTGACGTTTTATAAGAGCCCTGGTTTAGTCCATTGCTTATCGCCGCAACGCAACTCCTTTCGTTTAGCAGAAGACGACGTCGTCATCCCACCTCGTTCATGCACCCTTGTTACGGTAGCATGTGACACACCGTTTCATTGCGAGGGAGTTGCCGACCAAATAACCACGTTGTTGCTTACTCACGGTATCTCGGTCGCGCGAGGAATGGTAAATGTCACAGACGGGTGCACTAACTTGTTACTAACCAATTTTAGCACAGAGCAACGGTACCTTCCAAAGGGCATGGCTGTGGCTTATTTTGATGGTGTTGCGGATGTTCGAGGCTGCTGTTCGCTACTCGAAGAAGCACCTACGCAAGGCCCAGCTTCTGCACTCGACGTCAGCACTGCTTTGTCGCAGCACGAACGAGAGCGTCTTCTCACGCTATTGTCGAAGTTCAATGACTGCTTTGCGTCGACGTCCAGCGTCGGACGGACGCCTCTAACGAAGCATCGGATAATTACAGAGGATACGGCAAGACCAATTCACCAAAATCCTTATCGTGTGGCTCCCAGAGAACGTGAAGCCATACAACAAGTGACAAAAATGCTGGAAGACGACGTGATTCAACCATCAACGAGTCCTTGGGCATCTCCTGTAGTTCTAGTTAAGAAAAAAGACGGCAGCTTGCGTTTCTGCGTGGACTACCGAAAACTAAATCAAGTGACAAAGAAAGACGTGTACCCGCTTCCCCGTATAGACGATTCACTCGACAGGCTTCGTCACGCGCGTTACTTCTCTTCAATGGACTTAAAAAGCGGATATTGGCAAATCGAGGTAGATCCGAGAGACCGTGAAAAAACTGCTTTTGTCACGCCAGACGGCCTATACGAATTTAAAGTCTTGCCTTTCGGCTTGTGCTCTGCCCCTGCTACATTCCAACGCCTCATGTATACTGTGCTTTCGGGTCTGAAGTGGAAAACCTGCTTAGTGTACCTGGACGACGTCATCGTGTTCTCCGCAACTTTTGAAGAACACCTCCAACGGCTTGAAGCGGTTCTGCAGTCCATCCGGTCCGCCGGCCTCACCCTGAAGCCGGAGAAGTGCCACTTTGGCTTCGGGGAACTACAGTTTCTCGGTCACGTCGTCAGCCACGCAGGTGTTCGCCCAGATCCTGAGAAAATTGCGGCCGTAGCACAGTTTCCAGTACCAACCGATAAAAAGGCTGTCAGGCGCTTTCTGGACCTCTGCGCCTATTACCGCCGGTTTATTGCGGACTTTGCCCGCATTGCGTCGCCGTTAACTCGCCTGAAGAGAGACGACGTTGCTTTTGTATGGGGCGATGAAGAGCAAGGTGCATTCACTGACTTGCGGTAACGTCTCCAGACACCTCCAGTGCTTGCTCACTTTGATGAGACCGCTCCTACATTGCTCCACACTGATGCCAGCAATGTTGGCTTGGGAGCTGTTCTTGTGCAGTGGCAGGAGGGCACACAAAGAGTACTTGCCTATGCAAGCAGAACACACTCACGCACAGAGGCCAATTACTCCACAACTGAGAAGGAATGCCTCGCCGTAGTATGGGCTGTTATGAAATTTCGCCCATATTTGTATGGCCGCCACTTCACAGTTATCAGCGACCATCATTCACTGTGTTGGTTGACAAACCTTAAAGACCCTTCGGAACGACTGGCGCGTTGGAGCCTACGGCTGCAAGAGTTTGACATGACTGTCAAGTACAAGTCGGGGAAACGACACACGGACGCTGACTGCCTGTCTCGATCGCCGATAGAGTCGTCTGTTCCACCCGAAGAAGACTCGGCATTTCTTTGTGTCCTGGACGCATCCACCATCGCCCAACAACAACGGGACGACCCTGAGTTGCTTGAGTTCATCAATTACTTAGAGGGCAGATCTGCGAAACCGCCAAGAGTTTTCGCAAGAGGCCTGTTGTCGTTTTGTTTGCGGGCCAAAGTCCTCTACAAAAGAAACTTTTCTTCGACCGGGTCTCCCTATCTGCTCGTCATTCCTGCAGCTCTTCGTACGGAAGTACTTCAAGCCTGTCACAACGAGGTGACTTCTGGTCACTTAGGCTACACGAGAACGTTGGCCAGAGTGAAGCAGAGGTACTACTGGCCAAGACTTAACACCACCGTGAAACATCACGTCCGCACTTGCCTCGACTGCCAGAGGCGCAAGTCGCCTCCGTCGAAACCAGCCGGCCTCTTGCAACCCGTCCAGGTTCCTGGAAGACCATTTGACCAAATCGGAATGGCTATATTGGGTCCGCTTCCTACTTCTACTGCCGGAAATCGCTTTGTTATCGTAGCAACCGACTACCTCGACTACCTCACACGTTACGCTGAAACAAAGGCAATCCAGAGAAGCACAGCGGAAGAGGTGGCGCGCTTTTTCATTGAGCACATTGTGTTGCGACACGGCGCACCAACCGTCGTAATAACAGACCGAGGAACCGCATTCACTGCTGCGCTTTTAGATCACGTCTTGCTGCTGAGTGGAACGGCGCATCGGAAATCAACCGCCTACCATCCACAGACCAACGGATTAACAGAACGCCTAAACAAAACAATTGAAGACGTGCTCTCCATGTACGTGGATGTTGAACATAAAAATTGGGACGACATCCTACCGTATATCACCTTTGCATATAACACGGCGAAACAAGAAACGACGCGCATGACTCCGTTCACCCTTGTTCATGGATGTACAAACGATGTTGGATGCGATGCTTCCACATGACTTTGACGACACTGATACGGACGCCGCTGTGTTTACGCAACGCGCAGAAGAGGCTCGGCAACTCGCGCGCTTGCGGATCTGCCAGCCGCAAGACTACGACGCAGGGCGCTATGACCTTCACCGTCGAATAGTAATCTATGACGTCGGCGACAGAGTGTGGGTTTGGACACCCACACGAAAACGAGGCCTTTCCGAGAAGCTGAAGGTGATACTTCGGACCATATCGAGTATTGCGCCGACTCAGTGACGTCACGTACGAGGTCGTCCCCGATAGTCCCAATTGTACGCGGCGCCGCACGCACCATCCTGAACTTGTGCACGTTGTCCGCATGAAGCCGTATGTGAGCGAATAACTATGCGAGAGACCCTTAATTCCGCAAGTGACACTTCTGGTCTAGCATCGGGACGATGCTCTCACATTCACACCGAAAGCGGCGCGTCTAAGCGGCCAAGCGGATTTTCAACGCGGTGAGGCGGTGAGCGCGTACGCCTGTTCAGACCGGACAAGCTTGCCTGGCGTCCCGCGTCCTACGGAAGGCGGGGCATCTCGCAATTTCTTTAGCAATGTCAGGGACGTGCCGCCATCTCGCGGCACTTTGGGTTTGTACGCGCACTTTCGATATTTTTTTCGTCGTGGGTTGGCGCGCTCCCGTCCGCTATCTAATTCTGCAAAATGATGAGCTCAGACGAAGACGAGATCGTTGGCATTTTACTCGCCCCTTGTGTAGCGCTGTTACAAATATTGAAAAGCGACAACACAAGACAAGGGCAAAAAAAAAAGGAAGTATAAAGCGACGACACGGCGCCGTGTCGTCGTTTTATACCTTCTTTTGTCCTTGTCTTGTGTTGCGCTGTCACAAACCTTACTATGAATCCCAACCAACTGGCTCAACTTGCCGTGTTTACGCCTTTCAAGAACATAAGCGAAAAGCCCAGAGAAAGACATTCGTTTACATTCGTTCACCAGCGCTTCCTCAGTGCCGGGCTCTGATTGGCTGCGGCCAAAGCGGCCAACTTGTCCGCGCGGAAAAAATCGGTCCAGGCGCGATCCGGCCAAGCGGCCGCGTATTTTCCGCAAAGCGGAAAATCCGCGGCCGCTTGGCCGCATCCGCTTGGTCGCTTGCCCGCTCCGCCTTCGGTGTGAACGTTGACGCGTCTATTCTTCTATGCAGACGACAACGAAGATAGGGACATTAACGGATTTCGTCTAGTGGGTCAGTGGGATTCGGCGAGGACGAAGAAGACGTGTCTCTGGCCTGTTTTGTATTTGAACAAAATGTGCTGGGGCTCTTGAACGTCTCCCTGTCTACTGTCCGCGTTGTACTGCGACAATATCAACAGCTCTGTCTCATTCGGCACGCTGTTCGGCGACAGCAGGTGGTATATATAGGACGCTGTGGCATCCAGGCTACATCATCGCCAGCCGTCCATATAGTGAGAAACTCTATGCAGTCTTCGGACGCCCGCGGTTAGGGTACAACACCGTATAGCCCCTCGAATCATAGAGTAGATACACACGTCAATAAAGACGATCACTATCATCATCACCCCCCGCGTGGCACTCGTAGTCAGCGCCGCGCCGCGGCTCACAGCGCCCCACCATTGAGCCCGGTTTAGTGTTGCCATGGTTACCACCTAGATGGTAACCAACAAAGCGTCGCCCCTGGAGACTTTCCGACAGCCAAATTCCCACTGCGGGACGGCGAAGGGAAAGCGGGAAGTCGGCGGACCGCTTCAAAGATCGACCGTCCTCGTTTTCGGTCGGATACTGCACTTCCGAGCTGGCACCATGAGCGAGCAACTGAAGTTCATAGTTCAGGAACTGAACAAGGAACCTTTCAACAAGAGACTCAACCTCATCAGCTTCGATGCCTTTCGGCCAGACCAGCTACTGCAGGCGCTGAATGACGTCTTCGCCGAGTTGGACCCCAAGGTTTGTAAAGCGTGACCCACGGCCTCACATTCTTGCTGCTTGCACGCGACTGTGTGGTTTTAGATTAAGCGCATTTACTTTTTTTTTCTTGCGGATCATTGTTTATATGGTGTGCCTATACATGACCAGGAACTGTAAGATGTATATCACCATAGTTATAGTTATTTAAAAATGTATAATACAGTTTCAGAAATAAACTGCTGTTGCACATAATCACGGTAAGTCGACATGCGCATTTGTGCGTTAACGCATCTTCCACGTGAACTGATATACAGGAAAGTACAAGCAGGAAAAAAGAAAGTCAGCAAAGCAAAGCTTGCTTCTGACTTTCATAAGCGACACAAGTTTATTGCAGGCCATGCTGGTTCATGCTAGCGTGTAATCAATATGAGACTTATTGTTACAGTATATAACATTACCCTCCGTTCTGGCTCGGTGCCAGTGATAATGTCCCTATTTTATCATCCTGAACATTAATGAAATTGGATTTTTTTCCCTCCAATGCTGGACTAACATATATTAATTGCACCGCGCGTTTACTTTAATGTTCCTTAAATTTTAGTTTCATCTGCATCAACATCGCGTGTAGTTCGCGTCTTTCACCCTCTCTCTACTAATCGCCCGCGCATAAGAGGTATGCGTCGTGAGGGAGATAGAAACAAGAGGTAAAAGGCAGAGAAGTCCGGTTGACTATACTTTTCGAGGGAAACAACGACCACAACATCTTGAACAATGAATCGCCCGCGCCTTGTTTGTTCCTGCTTGGCCGGTCCTGAACTTTTCTAGCAGTAGCTGCGAACAGAGGTGCGGCTTGCGTAAGCACTGCTGGAGTGCGCGCGTCGCTCACTTCAGTTCGCTGGTTGCAGATGAAAGCGGACGTACGCAGCGAGGATCCCGAGCAACTGGCCATGAAAAACCTCGCCTTCCTGCGCATACTGAAGTACAAGCCTCCGCCTGACATCGCAGGCCGGTAGGTGGCGAGCTGTGGCGGAAAGATAAATAAATAATGACAAGTGTTTGCAGATGCAGGTTTACAGGACTGGAATAATAAACGTCGGCGACGACGATGTCTCATGTTCCGGAGCTCCCCTTACAGAAATTGTTGCAGAAATTTCGTTGTATCTATATTGAGTAGCACTTATGTTTGTATTGTTGTACTTATCCTTAGAAAAGTAATACGTGTTGAGTAATATTGACGAGTATTAACTATGTATTGAGCAATAATAATACGTGACGATGATGTCGATTGTTCTGGAATTCCCACAGAAATACTTACAGAAATTATGTTTCATTTATATTTATGTTGCATTTAAATTGACTATAGTAATATATTACGTTGTATATATTGTCACGTGGTAGTGACGGTGAAAAAAAGCACCCAGCAGCAAAACTGTCAATAGCTTAACTAACTCCTTATATGGCGAACCTGTGCCCACGAAAGCAAGTTACACTCAAAGCACAACGATAGCGGCGAACACAGTCGGCGATCGTCGAAAATCCAATCTGCCAGTCAAGCGCGTCGGCTTTTACACAAGAGTCATCGAAGTTTCCAGAGTAATCGCTGGTGCCCGTGTGTCTTCCAGAACGAAAAAAAATTCGCGTCGCGCATACAGTCAAATTACACAAGCTCCGATGACAACAGACAAAGCACAGAACCATCGATAACATTCCAGCAAGTTCCTATCATGCGAGCGCGTCTTGCACCGATTTGTTGGTGGGTGAAATGCAGCCCCCGAGAAAAGGATAAACAAGTACTCGTGTCAATATATATCTCAACGTTCTGTTGAGATTCAATTGAATGTCATGTATAATATTGTTAGGGTCAGCAAGCTGACCGTGTGAACGCATTACTCGACGCGTAATATTTCCCAGTACGTATTTACTTAAGGTACGTACTTGTCTGTATGAGGAATGAAAAAAAAGAGGGGGAATATAAACACGATGAAACCAATCAGGGTCCATATGATGATAGTGAAAATACGCCATTTTCGAATATACATGCAGCCGGGCGAGGAAAGACAGTTCTTACGAACGATAATCAACATGACGAGCAGGTCACACAGAGTTATAGGCGTCTCCTCACACACAATGCGTTCGCTCAGCCACTATACTGCAAATTCTAGATGGCAATGACCGGCACGCTTTTATTCAAGTACACATCCATGCCGCAGAGCAAGCTGCTTGATAAAAAAAAAATTGATTCCGGATTTGGCATTGCGATAAAAGAATAAAATCTAATTCGTTGATAGAAAAGAAAAACAGCGCATGTTGTGCATATAATTCACTATGGATGCATCCTCTTACAGGGCAGAATTATTCAAAGAAGAAGTTCAATGCTTATCGTCCTTACACGCGGTCCGCTGTGTCGACGCGCAAGACAATTTCTTGGCTACTAGCGAGGAAGCTAGCGCCATGATAATCATACAGCACTCGCCACCAGCTCCTTGCTGTTCTGCAACAACCCCGTCAGTTAGAAAATACCGCCTGTCTCTTTCCATTATGGTTCTTCTACGCTCCAATTTGTTATTATCACATCAGCAGCCAACCCGAAGCTACATCTCGTCAACATTTCCCGGCTGAATGTACACATCGTATAACAGGAAGCTGTTGGGACTCTGGTTTGTGGTTCCGAGTCGTGCGTCACACAAAGGATCGCTTGCCTATACGCCGCCCGGAGAGCCTAAAATGTGGTAGCTGGCCTGCACTACACCGACAAAATCTAACCCACGCCGTCGTCCGTCTCTATCGCCGAGAGATGTTACTTGTTGAGGAAATGAGGTCGCGAGGCGGAAGCAAACGGAAAACGGGTTTATTCTACGTATCTACAACTGGCTCCATGGTTATGGGAGCACACTACATCCTAGTAGGCTGCATGGTTGAATCGAAGCACACTACATGTCGGAGCCCACTGCATTCCTGAGCAATGTGCCCATTACATGTCTGAGCACACAGCGCACACAACACCCAAGACGTACGTTTTCAAGGAGTCGTTTTCCCTAGGTCACTATAGACGAGGAAATTCAATGACGTTATCGGGGCCAATCGGAATGGTCAAACTGTTCGCAGCATTCCGCGCACGATGTCGCGCCACCCCGCCGGACTCTGCTTTTGATGTTGCGTCTACGATCCCACATATGACGCAATGGCGAGGTAATCGGGAAGCAGCAGTCGACGCCGCTCACACGGTCAGTCGTCGACTCCTTGCAGATTGGCCTGCCCTCAGCGATTGCGCTTCCACACGAACATAGCCAGATGGCAGCCGCTTGACAAACGCGTAGGCTTCGGCAGACGAGGCTTCACAATGACAGCGACGTCGAGTTGCTTGAACAGAGGCTCTTGACCAGCTTCGCGAAGTGTTCCCCCACGTCCAGTCTCGCGAACAATCATTGCGCGTGCTAAGCGGAACTACAGTCTGCAAAAACGGAACAAAGCAAGATACGAAGAGCCCGTGACATCACGCCCTTCGCATCGTCGTCCGCAGCGGCTCGTTCCGCCAGGGCCTGGTGTCGGGCGCCAAGGATGTCGTGCTCCCGCTGCTCGAGTGGGCGCTGCGCGGCCTGCCCGAGCTGCGCAAGAGGGCCTACCTGGGACGATTCCTCGTCAGGGTCGAGCTGCCGCCCGAACTGGACGGGGACGTGGACCTGCAGGCGCTCTACGCGCAGGTATGCGCCTCGTGTGTAATACGGGAGCAGCACTTTGCGCGGCTCGTGAAAGCGGCGGCTGGTCTACAGCGCACGCGCCTTCCGTATAGAGGACCAAGCTGTAGAACGGAGTGTTGTAAGAACGATCGTAAGAGACTGGTCCGGCGATCTGCAACTCTGAAAGTCGTGCCTTCCAGAGGACCGATGGACATGCCCACTCGGTCGCTTTACATAATTCTGACCTATGTGGCGAGTGGATTGCTTGAGCACTCGTAGGTGTGTGACTGCACAGTTCTGACGAATAGAAGCTATTTCTTCCGCTGTCGACATTCCGGAGGTGGCGAATCCAATCAAGTCTTTCAGAGTGGATACGGTTTGCGAATTCACCAGCTACAATTCGTAAATTACACTATGCGCCGTAAAGTTTTAATAAAACATATAATTTGCGACTGTTCATAATTAGTTAATTATGCATTTAGATTTCTCGCGCAATGTAATGCCCGTCTAGTCGAGTATTTCAGCTCAAGAAGTATAACAGTGCTATCTACCAGAGGCGATCTTTAAAAATTATGTATGGCCTCAAAAAAAAAAAAGAAACGAAGAATAACACCCCCGTCGAGTCAGCAACATCGCGAATTTCGAGGTGTTATTTATCGCGCGCGAGTGGAATGGCACTTCTCAATCAAATATGGTCTGAGCAAGCGGCACGCAGAACCAGAACGCTGATCAACGCAGTACGAAGCGGCCATGGAGCAGTTCAAGGAGGCGCACAAGATGAGCGAAGCGCTGAAGGCCAGCGGGCTGAACACCCAGGAGCTGCGCAGGGACATCTCCCAGATGGAGCAGGAGCGCGAGCAGCTGAACAAGAAAATTGCCAAGCTTCGCCGTAAGGTATACCGTATATCGTCTTTTCATTAAAACTATTACATTCTTTTCTTTCTTTTTTTGTGTGTGTGTCAAATGCGGGACTAAAAGAAGAGGGACGACAAGCAAGTGGCACTATTGTCAGTATGAATGATTTCATTCGAAACATGAAAAGACCTTGGCGTTGGATGTTACTACGTGCACGTGGTTTCTCTGTTCCCTCGTTCGACGTTTAGCATTACAGCATAATATGAATCGCAACTTTACCAACATTAGCTTGTGAAAAGTCTTAATACCACTGTACGCGTGATCATCGGTTCCGGTGATCACTGTAGTACTTCCTTGCTGCGAAGCACTCGTTATTGAGCGAAGCAGCGTCATTTCCCTGAGCTTCGGTGAGCCAGGCCTGCTATATACATATGTCGCGTTCTTCCCGAGAAGCTCGAGCATCGCAATTGGCTTTGGATGTAAACGGACTGCTTTTGAAGTGAGGTGTATATTTATGTAAAGGAGAATAGGTTGTCAAAGGCGTGCGACTATTAACTTCTGCCATAAATTACTACTACTACTACTACTACTACTACTACTACTAATAATAATAATAATAATAATAATAATAATAATAATAATAATAATAATAATAATAGTGACGTATAGCACGGTGCATTCGCTTTTGAACCCGGTAAATTTATTCGATGAGCAGTCGCGCAGCATTGTCACGTCACTAACAAACGATGCTACGGCGCCCGTACCGAGCAAACGAGCTTCTGCACCCATCAGCGCGCGTCGTGACAGGTTAGCGACATCGTGGGAATACCTTCTTCGGCAAAGTCGTGTCGCTCCAAAAGTAAGACGACCTTGGTTACGCCGATGGCTGGTGGAATACGATGTCCTTACACATGTCGATTTGTTCGGCTAGGGGTGAAAAAAGGTACCGATCAATGAAAATTGTTGTCGCGAACCCGTCGCAGGTTGAAACTCAGCGGAACAAGGACGTCCTGCTGCAGTTGGCCAAGAATCTCCGCGAAGAACAGGACAGGGCGGAGACGCTCGCCCAGCAAAGGAACAGCCTGCGTGACGCGGTGAGTTGCGCCTCGCACGTGATCCCGCATTACTCGAACCTGCGAACTGTTGGCCTTGTATATATGTAGAGCCTTGAATAGACTGTAGAACTTCTGTGGAAGTTGTAGTACGGCGTTTACAGTCGGGGCGGTTGGATGGAGGCGCTGCTAGTAGCTCGTGAGTTCACTGCGCTAATCGGTACGAACATTGCGCTTGATTCGATGAACAGACAACGTGTCAGCATATGCATCTGTGTTCGCAAGCTATCGGGCGCAAAAGCTTAAAGGGACATTACACACAAATCTTAAGAACATCGTACTATGGTAGGTTAGTTAATCAGAACCCTTTATACATTTATACTTACTTGCGTGGGAAATAAGGGCAGAGTTTCTCTTTATTGAATTTTGCGCTTAAACTGCAACGCTCGTGGCATCGTACTGTCCTCGCGGATTCATAACGTTACCGCGCGTTCGGATCGTTCCTGCGCAGGCAAACGAAGTTGCAACTAGCAAATTTTGACAATCGTTTATTCAAGAGCGTAATTCATAAATATTTTTTTCTTAATAAACAGACGCATAGCCTCGGCCCGACGCTGCCAAATTTATGACGTGACCAAGAGTTTGCGCGGGATGTTCAAACTCGCACCAACATTGGTCTGTCGTTTTTTTTCACGTCCCTGTCTGACCTACCAAGCTGCTTCTCCGAAGTAAGTCTCACCTGATCGCAACACAAGCCGTAGACGTACGTAGGACGTTTCTGACGAGGGTGATAAGAAGAGTGGCAGGACGCCTCGTCGCTAAGTGGCGCTACGGCCAAGTCTGTCCTGTCGCTACTTCTGTTGTCCTCGTCCACAACGTGCGACGTCTACTGCTCGTAATGAATCACCAACAAGCCCACATTCGCCATCTTATAGCGTAATAATCACAATCTCCCAAATTTAGCGGAACACCGAAGAGCATGGCAACAGCGAAAGCTGAAAACGGGGCAAGTGCAATCATGCTTGTATACGTGCTAATACTGCACTCTACCTTTCAGTCACAGTCCTAATGTTCATGACTACCACGGTCTCCGTCACATTGAAACGTCGTACAATTCTTTTTTTTTTCAGGATTGCCGATAAGAAAATTATGCATATTTAATACACCGCTGACCGTCACCTCTATACTTCTTGCTGTTTAACTGCAGCTGAACCACTGCGAGCAAAAGATCCACAGGCTGACGCAGCAGCTAAGAGACCTGCAGCATTCGGGAGCCGGCGCAACACCGGAAGGTATTTGTCATCCTAGAGTTGCAGCTATATTGTGAAACATTCACTTATGTTACGGGTTGCCACAATTCCACTATTCTTAAGATCAGGCTTTAGCTCGGGGCTAACCCCATTTTCCCCATTCAAATACATGTAAAACGCATAAACGCTTCTATATGAGACGACCGCTGGACCAATTTGAACTAAATCTGTTGCGTTTGAGAGAAAAAGTTAAACACTAACTCAGGAATCGGATTTCTTAATTTGGGCCTCCAACATTATGGGAAAATTGCCGAAAGAAAGGTAAATTAAAGAAAAAGAACAGAAACACGAAATTTACAAATCCGTAACTCCGCACCAAAAGCACATATAGGATTTCTGTAAATTGCACCTGTTTGAGCATCTAAAGTGGCCAAATTTGATATATCGGCTTAATATTTAGGTGAAATTGTTACAATGTGTACGAAGGATTTGCAAAAAATCCTACTCACAAATAAATGAATGGTATGCGCGTGAAAGAAATGTATATAATACATCAATTATGTCCACTTTAGACGTCTCATGAGGTGTAGTTTACAGAATTGTGAAATCTTTATTTGTTACTGAGCTGAATTATGGGTTTTTACGGGCCAAAACCACTATCTGATTGTGAGGAACGCCGTAGTGGGGGATTCCGGATTAATTTTGACCACCAGAGGATCTTTAACGTGCCCCCACTGCACAGGACACGGTTGTTTTTGCATTTTGCCCTCAGTGAAATGCGGCCGCAGCGGTCGGGATTCGATCCCGCGACCTCGTGCTTAGCAGCGAAACCCCATAGCCGCTAAGGCACCGCGGCGGGTTTGTTAATGAGCTACAGAGTTGAAAACTTGATACTTGAGTTTTCTTTTTTTTTTCTTTTGCTTTCTTTTATTTTTGCTATTTTGAAACAGTTCTTGTAAAAATATTGACGGCCTAAATAAAACATGCGCTTCGTATACGGTCACTAAATTACTTTTACGTTTAAAATACAACAAACGTCATGAAATTCTGTGCAGTGGTTGCAGAAAAAAACAATTTCTCCGTTTCGATGTATTTCGACAGGAACTTCTGAGCTAAAGCTTCCTTTTATTTTAAAAAAAATGATTAAATGATTTGGGGCTCTGAGCAAGTATGGCGTACTATGGCGGGGGTGCGCTGTGGCGCGACGTGCGTCAGAAGATTATGTAACTAGATCAATAAAAGTAATTAGAACATGTGACGAAATGAGCCAACGAAAAGTTGACGTGACACCGTTTACATCAAAAGGAGTAAGGACAGGAAAAGTAAAACGAGAATGAGCGAATCTTCCGACGCTTTGTCTGGAATTATATACGTAAAGACGGAAGTAATTACATCAAGTGTGGGATCGAAAGCGTCATGAGCAAACGTTCGTCTCTTCATGCTTCGTAGGGCTGATGAAAAAGCTGGAGGAAGAGGTCCGAGCCAATGGCTACCTGGTGCGAGACAAGCTGCCCAAGGAAATAGCCGCCTGTCAAAACGCCATAAGAGACCTGCAGAAGGTGGCCGCTGAACCAGCAATGGGGCAAAACGAACTCAACAGACTAAAGGCGAAGGTATGTGCAAATCGTAAACTGTCCAAGACAGGTACACTGAGCTTCGCATGAGGTATGGCGTTCCCATAGACGTCGTCTATTGGCCACTACCTCTGCTATGATAGCTCTCTGAAATTTGTGCAGAATATTGTGTAGAGTAACGTTGATGAAATAAAAAAGGTTAGTCGCAACAGAGTGACTAACTCCGACCGCGCAAGAGTATTCAGAGGAATCGCTTTCCTTCGGTATTGAACTCCAAGCGGGATCGTAACGATCACCGCACGCACAACAGTAGCGAAGCTGTCGGGTTTATTTTAAATTTTTTGTAATTCAACCAAAGACAATGTTACCCCCTAAATAATGTAACGAACATATTAAACTATAATGAACAACAGTATTTTGCTGCTTTTTCGGTACAGGTCCAGGCTGAGAACCAGGAAATCAACGCTCTTTATGAGCAAAAGATGCGAAGTCAAGAGCAGGCCGATGACAAGTTGACGCTCTTCAGGCAACAGGTATGTGTAGCTATATTACGCGGTTTTGACATGCACTTACGTGTGCAATTTTGCCTTAGTGGCGCTATTACAGAACGGTGGTGGTAATGGCGCACAGTGCATGTTCATGGAAATCGCGAACTAACTAAAAAGCGCAAGTGAAAAAAGCGGATGCCAAGCGAATATTGTGCACCTCGAAGATCTCTTGGAAGCTTTTGAACAAGTTAATTAATATTTCGTGTTCCCTAACAGCCGTCTTCGCGGTTTACAGTGTCAGCAACGAACGACGGCAGCTTGCGCATACTTTACGATTTGGACCATTCTCCGATGCTTCCTGCGAACAAACCTCACCACATACGTCCTTCGTAGAAGAAAAAAAAACGTTTTCATTAGACCACTATGACAACGAATATGCATACAGTATAAAGCTACCGCTGCCTTTGAAATACACACCGAGACATCTTTGCAGATAGACAGACGCGCAATAGTACGACACTCCGTGTAACCACTCTTATATGTTCATTCGAAAAGCTCTCAGCCGTCACCATGATTTTCGCTATACTTCTGCGTCTCAGCTTCAGCTATATTTCAGCATTAATTCTGCGTCTCGGACGCAGAATTTGGCGAAATTCCACACAGTGAGTTAAGTGTATATTTGACGATAGCTCGTGGTCGGACCTAGTCCTCAAATGACGTCACCTTCTTGGGCCGTTAGCTTTTCCCGGAACTTCGAGTCCTTCGCATTCCCACACGAGATTATGAACATTTGGCGTTGCCCATCTTGCGCGTGAATGGCATATCACTTGCGAAGGTGAATGCAAACGCTGCCAGGAATGCGAATACATGCATTTTCTCCGTAGCTGAATGGCGGGGAGTCTACTGACAAACTAACCGCATGAACATGTTCGGCCGACTGCGAAAAGCAATCCTGCCCTGGTCTGATTCTGCGCTGGTCTGGTTCTGCGCTGCAAGAATATGAGGGGCCAGAAGAATGGGCACTGGTTCCAAAACGCACTCGGGAGTGCGCAGAAAAATATGCTTTACCTTTAAAACTGTATCATAGTGCTTGACCTGAGCAGTCACTCTACCGTCTCGGCTAACCAGGGGAGCGAAAGAATAATACATCTAAATGATGTTTGTAAGCCTGTCGCGGGAAGCGGTTAAGCGGAGAGGAGCTAGGTACAACTTGCTATGGAAACTGCACACGCGAAGTTCCACTTAGTGAGTTAAATGTATATTTGACGATAGCCCGTGGTCGGACCCAGTCCTCAAACGACGTCACCTTCTTGGGCCGGTAGCTTTTCCCGGAACTTCTAGAGTCCTTCGCATTCCCCCACGAGATTATGAACATTTAGCGTTGCCTGTCTTGCGCGTGAATGGCATATCACTTGCGAAGCTGAATGCGGGCGGTCGGGGTCATTGCATGCCGTCGCCACGCCATAAGGCGATGATGTCGTCAGTCACGACGTACCCTGCTCTTGCCTTGGTTAAAAGAATTTCTGCCCGCCGGGATAGCTCTATGCTACGCCGAGACTGCGACACAGCTAACCAGGAAGCAGTCGGCAGCACGAGGACGAATGCATTTGCGGACTTATTCCGCCTTGCAGAGTACCCCCACCCGGATGAGTGCTTGCCAAGTGCATATTCTAATAAGAGTAAAAGCGCAAAATAACATGCACATATATGCACGACGTGCATACGTTCCCTTAATTTATCCGCAGGCTGCGGTCATCGCGCGCAAGAAGGACGCCGCCGCAGAGACGCTCAACGAGCTGCGACTGCAGGTGTCCCAGCTGGAGGCTCAGCTGCAGGAGAAGCAGAGTCTCGTCGCCGGCGGCGAGCAGGTCCTCAAGGGAGACGAGGTACGCCCGGGCAGGCCGTGCCTGTGCCCGGTGCTCGAACTTTCTGCACGCTCCGCAGTTCAAGAAGTACGTGAACGCGCTGCGCGGAAAGAGCAGCCAGTACAAGCAGCAACGCCAGGAGCTGGCCGAGCTGAGGGCCGAGACCGGTGTGCTGGCCAGAACGCAGGAGATCCTCGCGCAGAAGGAGCGGGACCTCACGCAGAGCCTGGTGAGTGCGCGAAACTGCTGCGACGCGGTGAAATCGCTCAAGCACATGCACAGATTGCTCGAAAGCGGGGTTATATTAATTGCGACCTCGGAGACTGCCGCCGCGGCGGGTAATGCTCGACCAAGGTGTACGGAGACTTGTGTGCAGGCTCCCGATACCAAGGCGACCTAATTTTAAATTGGATGTTTGGTACGCCCCTCCGTCTTGCCCGTCAAAAGTGCGCTGAAACTGCGAACTGCTTATTTTCAGACCTTGATGCAGTAGACGTGCTCTCGAAACTGCGACTGGATCACCTTCCTCCGATGAAAAATGTGTTCTGTATTTTAAGCGCCAACAATACAAGTTCTGTATATATCGAGTATTTCCTTTTATGCTGAATACATCTTTCTTTAATATACTGTCATATCTGGGCCCTGTTGATTTTGCTGAAAGGCTACGTGGCTAAGCAGACATTAGGAGCAAGAAAAATTTCACCGATAGTTTGTCTAATTAACTAAGATATCATCATCATCATCATCATCATCATCATCATCATCATCATCAGCCTGGTTACGCCCACTGCAGGGCAAAGGCCTCTCCCATACTTCTCCAACAACCCCGGTCATGTACTAGTTGTGGCCATGCCATGCCTGCAAACTTCTTAATCTCATCCGCCCACCTAACTTTCTGCCGCCCCCTGCTACGCTTCCCTTCCCTTGGGATCCAGTCCGTAACCCTTAATGACCGTCGGTTATCTTCCCTCCTCATTACATGTCCTGCCCATGCCCATTTCTTTTTCTTGATTTCAACTAAGATGTCTAACTCGCGTTTGTTCCCTCACCCAATCTGCTCTTTTCTTATCCCTTAACGTTACACCTATCATTCTTCTTTCCATAGCTCGTTGCGTCGTCCTCAATTTGAGTAGAACCCTCTTCGTAAGCCTCCAGGTTTCTGCCCCGTAGGTGAGTACTGGTAAGACACAGCTATTATATACTTTTCTCTTGAGGGATAATGGCAACCTGCTGTTCATGATCTAGGAATGCCTGCCAAACGCACCCCAGCCCATTCTTATTCTTCTGATTATTTCCGTCTCGTGATCCGGGTCCGCCGTCACTACCTGCCCTAAGTAGATGTATTCCCTTACGACTTCCAGTGCCTCGCTGCCTATTGTAAATTGCTGTTCTCTTCCGAGTCTGTTAAGCATTACTTTAGTTTTCTGCAGATTAATTTTTAGACCCACTCTTCTGCTTTGCCTCTCCAGGTCAGTGAGCATGCATTGCAATTGGTCCCCTGAGTTACTAAGCAAGGCAATATCATCAGCGAATCGCAAGTTACTAAGGTATTCTCCATTAACTTTTATCCCCAATTCTTTCCAATCCAGGTCTCTGAATACCTCCTGTAAACAGGCTGTGTTTACAGGAGGTATTCAGAGACCTGGATATATAATTAACCGGGAAGGTAATATATATATATATATATATATATATATATATATATATTGTTACGGGAAGGAAGAAGCGTTCGTCTATTTACAGGTAGCTTTTAATGGCTGAGCCAACAAGCGTAGAGCATCGATCTTGCTAAAACACTTCTTCGTCGTCTCCAAGACCACCATCAGCGTCGTCTTCTTTCCACATTACCGACTGTGACATCACCCCCGTCGGAAAAAGCACCTGATTGGTGCGGCTCATCGGTCGAAGAAAGGTAAGGTTTGAGACGGCTGACGTGGATGATGTCAGAGAGGGGTGAAGGCACCGTGGCATTCAGCGGAGACACTTCATATGTGACAGGGGTCACCTGGCGAAGGATGCGGTAAGGGCCATAGTATCGCGAGAGTAATTTCTCGGAAAGACCAACATGCCGAGCTGGATACCATACTAGCACAAGAGCGCCTGGTTCGTAGTTCACGTCGTGATGGCGCTTGTCGTAACGGTACTTCTGGCGTGTCTGGGAAGCAGACAGACGAATGCGGGCAATCTGGCGTGCTTGGGTCGCTGTGGCTATTACATCCCGAGTGTACTCTGTCGGCGAGTCGAGCGTGGTCGAGAGGAGTGTCTCGAAAGGCAAAGTCGGCTCACGGCCGAAGAGGAGATAGAAGGGTGAATAGCCAGCTGTGTCGTGGCGCGAGGAATTGTAGGCGAACGTGACAAATGGTAGAGCAATGTCCCAGTCCCGGTGATCGGAGGAAACATACATTGCGAGCATGTCCGTTAATGTGCGGTTCAGGCGTTCGGTAAGACCGTTAGTTTGAGGATGGTAAGCGGTATATGTTTAGTAGCACATGATCGAAGTAGGTCGTCTATGACTTTGGCAAGAAAGTATCTGCCACGATCGGTGAGAAGTTGACGAGGTGCACCGTGGTGCAAGATAACGTCGTGAAGCAAGAAATCAGCGACGTCTGTAGCGCAGCTGGTCGGTAGGGCTCTAGTAATGGCATAGCGAGTTGTATAGTCCGTAGCGACGGCAATCCACCTATTTCCGTCCTCGGATATAGGGAATGGTCCAAGGAGATCAAGGCCAACGCGAAAAAAAAGGGTCGGCCGGTATATCCAAAGGCTGCAGCAGTCCGGCAGGAGGCACAGCTGGTCTTTTTCGGCGTTGACACGACTCACACGCGGCAACATAGCGCCGGACGGAGCGGTTGAGACGCGGCCAGAAAAACCGTCGCCGAATTCGGTCATAGGTCCGCGTGACGCCAAGGTGTCCAGCGGTGGGAACGTCGTGCAGTTGCTGCAGTACAATCGTTTGCAGATGAGACGGAATGACGGTTAGGAGCTCGGGCCCATCGGGGTGCATGTTGCGGCGATACAGGATGCCATTTTGTAGTACGAACATGTGAAGGGATGGGTCAGACGGAGCAGAGAGCAGGCGTTCGATAATGGGGCGTAACGACTCGTCGCGTCGTTGTTCAGCGCCAATGTCTTGCAAGGCTGAGAGGGAAAGAACGCAGATCGGTGCGACATCCACTAAACCGTCCGGTACATCGACGGGATGACGAGACAGGCAGTCGGCGTCCTGATGTAGACGACCCGACTTGTAGACCACAGTGTAGGTGTATTCTTGCAGCCGTAGGGCCCAGCGACCGAGGCGGCCGGTGGGATCCTTGAGGGAGGAAAGCCAACAAAGGGCGTGGTGGTCGGTTGTAACTGTAAATGGTCGTCCATATATGTAGGGTCGGAACTTGCCCACCGCCCAAATGAGGGCGAGGCACTCGCGCTCAGTAATCGAATAATTGCGCTCGGCGGGAGAGAGGAGGCGACTGGCGTAGGCGATAACGCGGTCGTGCCCACATTGGCGTTGAGCTAAAACTGCACCGATTCCGTAGCCACTGGCGTCAGTGCGGATTTCTGTCGGAGCGGAGGGGTCAAAATGGGCGAGAACAGGAGGTGTAGTAAGCAGCGTGATGAGCTGCGAGAAAGCAGACGCTTGTTCAGAGCCCCAATAGAAAGGAACGTCTTTCCTCAGGAGGTCAGTCAGGGGACGGGCAACATGGGCGAAATTTTCCACAAACCTGCGGAAGTAAGAGCAAAGGCCCATAAAGCTGCGAACATCTTTGGCACAAGTTGGTACAGGGAAATTCTGCACAGCATGAACTTTAGCGGGGTCGGGGCGAATGCCTGACGAATCGACAAGGTGTCCGAGCATAGTTATTTGGCGGTGACCGAAGTGGCACTTGGACGAGTTGAGCTGTAAGCCAGCGGTGCGAAAAACAGAAAGAACAGATGAAAGTCTTTCAAGATGTGTCGCAAAAGTTGAAGAGAAGACAATGACGTCATCCAAGTAGCACAAACAGATGGACCATTTCAAACCACGCAAGAGCATGTCCATCATCCGTTCAAAGGTCGCCGGGGCATTGCACAAGCCAAATGGCATTACTCGGAACTGATATAGGCCGTCTGGTGTGACAAATGCGGTCTTTTCACGGTCCATGTCATCCACGGCAATTTGCCAACATCCAGAGCGAAGGTCTATAGATGAAAAATAAGTGGCACCGTGGAGACAATCCAGAGCATCGTCAATGCGGGGAAGTGGATACACATCTTTCTTGGTGATCGTGTTTAGATGACGATAGTCAACGCAGAATCGCCAGCTGTTATCCTTCTTTTTGACGAGAACAACAGGGGACGCCCACGGACTGGAAGAGTGTTCAATAATCCCTTTAGCAAGCATCTTGTCAACCTCGCTCTGGATAACTTGTCGTTCAGAGGGCGACACCCGGTATGGGCGTCTGCGAACAGGTGCTGCATCGCCGGTATTTATCCGATGCGTCACGACCGTAGTTTGACGCAAAGGGCGATCGTTCAGAACGAAAATGTCGGAGTAGGACTGGAGAAGGCCACGGAGCTGTGCGGCTTGTTGGGTGGAGAGGTCCGGTGCAATCATCTTTGTAAAGTCATCGGTCGGGGCTGATGCAGAAGGCGCAGAATGAGCAGTGGTCGAAGACGGCGCAACAGATAGAGCAGAAATGTGGCACTCGTGCGTTGGTGACAACGTGGCAAGAGACATGCCTCGAGGAACTACTTGCGGGCACTGTCCGAAATTTAGGATCGGAAGACATGTCTGATTGTCCGCAACAGAAACGATGGTGTGTGGGAAGGAGACATTGTGAGAAAGCAGGACTGACGTCGCGGGAGTGAGGACATAGTCTCCATCAGGTACAGGTGGGCTGGCTAAAACAGGGATGAAGGTTGCTGCAAGAGATGGCAGGCGTATAAAATCCGCGGAACAAAGCTGAGCTGGAGCTTGAGCAGGAAGGTCAATGGGAACAGGTAGGGGTAAGTCAAGTTGTACGACACCGGCGGAACAGTCAATCAGAGCAGAATGGGCGGACAAAAAGTCGAGTCCGAGGATCACATTGTGAGGGCAACGTTCAAGCACACTAAACAAAACGGACGTGTGGCGACCGGCGACACTGACACGAGCAGTACACATTCCAAGCACAGCCGGAGTTCCACCATCGGCGACCTGGAGCAGTCGAGTCGGAGCAGGGGTAAGTACCTTTTTCAAGCGCGTTCGAAGCTCCGCACTCATGATGGAAATTTGGGCTCCAGTGTCGATGAGTGCTGTAACGGGCAAACCATCCACGTCCACGTCCAGAAGGTTCCGATTAGTAGGCAGGGTCAGCAGAGGAATTTCAGGCCGGTGTTCTAGAGCAGCGTCACCTCCAGGAGCTGCCCCAGTTAGTTTCCCGTCGGAGAGCGGCGACGGTAAGCTGGGGATGGAGAGCGACGCAGCTGGGGCGAACGGGAGCGGCGACTATGTGGTGATGGCGATCGGCTGGTCGCGGTGGCTCGAGCGTTGTCAGGTGCGTCTTCAACCTCGGTGGAGAGTGATGGCGGGCGAGGATTCAGTGGGGAGCGGCGGTAGGCGGGAAAGCTTGGTCGTGAGTGGGCTGGCCAGGAACTTCGACAGTGGCGAGAGATGTGGCCCACACGTCCACAGTAAAAACAGATGGGTCTATCGTCATGGGTGCGCCACTCGGCCGGGTTGCGATAGCTCGGATACGGACCGTATTGGCTCCGGTGAACAGGGGCAGAGGCAGCAGACGAAGCAAAGTCAGGGCGGCTGGCGGAGCAGATGGATGGAAGACCTACATTCGCAAGTTCTTGGCGAATGACCGACTGAATGAGTGACACAAGCGGCCGGGAATCGTCAAAGCACTGCGTCACAGGCGTGGCAGGAGACGCTGCTTCGATTTCTCGCCGAACGATACGGACGACGTTCTCGGAGGAGGTGGGCTCACGCGGTGGACAAATGTCTTCGCACGTCGACGAAGCTGCGGTATTAGGTAGGCGCGTAAACTGTTGGACTATGCGGCGACTCTTCGCGTCTTCAAAGCGGCGACATTCGTTAATGATCTCATTGACCGTTGTGATGTTCTTATAAACAAGCAGGTTAAACGCGTCATCCGCGATGCCCTTTAAGACGTGGCTGACCTTGTCTGCCTCTGCCATATTGTTATCTACTTTGCGGCAAAGAGCGAGGACGTCCTGGATATAGGCCACGTACGATTCAGTGGACGTCTGTACACGGGTCCCAAGGTCCTTCTTTGCAGCACGTTGGCGGCCGACGGGTTTGCCGAACAAATCCCTAAGCTTCTGTTTGCACTGGTCCCAACTCGTAATCTCTTCTTCATGTGTTTCGAACCCCAGACCCGTGCTGTTTTCTTGAGGTAGAATATTACATTAGCCAGCATAAGCGTGTTATCCCACCTGTTGTATGCGCTGACCCGTTCATAATTCTGTAACCAGTCATCGACGTCAACGTTGTCAATCCCGGAAAACATGCCAGGGTCGCGAGGCTGGGCCAGGATGACTGTCGGGGGCGACGACGGGGCCGCGGTTGAACTGTCTCCTTCGGAAGACATGGCGGCCAGGTTACGTCCGCTGCGGAGCTCCGTCTTGCTCGATTACCCCGCACCTCCACCAATGATGTTACGGGAAGGAAGAAGCGTTCGTCTATTTACAGGTAGCTTTTAATGGCTGAGCCAACAAGCGTAGAGCATCGATCTTGCTAAAACACTTCTTCGTCGTCTCCAAGACCACCATCAGCGTCGTCTTCTTTCCACATTACCGACTGTGACAATATATATATATATATATATATATATATATATATATATATATATATATATATATATATTAACTGTTAAGATATAATTAACTGTTAATTACTAACTCTAGGACACATGTATTTGTGAACTTGAAGCCTAGGAGTACTGAAGTCATGACTGCTTAGCAGGAATCTTACAATTAGCACCATTTTAGAAATATGCAACATATCTTAACGTTACATATCCCTTCCTATTTCTACACTAACGTCCATGTATTTCGAAGCACATTTTGTGCTACGAAATACATGGGCGTTGCAGTTACGTTTCCTAAAAGCGTGCCTATAACAGATCGGGACGATTTTAACAGGAATGCAGAGACATCTTTTAGCAGGTTCTGGGGAAGGATACCTCGAAAGTGCTTTTAGTCTTAGGATTTCTGCAAAACTGACATGACTTCACTTCTCGTCGGACCCGCCGTGGTTGCTCAGTGGCTATGGTGTTGGGCTGCTGAGCGCGAGGTCGCGGGATCGAATCCTGGCCACGGCGGCTGCATTTAGATGGGGGCGAAATGCGGAAAAACCCGTGTACTTAGATTTAGGTGCAGGTTAAAGAACCCCCAGGTGGTTGAAATTTCCGGAGCCACTACGGCGTGCCTCATAATCAGAAAGTGGGTTTTGGCACGTAAAACCCAATAATTTAATTTACTTCTCGTCAGTTTCGATTTCACAATTTCAACGGCCACCTCTACCCTTTAGAACAACCGGTGAGTTTTTTGGCGGTACCGAGATTTATATTTCTTTAATTCAATTAATACGTACAAGTAATTTCTGCTATAATGTCATTGGTGCCTTTGTTGGTTTCTAGTGATATGACAAATTAAAATCGGGTACCCCAGTTTCCTTTCTCCTCGCTCATATATATATATATATATATATATATATATATATATATATATATATATATATATATAGAGAGAGAGAGAGAGAGAGAGAGAGGGCGGGACGAACACACGACAGCAAAGCGTATTCGATGAACAGCGTTCTCCTCCTCAGCACTACGGGTGGCCCTGTTCGTTGAAAGTGCAGCCTCGCGTTCGTTTATGGTCACCCAGATGTACACGCCTAGCTCACTGCAGCACGCTTTTGGCATTCGCGAAGACATGCGCCGGTGGTGAAAACGTTACAGGCGACGCGTACGTTGAGCATTCTGCGCATAGTGTCACGTAAGCTAGCTAGCTGTTCGTTGTTTGTAGCCCTAACAGAAATTTGGTGAAAGTGGATTCTCGAATACGGCGAAAAAACTAAGCATATTGTCCACGCATAGAACTCCAAGCTCAACCTTCTTCGGTGCCTTTTTTTCGGCACTTCTGGTTGTTGACCCAACCGCAGCAAAACTGTGGGTATAGAGGAGACGCCTGCTACGGAAAAATGCAATCAGCAAAATCTGAAAAACTATTACTTAGGTACAGCAAATGCTGGTATCGTTGATCCTAATAATGCGACCGCTCTTTGCATAGGGCAAAACCATATACTACTGCATCTTAATACGATGCCGCACCATCATATCATCCAACATCATTCTTGCGTGTGAGCTGGAATTCTAGGGTTCGCGCTTCATTTATGGACTTCCTGTACTGCGACTTCGTCAGTTGTTCAGTGCATCGTAGATCGTCAGCAACTTACCAGTTGCACTGCTAACCAGCGCGATCGTGCCGTCGCAGGAGGCGCTCGAAGAGAAGCACGGCGTTCGCGGCTACCACCGGCTGCAGGGAGCTCTGGAGAACTTGTCCGGCAACAAGGCCACGCTAGACGAGACAAAGATGGCGACACTCGAAGATATGTCCGCGATGGTGACTAACCTCAACAAGCGAATCGCCGAAAGGAAAGGGCGCCTGGCGCCGGCCATAAAAGACCTGAGACCACTCCGGAAAAGCTACCAGGTAAAATCGGATGGCACTGTCAGTATACTTATAGGAAAGCATCAAACAGTGGCGCGCTTTTTAGACAGTCCTTGCACGTCTATAGTTTTGCAATACCAAAAAAAAGTGACTCGCCATCCCGGCCCTGCGAAAATGGATGTCAGCGCAGCTGTTGAAAACCACTACTACAACTGTGGAGGGGGTATACACAGTGTTTTATTGCTCAATTTCTCCTCCGGCGCATTATTCAGCCGCAGGAGAATGTAGCCGTGCGGACTCCCCCTGTGCTGGAATTCCACGACAATACGATTAGCGGCAGCATGCCGCCGCTGGTCGTATTGCCGTTTGTTTTGCCTCTGCTGCCCCCTCGCATTCATGCTGTTCCTCGGGAGTCTACGCGTTACCAACCCATAGCGATGCTACAACAATGAAATCAGTTGCTAAGCTGGTTCTTTATGTATGAAAGGCTAGTGACGTCACTACCAACGTCGCAAGCTGCCGTCGCCGCGACAGCTTGAGCAACAGTAATCTTTACCGGGAAATATATGCCGGGAGCGCTACGTGTTTCGCATTGTTAGCAGGAGCGCCTTATCATCAATTATGTGGTTTGAATGCCTCTTTTGTGCTTGTTCTTTATTGAAATAAATGCTGTGCTGTATATTTTGATGTATGTTGTAAGTATGTGTGATACCAAATAAGGTATACACTTTTCGCTTCAATCGCTGAAGACGTTTTCTCTCTCTCTCTACCCCCACCACCTGTGAGGACAACGACGCAAGAAATCTTAACTATAGACTAACAGCTTCGCTGTAAAATACGTGAGCTGCGCCTCACACGAACTATACGAAATGTCTGTTCTGATGGAACTGCGGAAGCACGTGCATCCGGAGGCATCATGACCTATAACTCGTTCTATAGCAGCCCCTGCCTCAGCAATCCAATGGTGCCGGCACGGAACGTTCTTGTGAAGGGGCCTTACCGCAGCAACGGGGAAGCAATACGCTTCGAAGTGAAGGCACTATATTTAGTGTAACGGTCTGCAACATCACATCCTCGCTCCGTTTTATTCTCTAACAGAAATGTCCTCTAACTCATTTTCTGCACAGGACGTGACAATGGAGTACGATAAAAAGAAAGCAGCCTACGACACATGCGCAGCAGGCCTGGAAAGTAGTATGACCAGTTTGGAGCAGGTACGTTCCTTTATAGTCCCTTTAAGGCGACGTAAATTCAGTTTTGACTCAGCCGTATAAGTGGCATTATAAGGGACAGCCAATAGGGTTATGTTGCCTTCCTCTTCGACTTCGCAGAATCGTTGAGAGAGGTGGCGACTTAAAATAATTACCTGTCAGTACACGTCTTAGCGAGCGGCGAGACACTAGAGCCGCGATAAGGATGCGGCTTTGGTGCCACCGTGAGAAGCGAAAATGCAGGCCTTCGTAGCCGAGAGGGACCACGGACGAAAGACCTGCGGTGGCGCGTGTGTAGGGTCGGATACTCCTCGTCAGACGCTTGCCCAAAACTATCGGCTTTCTCTTTTTTTTTTTTTTTTTGGCATGGAGTCGCCGTGTCTATTTCGTTCTATTACGTCCACGCTACAATCATGGCAGAACGGTGTTATATGTATTCCTGAGATAATGATGCATTAAGCGAGAGCGCATAAGAAGCCGCCATTTTACAGAGCCGTCATCGCACGCGGTCGCGGCGACGGCATCCAGAAAACGTATCAGAAATTCGTTCCACGCGGTCAGCGCCAACTTCACGATGGGCGTACCCGCGATGCAGGAAGGGATGATCCCCACCTATATATATTTTGTTGATATATATTGTTGTTGATGATCCCCGCCTATCTGCATATAGCTTGTTCAGCAAACGGTCGGATCGATCGACTACGCGCGCGCTCACCGGCAATGATGGCGGAAGAATCGAATGTAGGCTAAGGGGCGGGCGAGACTGGAGTAGTATGTTACTCGTCAGTTACATGCCCAGTAACGCTGTCTCTAAATTTGCATGGCGACGAAATCCAACAGCAAAGGTGTACAGATGTGCGACCGAAGAGATTGTGCGTTTAGTTGACGCCAAGAACGCCGGTCATGTCACAATTATTTCTTCAGAGTAAGGATATGGTGAGGGAAGGTGCGTAGCGACTGTGGTCTGCGGACGCATACGATTAGCGACCACAATTTGTACTCTTAATTGGAAGCACTATGAGGTTACGCACATATAGCTTTTATTAACCGAACTTCTTGTTCTTTCTGATTCCATGTTCTATGCACCAGGAAGTGTCCAGCCTCCGAAGTGAGCTCAACAGCGAGGAGTCCAAGCTAAACTTCCTTCAGCACAGCCTTCGGATCCACGAAGTGCAGCTGAACTTCCTCAAGGCTCGTGGCGTGCTGGGAAACCCCGCAGCCGACGCCGGGTCCAACGGCCAGACTTCCCTCAGGTAGGGACACCATGAAAGTACTGCCTAAGCTGCGATAACAAATGGTGGTGTGCGAGCAGCAAGCCGCTGCTTCAGGACCAGACCTGCAATCTTTCCCGCACTCTTGCATTCGCGTTTTCTGCCATGGCGCCAGCGAAGGGCAGAAACGTTACCTACCATAGCCCTAAGTAGGGCTGCAGTATGTAAAAACAAATAGACAAATAATGAGCATAATTAATAAGAATAATCATCCCACAATTAACATTCATTATCTACGCCGAAAATAAGCACGACCTAATGTGTTAATCTCGGTATTTGCGCTATTGAATACGAAGTTTCTGACTAAATGTCTTCGGCCAACACTGAATGACAGACAGCGAACGTCATTTGTTAGTTTAGAGAAGGAACACAGGAGGAAGTTTGGCACGCGACTCGCTTTTTTTTAAAGCACGGTCGGAGGCTACAGACCGACGCAAGATCTCTGGCTGCATTGCTGTCACACACGTGGTGTAAAGCAAATGAAATGTACGTTATGGTTATAGGGGCCCTGAACCATTTTTATTGAAGTAGATAAATGCACTTTAAGTTAAATTAGAGTATTTCAGAAATACCTTGCCGCAAGAAGTTTTTCAGTGCGTTTACCAGAAGCGGAGTTAATGGCAATCAAATGTATACCATTCGTCGTGTTTCCGCTCCTTCAATGGTTTGCACTGCGAAAGCTACGGCGGAGCGGAGTGTGCCCGCAACGCTCCGCCTACTGAATGTCACCGTGACGTGCAGTTCAAATTTGATTTTGAATGTTCACGTAGACGTAGACGCCACTGCTGTGAACTCTCGCTAAAACGAACTCGGTTAAGCCGAATCCTCGCATATAACGAATAACATGGGAACGTTTGTTTGGTTTTCCATAGACTCAATGCAAAAAAAAATCCGCTTAAGACAAATCGCCTTAGGCGTGCTCTTTGGTTAAGAACAACATTCGGAATGAGCCCGCCACCATTGCCGATCTCGGAGGCTAGGGTGCCTCGATGCACAGCGCCCGGGTGCGCGCGCATCAAGGCACCCTACTAGAGGCCTGCGGCACACATCGCCCGTGGATAGAGGCGAAAACAAGAAGACACAAAAAGAGACTGGAGACGTTTCACTTCGCGAACGCGGGTGACGCGCAAGCGTATGGGTACTATAGCGCATACGAAGCTATCGGCTGTTGGTGCGCCCAGACTGTCCATATCGCAGATCGTATTAAAGACAGGGCTCGCGCGGCCGCGCCATATACAGCAGCCGCCAGAGTAATACGCCCCCTTGTAAACATTTCCTTACTGGCTAAAAGCAGTGTCAGCGCGCACAGGCAAACATGAACACATCACACTCGATGACCGCGGACGCCCGCTGTCAAAACTCTGGCGTGGGGAATCGCGGCAGCAGCAGCGAGCGAAGTGACCTTCGCGCTGTCTATCGCTTCAACGCAAACTGATCGGCCAGAACAAAGCGCACGCAAAGCTACGAGCCATCGGCCCACCCTGACTGCGCCCCCAAAGCAGATCGCGCTCAACATAAAGCCCGTGGGTCCAAGTACAACACTTCCCTCCCTCCCTTCCCGGTGCCATGCGCGCGATCGAAGACAGCATGCTTCCCCGCCCCTTTCCGAACGAGAGATTGAGCCGCCATCGTCGGCTCACCGTCGCACGCTTTCACTCGCACACGCACCGCATGGCGCGCGAGGACGATGTTATCTAAATGTTATCACGAGACGAACCGGGTACATCCGTATCGCAACCGAAGCCTGTAGCAACTGCCAGAGGACGTAAACCCAGCGCTACTCCGCCTACCTTCCTCCTCCGCGACGCTTCGCTTCGTTTCCCCTTCCCCACTTCGCTCAAAGTCACCTAGACTTTCCTCCAGGTTGCATTGCTTTGCCGCACTCTCAGCGCGCTCCTTCGTACTTTCGCTAGCTCGAAGCCTGCACCGATGCCCTGTGAGGCGGCAGGTGCCTGCTTTAATTCTCGTGTGAACTTTTTCCAGCAGCACGAAGGTACAGGATTTTTAAGGTCATTAGGTGAGATGACATCGTTTGTGGCTAATCGCAGGTTTGCACAGAAGCGCCAAACGACCATCACGAGCTAGATGAAACCAAGCAAGTGGATGAAACCACTTGAAAGCTGTTTTCTGTTAAGTTCAGCTAAATAAATGCTTTTTAAGTCATTTCTCCCCGTTTTAAGTCTACTTCACTTACCGTTTTGAAGTAAGACATTTGAATGCACCTGGTTATGTTGCCAATTATTCTTCTGAGAAGACGAAGTTCTGATAAGACGAACGAATTTCATGGTCCCTTCGAATTATTCTTAAAGGGAGTCTATAGTAGTAGCAAAAAGTCACGACTGAAAATCAGTTCTGTGGAAGCCTGCAGGGTGGAGGAAGGTTCATGAAGTGGAAAGTTGTCATCCACCAGACTGTTGCACAGAGCAACAAAGGTATAGCTTTGTGCAGCAGCCGGGTGAGTGACAATTTTCCTTTTCATACAAGTCTACTGTGTGTGCAATTTTGGCGACGACGACGCGCCAAACGCAGCTGTCCTCAGCAAGCCGCACTGCGCTCAACCAGTGGACTCGTCGCGGCATCCCGCGGCGGCCGTGGTATCTACGCTACGTAGAAGACCGCAGGTCACTCCGTGCCGCAGGTACACGAAACTGCGGCGTTTGCTTTGTGTACCACAGTGCCAAAGTGCGCGCTCAATCCTCCTGTCTGGCTGTGCTACACGGTGTGAACCGGCTTTGTCTTTCACCGGCTTATTCGACGGATGATAGCCACAACCAACCTGCGCATTCTGAAGTGCTGTCAATAGCCGAATGCGAAGCAAAATCTGAGAGTTCCTCCCGCACTGCTCTCGCCATTCAAATATTATTAATGAAGATGTTTTACTCTGCCAAGACGTCTAGCCAGGAGCGGCCAGGAGCGCGCGCGCGCCGGCAAGCGTGCTGGTGGCCTGACCTTAGGTTACGCGTGGTGCCAGGCTAGTTGAATGTTCATAACTAGTCTAAATTAACGAGACCCACGGTTACGACGCCAATAAGCAGCTGGGGTGGCCAAACTTTAATTCCTACGTGGGTGGCCGATGCCGAGCGTGAGCAAACGATAGTCTGCTTCTTCCGGAAGTACGCAATATTCGAAAGCAGATTTTTCCTTACTTCACACCATGTGAAGTAGTACGAGTGGCCCTTCCGAGAAGTATCGCCAGCAGTTCCCAACGAAGCAACCTCGATGCGGCCCAATCCACTTCAATCGCAGTGCCGCCACAGTATTTTTTGTCGTCGCGTGCCTGACTGCCGAGCATGCGCCGGCCCAGCCGCTTGTCCCACTCAACCATATTGTAGTACACCCTAGTCAGCGCCTTGGCATCGGCGGTGAACACATGACCACTACTAAAACGGGCCAAAGAGCCAAAAAAGCTATTCACTCTAGCACAACCGGTATAAATGACCGGTTGTTGCTGACGTGAATGTAAAAAGCTTTTGGAATGTCTCCTCCTGGGAGGATTGTGCTTCCTACATACAAATTGTGCTGACCATACTTTTCGTGTTATATGTTGCATTACCGCCACAACTGCATCCAAGAGTGAGAGGAGGGTCAGTCAAAATATTCCTACATGTTTAATCTCCTGTCTTCTATAAGAGAATAACATTGTTGAAGCAAATAAAGCATTACCTCTTTTTTCCCCTTTCTGTCTCTCTTTTTTTTCTGCATGCTCTCAATATCGATCCTTGTCACCCACCTTTCCAGGCTTGCTTTCTTTTTTACATACCCGTTAATCTACTGTCGGGGATGCAATGCGTGTCTCGGCATCCCAATAATGAAACTAATGAAACTAACAGAAAAGTAGCGGGCACACAGTGCCAAAGAAATTATTGCACAGGTAAAATAATGCCGATCCTATGACAAAGTTCCTTAAAGGTGTGAAGACATGGCTTTTCATGACTCAGTCGTGACTTCCAAGAATGACACCAAGAACACTATAGCCAAAGCTTTGTACTTCTTTTGGAGAGACTATACAGGGTGATCACATTGAAGTATTATGGAATTTTAAAAAATCGCCTGTGGTAGATAGCATAAAAGAGCGTTTTGGTAAAAAAGTAAGTGGAATAGTGCATATTTAGTGGATTTTATTTAATCAGTCGAACATGTGCAGGGCTGTTCCTGCAGCAGTTGCCTAGAGGCGCTCCACAGGGCCATACCATTTTTTAGGATAGAAGTACAAGCATTACCCTTCAAATGTGGAAGTTTTTTCGTGCTACGTTTTGATTGTCTGTCATTTACCCGCTGATAGTCAGGTGCTGCCCTTCAAGCCCTCTGTGGCTTTCAAAGGCTCGTACGTTCTAACTGCCACTCATTTGATAATAAAGTGCTTATGCTGGGGCTTCTATAGCAGCCGACATTTTGTGACAAAGGAAAGTTAGGGGGCAGAGCTTCATTTCCAGAGGAAATTGTCCGCTAGCATAGTAACATTTCTGTCTTTACAATCTCAGCATGGTTTGAACAGTGCTTACAAATGCTACACTTGCGCAGAGCCCAGCTGAGTCACGAGATCGCCGAGCAAGAGAAGCGGGGCAAGGCCCTGCGGGAGCGCCAGAAGGAGCTGCGCGAGAAGCAGTCCTCACTTCGCGCGCAGACCGAGCAGTGGACGCACCTGCAGGCGCTGCTCAGAGCAAAAATGGCGGCTGTCACATCTTCCACTCCGTGGCACCAGGGGGCACCACCGCTGCCCCCAGGTATTGCGGCGGCGCACAGTGACACCACTTCAAGGGACTGGCTCGTGCTGTGAAAGATGGCCAAGATGGCCCTGAAGTGTGGTGATTTGCAGTTGGCAATCAGCAGCCTGTGCGTGTTTGCATATCGTGCAATGCAGACAGCCAAGGTCTGCAGGCTAGGTGTGATTTTATTCATTACATTAGAGCAAAAAAGAAAACTGCAAATGTGTGTGTAGAACAATGGGTTGTGTCAATGCTGTTTGCTGTGTGGTTTATAAGTGTAGAAAAGCAGAAAAGAAAAAAGCTCAGTGCTGAAAAGAAACCTTGGTTTTAGTTGAACCATCTCTGCAAATGCATGACTATTGTTTATTGCATTCAGGCATTCCCCCCCCCCCTCCGCCCAACTTATGTAACACCCAGCCAGAGGCCTCTAAGTGGTAATAAATGATGAAAACCTTTCTTTTTGGTTGTATTTTGCATTTGCGAGCTACACAGGTGCAGACTGCTGACCAAGATACATAAGCTATATGCTGTATAAGATACTATACTGTGATATAGAATAGGTGCTATATAAGATGAGCAGAGTGTTATTACAAATGGCGCGTCCTCCCCTCTTGGTAGTACCCATCTGGAGAGAAAGAGGACAGGGAAAGGGAACCTAGGGCAAGTTAAAATTGCATCAACAGAGAACTCCCAGGCTCTCCAGGAGAGCCCAGGATTCTTTCTTTGCTTTGAAAGGTAGACATTCTAACTTGCTCGCAGGGGCAACAATAAACAAGCAGAAGGGAGTTGCAGATTCGAATTCGCATTCTATACAATTTCTACAGTTTAATGAATGAACCACTCACTGCAGTCACTTGGGGGCTGTTGTGTTCTGCTGCACATCACAAAGCCACTGGTTTGATACTCAGGCATGGCAGCTGCGTTCAAAAGGGAGCAGACTGCAAAAAAAACTCATGTACTAAAACTAGCGTACTAATTAAATACTATCTGTTAAAGAACTCCGCTTCGTCAACCTAATTTTGAACCTCCACTACAGCGTAAATCATAGTCTCGCTGTGAATATAGGAAGTACAAACCTCCAAAGCCAGTTTCCCCTAACTCGGACAAAAATAGTTCTCTAGATTTCCCTATATATATCACTGGATGCAGTTGTTCAGTTTGTCAACAATTTCCATAACAATAAGTGTTATGGAAATAGACTACAAATTATATGTTTAAAAATATTTCTAAGCTTGCCTTTAAAATATTTAAATAAGTTACTGCACTCAATTTGAACTGATGTCACAGTGCAGGTCCTTTTAACCTAATAACAGAGCTTCGTGTGAAAGTATATTCACAGAAGATGTCAGCACGTTTATACTTTGTTCAATGTGCAAAACAAGATTTACACCAAACCTTTTTGAAATTACACATAAGATGGGCACCGACTTCCCTTACAGATCATAACATTCGGAACAGTGTGCCACATGCCTCATGAAGCCAATGTAAAAGATGTGCAATAAATGTTTCTTGCATGCCGTGTACTGGCACAGCAGCACCACATTTATGGACTTGTGCGTCATTTGCAGTGAAGTAAGCGAATATGCAGCCAATTTATTTGTCTTTTCTTCATGCCAATAGTCATCAAAATACTTCCCCACTGCGACTCTGTCAAGGTTGCTCTGCTTATGGATGATTTCCAGTAAATTTCAGTACATACATCCATAATCAGATGTGCAGCATCACGACCACCCTGCCGTGCTCAGTGCTACCTTTTCACTTATACCGAGAGTTGCCTTTCTGCATTGTTTGGCATTGCAGCATGCGTTTGTTTCGCTGGTTACAGATCAATATTTTCTCCAAAGTGCACAGAAATCAACAGCACAACAGCAATAGCATAATAGCAGCGCTTTGTTAACAGTGCCAAGGGGATCCACAACCTGTCATTCGCTTGGCAAGATCACTGTGCTGCAGCACAGTCATATTTCGCATGGTGATGCACAGGTAACCTATGGTTACTAAAATCAAAACACACCTTCAGAGCAGCATTTCCACGTATCAGTTGTTCTACTGTCGAACGCAGCGGTGGCTTCTTATAAGCACTAAATTTCCCTATATTTAGACAGACTTCCCCATTTTCCCTAAGCAAAGCTTGCAATCCCTAGATCCAGAGAAGTTTCCCTGGAGTTGGCAGCACTGGTACAGCTCCAATAAGCATTATCGTTGTTATTAACCACTAGGCTTCTTCCTTACAAGGACATAGCAGTATGTTTTCTAGTCTAAGTATTCATTGAAGTATTGCTGAGCTGCCCAGTGAACAATGCAATGTGTTTCTGTAGTATTGGAGCTGGTGTCAAGTTTCTCTATGACACAAATGAACATGGCAAGGAAGGAGAAGAAATGGCACCAGCAGGCACAAAAGAAAGAGGGCTGTATGCAAACAGTCTCTTTAACATTTTACTTCCAATTCCAATGCATCTGACAGCTTCATCACTTTTCACAAAATGAATGAAGAACGAAGAAAGAGGCTAATTATTAGTGCAAAAGGCTTCATTTGAAAACTTGTTACTATAACAGCATGTAACGAAAAAAGATATACCTGCAGGTCACTGAGAACTTCACAATTGCATACAATGTTACACAAGTACACCCGCGAGCAAAAGTATACGAACCACAGGGTCGCTGAAAAAACTGGATTTCTTTTTAATTAACCCACATAAATGGAAACTGACAATTGCACTTGAAAATTAGCAATGCCAAGTTTGGATTGCAGTCTTTCATTTCAAGTTGCATTCACAGACAGAGGAGAAAATTTGTTTTATTGCGCAATCCCTGGTCCGTATACTTTTGGTCACGGGTTTACATCATTGAACATAAGTACTAAGTCAGAGATCATACATATGCAAATGCTATTTGGAAACAAACATGGCAGGTTCTTTAGTGTAGTACTTTGTTCACTTCTTATGGTGGCCTTTATTTCTTTCGATATGTATATGGACAATATGCCACACAGCACTTTTCACACTGTGTAATATCAATGTTGAAATGGGTCCTGAGATATTAAAAGTTGCACTCTCTCTAGCAACACCAAAAACATATATGACCTGTCAGGGCCATTTTTCACATCGTTGGTAATGAATAGCATACATAGCATCAACAAATAAAGTTTTAACACTGATCGATGGCTAATGATTATAATGAGATTCAAAAGAGTGCTTCTTTTACACAAATTGTAAACCACCTGCTGAATCCTGTAATCTTCAGTATATCATAAAATGTGCCATGGCCTTCAGACTATTCTTTCTTTATGATTTCTTAGCAGAATCGCTTTAAACTGTCGATCTAGATAGATTTTAAGCACAGAATATGGTGTCACATATAATATAAGAGGCATTACACCATTAATGCAAATAATGGCTTGTGCAGATGTGAAATCGGTGCACTCACAGAAAATTTGGGAGTGCATACTAGCTGCCTAAATTTTGAAAGGACCACTTGTTCACGAAAAACTTGAACTCGGTATAAACATTCAGCTTTCCACCATGGCAAGCTCATTCTCCCTTCTTACCCAAAACAATTCACTGAGCTTATGACAGTAAGCTCTGCAAAAGAGTCTGTGCTTTCAATACCCGAAGAAAAGCTAAAACAAATTCATCAAGCATGCAGCCAAAAAAAAAAAAAAAGAGTACCATATTTTAGTGTTTAACACCTCAACCAAATATTTACATACGTTAAGAACACTGTGATGGACAAGTTATTCTCAAATTTTGCCTTCAGGCCCAGCTTCACTGTATTAAAGAGGGCATCACTGCGTAGCCATACCGCTTTTCAACACAGAGCAGCAGCAATGACAAAACATTTAAAATCATATCTGGAGCTTTGGCTTGAGTGAACAATTGCACCAGACTGCTCTGACAAAATTTTGCTTCTCCTGGGGGTTGCGATTTGAATGCAGGTTACATGCAGAGATAGGTTGCATGCAACAAGGTGCAGAACAATTAGTGAGGCACCATATACGCAAATTATTTAAGCAAGTGCTTTACCACAGCACAGGTATTCTTATCACAACCTTGCATTTTAAAGCTTTGCCCTAACAGCCTACTGACACTCTCCTTGCCTACATGATCATGCGATAAAGAGAGAGAGAGCAAATGATAAGGAAAGGTAGGGAGGTTAACTAGGACTGAGCCCGGTTGGCTACCCTACACTGGGGAAAGGGAAAAGGGGACGGAAAGATTAAAAGAAGAAGAGAAAGTCCACCGGGGATATCGTTCAGTCACTCAGTCCGGATCATAGTCGCTGACTCAATCCAGTAGCCTTCAATATCATGCGATAAACATGTTGCTAATGCACCTCACCTCACAGTCAATGAGTTGATTTCTGCAAACAAAACACACTACACCCTTAATTCAGTCATTAGTGCAAAAGATGTCATTTGAATATTTGTTACTAAAGCAGCGCATGGTAATATCAAAGTAACGCCACTCGAACACAAAGAACTTCATGTTTACACACAAGTAACATGGCTAATGTTATTCGTAGGCTACAGGTCACTGCCTGCATATGATTAACACTAGCATTCGGAACATACACCATAAATGCTGCAATGGATTGTACATACAACGGACAAAGCACTTTCACACTACAAATGGTCAGCAACCACTTAACCACGATATTCATATTTTATAACATATAAAATGTTGGAGGATGTGTTGTACAAACACTTGAATGCACCTCACAAGAAGCTAAAGTGATCAGGATTCCCAAAGCCCAACAGCATCGCAAAAAAAAGTTGGGGGAAGGGAGGAGTCAGAGGATCATAGGGATTTAAGTGTGATACTGTATTTGAACAATACAAAACAAGCTTTCCTAAGAACTACCAACCTGAGAAGGGACACTGCTTAACATTGGAGCAATTAGCCAAATATTGCACGAACTTTTCTTTTAATCTGCAATTTTGTACAAAAAGTGCGGAGCTAAGCTGCCTGGCCAATAAGCTTTATGAGAAAAATCAGTCTTGTGATGGCAGTGTGCATAGGTAGCGAAAGTAAATTGGGGGCGACGGCGCAGATCCAAGAAGGCTAATCTAGAATTTGAAGGCCAAATGGTTCTATAAACTACAGCGACCCACTGCCGTTTCGCTTCCATTTGCAAACACAGCTTCTCAGTGCTACGCTCAACACAGCGCTACTCTGTTCTTCATTCAGATTCTCATTGTATGCATGGCTGGCAGGGATACTCTTAATCTTGTCTCTATGCTACATCTTAAAAGCCCTGCAAAGCAGGAAAAAAAGATAATAGTTCCACCCGTCGACCATAAAGGTGCCTCGTGGTAGAAAGGAGGGCATACTCATTGTGCATCGCTAATCTATCCCTGTCAGCCAGCATCACTCGTGAGAGGGTTAGTGGCAAACAATGCTACTAGTTGGTTGATGTGATCCTTAGCTTCCACTGCACTGCAGAAAATTGGAAACAAAGAGTATACATAGGGCCAGACCATGAGAATACTTGTGTGCACCTACTGTCAGCAATTCGGTGGGACGACATTGAGCGTTTTTTTTCTTGCCCATCTTGGGCAGGGACGCTCCACATCTGTCTTGCAGACAGCAACTTGCACTCTGGCATTTGCCAACTAGGGAGGCACAGGGGTGTGTCAGAGCACAAAACCAGTTGGAACAGTGGGATGTCTGGTCACTTTAGCTAATATATGTAACTTGGAAAACAGCCACGAGAAAGGATAGAAGTCAGAGTTGCATATATATTTTTTTTCAAGAAACATGAAGACCAAAGCATACAAACTAAAAAGGCACAGGGGCAGTATAGTGTTTTGGTATATTAGCTTTTCTCTTGCTGTTTTGCATCATAAGGATGAAAGTGAGAAAAATTTTAAGGTGACAGTATGTAAAAAAAAGCTAGGTGCATCTGAAAAGTCAGTGCATCCACCAGTGCTAATTCTAACCCATAATTCCCACATGTTGTATGTGGCACACTCGCTACCACATATTTTACAAGCTCGTGCTGTATGCATGAAAAACTAACAGATTACATGGCCTGAAACAGTAAACATTCGTGTATGACGATAACGTAGGCAGGTACTATCATTGCCTACTCCTCTTTTGACACATTGTGGCATCAATACATTGTCAAAAGATTGCGGTAGCTCAATATATGTTAACTAAATTACGGCAAGGCTTCTCATATTATTTTCCGATTTCTCTCCCATTAGTCATGACAGACAGCTTCCCCGAAAATCATTGACTTTTCTGTCACTTCTGCTTAACGTGTTAATGTAGCCATTTTCAGAAACCATATGAAAACCAACATTACCTATATGTATGAGCAATAAATGAGTGTAAAAAAAATATGCCTTACAAATCACAACTCACCATCATGAAGAAGCATGTACAAATTAGTGGCTCCCTTCTTTTAGCTGACTGTGCCATCAATAGGCACGTAGTACTACCTTACAGAATTGTCATAAAGTGCCACATCTTTACTGCTGTAAAAGTTGCAACCATACCTTTACTTGAGTGTCACCTACAAGAATTTGCATTTCCTCCTTAAGGTAAAACTAAGAAAACACATAGCATGTATTTTTATACAGCAACTAATCACAGACAAGTTACTTGTCTATGGCACTAGTGATTACAAACTCTTCACAGTTTGTGAAAAATCCTTTTCACAAGGCACTTTCATTCCTACAAAACTTACAGAGCTCTCGTCGCTTTGCCAATAAACCCAATATCGGGCTTTATCAGCAAAGCAATGCATTTTTAGCAACTTCCTACATTGTACTCCTCAACTTTTGCCACATTTTGGGCTTTCCTTGCACAGAGCAGCATATGCCAGCTCAGTTAACTAGATCACATCAGTGAGTATGCGGTACAAAAAGTTGTATGGATGTACAGGATGTGGGTTCTGCAACAAACCTGAATTAGCAGACAACATGCCCATTTGCAGCCTGTAAAACAATAGAATGACATGTTGTTCACACATATTACTAATGCAAGCAGAAAATCTAATTCCAAGCAGAAAGCGCAAGCTGCAGAGACATTCAGCCGTATTGCAGATACCACACCCTCTAAACTTTTGGTAGCAATACTACAGATCAAAGAAAAATATTGCAGGCGTACTTAAATGATTTCTTCAAAGGTAGAAAGTTTGTAAGTGTTCCTAAATATTAAAAACTCCCGAGACATTTTTACTACTGCCTCGTAATTTCATCATGAATACAGCGAACATTACAAAAAATCTGTGAATGTGCCCTTCACAACGACATAGAAGCGGTAAATGACCTAACTCAATGCTGATCGTGCCAAGCACTCGTAGATGAAGACTGCAGATTGTCCCATGCCTAGCAGCTCACTGCAGCAGAAACACTGGGTGGATCACAGTTTGTTGGCTCGCTGAAAAGAAAGAAAAAAAAAAAGAAAGGGCATGAGGACCCAGCGCAGCCTTCTACACCCACAAGTGTGTTAGACTGAGTCTGAATACATCGTGGAAGCACCTCTTCGTTTTTTCTGGCACAAGCTGCTAAGGCTGTCCAGTATTGGCAACCAGCAAATTCTTGCATAATCTCTCTTCTCAAAACCACTGATATATGCTTATTACAGCCTGTGTCCCTTAAACAGAACCACTAGAATCACATCCTGTATGTCCAGGTTGAGTCCAACAGCAGAATAAATTGGAACATGGACAAAAGCAAAGAAAACCTAAACAACACATGAATATGTGAAAGCATGGCATTGCATTGCTGCATATCCTGGCCACACACACACAAACTTTAATCCCAAAAGTTCACATGAGAGGCTAAATGACACCAGTGTGTATTACGACAGATCTGCAAACATGGAAATTGAAATGTGCATTACAAATCCAGATAGACTTGCTCACATTTTATTTCACGTTGACAGTACATCACTTAAACTTAAAGCCTGGCACACATACCCTTAAAAAAAAATCACATTCTGTGGTTTTACGTGCCAATACTATGATCTGATAATGAAGCATGCAGCAGCGGGGGACTTCGGAATAATTTTGACCACCTAAGACCCAGTGCACAGTACACAGGCAATTCTGCATTTCGCCCCCATCGAAATGTGGCTGCCGCGGTCGGGATTTGATCCCATGACCTCACATTCAGAAGCACAACACAATAGCTGCTAAGCTGCCATGGTAAGTTTGCACCCCCCCCCCCCCCCTTGAACCCTTCAATATCTCTCCTGCAATTCTTGATGGTGCATCAGGCTATGACAATCTTGGCACATTTTCTTTCTTTTTCCCCTGAAGAGACAATCTGTGGGCTTTCTTGACTGCTATTTTGGCAACTTAATAATATTTAAATCTTACTCTCTTCTTTTCATATGGCTATCTGCATGAAGGCTTAGCAGTATTTCCAGTTGCATTTCTATGATACCTGGTGGTAGCACAAGCTGTTATGACCTCCAGGTAGCCACAATTTCTTTTTTCCAAGAATGAGATGCAGCATTTGCAGTCATTCCAAAGACAAGCACTGGCATGGTTTGGTCAGGTGCCAAAGTTGGTGCACCAAAAACATGGCAGCAAGTACTGCAGTACTAGTACTCACTACTAGTTCATTACCATAACAAATGACCATGTTTAACTGTAGCAGTAAAGTATCTGAAATATGAAAAAAAGAACTGATATCGCTAATGAGGCTTTATTGTCTGAAAGCTGTGCTGTATGCTAGGAAGACTTCAGATTAATTCTGACCACCTACAGCTCTTTAACATGCACCAATACTGTATTTGCACAATTCTACCCAGCCACCAATTATAACACATGGTTATATTACCGCCCAAATATTTTAAAAAAGATAACTTGGTGTTGATTATAATTAGACCTTAGTTAATGCCTACGGTGTTGAAACGATATTGTGGAACATACAAAGGCACACAGACATGCACACCAGTTGAATCTTAGCGGCTAGTCACTATCAGAGTCTGATGACACCTCCTTTTTGCTGTCTACCGACCACAGAAGGCCACCTTCAGTACCACTTAATGCATTAGGAACCCCACATTTCTGGAAGCTCATGCAACCACCGCCTGCGGAAGGGCATTCCGCGCACCATGGACCCACCTTGTGATGTCTCCGCGCATCACTTTCTCCAGACGACCCAATCAATGGTAGTATGGCCAGCTACCTTGCATTGAGCTTGTTTTTTAGTAAGAATCAGTTTCCTTTTTAATATTGAGAAGAATTATTTGCGATTGCAATGCGCATGCAAATTTGGATGCACATTTTATTAAAGAAGAGGTGCACATTAGAAGCGTGTAAATATGGTACGTCAGCATGGAAATGCTCTCAAGTTCTGTTTTTTGTCAGACTAAAACTGCCATGACTAAGAATTTGGCCAGAAACCTTATGCTCAGCCAACGCCTCCTTTAAAAAGATGCCTGCTGCGTGCGCCGAAAACCTGCTGCCCTTACATTTCCCCTTTTCCTCCTTTCCACTTGAGGTGGTAGCTAGCGATCTTTGCGGTGGTCGCTTGCAACACATGCGCGCATGCGCACATCACCGCATGGCAGCGCGGCCGGCGCGGCCGCCACTACCGCGGCGACTCCACACCACCCCAGCCCCCTTGGCGGAGATATGGAAGTAGGTGGCGCCATCTCTTGACAATCGACTGCAACTCAAGGCGCAACAGCTACAATGGGTAAGCGAGCGACGCCGCAGGCATCTTTCTAGAGGAGGCGTTGGCTCAGCTGTAGGAAAGACATACACTGAGCCACTGATAATATTGGATCGGCCTATATTTACACTGATTGAAAAGCATTTAACATCATGCTAAGATTCATACTTTGTGGGCTTGACACAAAGCAATGCCTTTATGTTCTCAACTTATACAATAGAACTTGAATGGTACAATCCTATTTCGTAGGTTTTTCCAGTACCAACGTTCATCATCTAAAACACAAAAAAATGACCCAATGCAGTTAGGCTTTTTTTTTTTGCTGGTTAATACATTCCCAGAAAACATGATCTTTCAGCGCCAACATTCAGTACATCATCAAACTGTGCTTGTGATATGTTTTCCAGCTGCTATATTCCATAAGAACAAGAAAAGGCACGAACCACAAACGACAGAGAGCAGTACGCACCCATCAGAGCTGCTTCCCAGCGTTACTTGCATGCCCATCTCATGTGAAAATGTCAGCATACATTGTTCCCCCTCCCGGTGACAGCAAATCAACTCGCGGAACACCACACATCGCATTCGCAGCTATCTAGCAGGTGCGAAGTGAGCATCATATTTTGTGCTGGCAGCATCACATTCTACACAATAGAAAAACGACGTGGTCTGGGACCGCTTGGGCCCACTAGATCGGCAACAGTTTTTATGAGGAGGTAAAGCTTGCACCCAAGTCCTCCAATGAATTTTTTTTCTGGTCGTGACATTTATGTGGGACAGCTTACTATGCCACTCAAGGATGCCGTGACATGTTTCAATTTGTTGTTTAATGGACACTGGCTATAAGCCTGGTCAGGCTAACCTGTGCACGTCTTCCCACCAAACTGTGGAATGAATGTTCCCCACTGTAGCATTATAGCAGACAGAGCAAGGAGCAGTGCATGCAACTGACAATCTAAAACAGCACAACTCTTGAAAAACAAAACCCTTTTTATGGTGACTAGTAGTATTGCATCGATGTTGCATCATGAGAATATTTCACTGCCTTGGTAAAATGGCCTGTTAAGGATGAACCACATAGTGCATAGGCTTACTATTAACAGTAACTGAATAGAAATCATTGCACTGAATGTGCATTTAGAGATTTTTTGGATAAACAGAATTGTGCCATTTGTGGCTGTCCATTTAATGCATCGGCTTCCTGTGCCTACTTCCATATGCATTAAATGCACCCAAATTTTCCTTCTTTGGCCAACAGACAGCACCATCTTAATGACCCAGTGCTACATCATTGTTATATTGTGTGGCATATTAAGCTATGCCAATGTTTCATCAACAGAAAAAAAGAAAGTTGCAGTTTTGCCCGAAGTATGCTTAGTGATACATAGAAGTATTAGGCTATTACACAATGTAAGGTTCAGTTTTATGGATTCAGTATAAATTGCAGTAAACGTTTGCTTACTAACTAAACACACATGGTGTCATGAGCACAATTACGCTAATGAACAAATTTCACTTCATGACCCTGAGCACTTGCAGTCGCAGCACTTGTGTGATGAGGAGCACTGGTAGCAGGGAGTGCACAAAGCGAATGTTCTGTGCTGCCACTTGCTTTACCATTTAAATAAACTGCGCAGTGCATTCAAAACTCAGCAGATCAAGTAAACTCCAAAACTCACGGGCAGCACATGCACCATCGCAGCCGTGACAGCACAGTACCGGTGATGGCAGAAACATGCTTCACATCTAATTTCTATGGCTATAAAATGTTACCAAATAAAACATTATCAAATGACCCTTCCTGTACATTCTGTGCTTGAAAGTGTAGTGTTGGGGGAGTAATCATCCTCACTGGATACTTCATGCGTGTAGCTCGGTTTCCCAAATGGGAGAGGGTAGTGTGCGCATAAGTTGTTCATAGACATCTATACACGAAATAAAGAATCTAGCTTTCTCTTCTTGAAAAGTCGCACTTTGAACCAGGAAAATCAGATCAGTATGTCGCAAGGTCTCAATAGTTGGCTGGAAATTATTGACCGTTCTGAATGACAAAGCCAATAAAGACTGACCCTTTGTCCCCAAGGCAAGGAAAATCCAAGATGCGCTGGTCTGCTCCAAAGAGTTCCCCGTCTTGCAAGGTTTGTGGCATGTGCTTGCCTTTGGTTTCAGGCAGGAACAGGGAGAGGATACTCAGAGCCAGCGACATGACACCAGTGATGAGCATTGGGTATGTGGGGTCCAGGCGAGACTGCAGAACACACAAAGACAAATCGTTGGCAGAAATTGATGAAGATTTCGCGATTCAAGGCCACTACGAATGGCTAAAGATCAAAATTATTGCTCAAAGGATAGCAAACCAGCCACAGGGGACTGTAATTGCTTTTTAAGACACTAAAATCCAACAGCCGGTAAAGAAATTATCTTGCTACCCTGAATTCTAAATAGGGAGCTGCAGGAATAAATCATGTTTTGATTTGTCACATACTGAGTGCTGTATCAATGGAGGAGTGCTAGATGTACAAAGCTCTTTCTGCTAAACTGCTGGTCGATTTCCCCTTAAATTTCACATTATTTACCCCCCCCTCTCCCTCCTCCCAGTTTTGTCCACAATAAATTCGAAGTGGATGTTGTCTGCGGCAACGCCACTCAAAACATGTTGATTCCAATGCAACACAATGGTGGTGCCATCTGTCACAAGCTTTCATGAACACCACGTAGTTGCTGCAGGCATGACAGATGGCACCACTGTTTTGTTGACAAGCAGACCTCTTTTAGTGGTAACACCACAGACAATGCCCACTTTGGGCTTATCATGGATGAAGCTGCTAAATAATGCCCGCAAATGTGGCATTAAACTAAATTTCATGTAAAATGGTACCTTTGTGCGAAATTTGAACAGTGATCAGCCAGCACTTCAGCAGAAAGTCGTTATGCCAGTGCTCCTACTTACACAACACTTTGGATGTGAACAACCAAGCATACATTCAATTAAATTGCAAACATAATGATGGCAAACAATTATACATCCAAATATGAATGCACTCTTAACACTAAATTTTTTGCACAGGTGACAGGCCGCTGTTAGTGACTTTTTCACTGCTACAAAACCAACATAAAAGCAACAAATTCAGCAACACTTTTCCTTCACTACGATGTAGCACCCAGTGTTTCTTCGCTGATCTGATGTGCAGTAATTTAATACTATATGCCATGGCCTCAGATCAACTATTCTAAATCTTCCAATGCCACAAACCAGCCACAACACTACATTTTGCAGCCCAAATGGAACCTGAATGAGCTGCCAGAACAACAACAGGAATTGTATATGCCAATAAAATCTGGTGTCCTTGAAGATAATGTCCTTCTTAATCATACAGAAAAGCCATTCGGTTGGTATTGAAAATGGCATCAAGAAGAGAAAAAAAGGAGTCTTTAGAAAGATGCAGAAAATCTGCCTGAAATTGTAACTATGAAAGATCAGCTTACAATGGCCACACACGGGCCATAATCAGCCCTAATTTAGGGCTAAAATCGGCCCCAAAGCAGATAAAGTAAAAGCTTATGCTACCTAACACTTACCAAATAGACAATAGATGGGCTAACATAGAGGCTGAGGGTGCCGGCAAAGCGTAGAAACGCCAGGCCCCGACCCCTGAGAACGGTTGGGTACACCTCAGCAGAATACTGCATGATGGTGTCATACTCGGCCGTCAGGCACACCCTCATTAGAAGGCTCAGCACCAGCACGGAGACTTGGGAACCTGAACAGAAGGTAAGTTCACAATGTGCTATCAATGCAACAGAATGAACATAAGCACTGGAATACTTATGTATGAGCCGTGGATTAAAATATATATATATGGGACTACAAAATGAAGCTTTGGCATACCATTTGTGTAACTGCAAGCTTCTTCATTTCCTAAAGGCAAAAGCACCTTTCTCATAAAGTGCAAAGCGTTAGTGATATGTAACAAAAATACTAAGCAGCTTTAGCAGCTTCAAACATAAGATCATTTTAGTTATGGCACCAGCTCATTGTCTGCGTTTCCACCTGTACATCTTCTTCAGAAAATGTACTTCAGGTGTGAGTGAATGACGGAGTCTATGATGGCCAGAACTTTGAGAGCCGCTGCCCTAATGGACTGTCATTTACAATACAAAGTAGCAACAGGTTCTTCGGAATTCAACCACCTTCTTCCGAAAAAAATTTGTTTCATAAACTTTGCAAGAGTTGTGTTTCGTCCTTGTTGGTACGACATCTTTTCTAGTGCTTAGCACAAGAAACTTGAGACATAACTGGCAAAAGTCAAGGCACTCAAGTAATACTTTCAACAGTTGAATATAGTGCTTATGTGTGTCTCGACTACTGTCCGTCTTGTCTCAGGTTTCTGCTCTAGGCACTAGAAAGCTTGTTCCATCTCTGTAACAATCTCACATAAGGAAATCACTAACAAAATTCTGATAATGTAAACAAGGGAAGTAAGAATCCGCAACTGCTTTGACCATTTAGAGTGACATCATGGACTGATCAATTCCAGCATATGAGGTTTCCACACATGAAAAGGTGTGTACACGATGGCCCAATGTCATCGCACACAAGCACTCTTCAGACCTAGCATAAAGAAAAAAAAAGACAGTGATGCATGCTGCATTGCTTGCCTGAGGCAATTGTTGGCAGGGAGTGCTCCATGCAATCAGTCTATAATATAAGGAGTTAATGCAGTCGCAGGCATCGAGTGCTCCACAAGAGAAACGTTAACATCAACAGGCATCAGCCAACAGAGAAATTACAAATCACAAACAGCACATCAGCTGCAGCATTAGTGGAGTGTGTTCTATCGTACAGTTTGGCAAAAGAGTTTGCAGCAATATTTCTGTGGGAACGCTTCAAGATGAAACCCCACGTAAACAAGCCGAAAGAGTGGCCATGCAAAAGAAAAAAACACTGTCTTGACAATGGCATAGCAGAGAGCTCAAGCCAGGGGTAATACTAAAACTACATGGTTTAATGAGTTCTGACACGTGCAGAGAAACTCAACAAGGCAAGACCTAAGGTTGCTCACGCATTGTAACCAATTCCTGTGCTGAACCAGGACCAGGTGCACTTTCCAACATAGCTTACAAACTTTTTTAGCCAGGGTGCACCTCTTGCCGAACCCTCGGTCCACCATTTATTTTCAATTCCAAAGCAAATCCCTTTCAAGCAATAAGAGCATTTTTCCACTCATCACTGGTTAAGGCACAGCCTGTTAAAACAACACACGAAATGATCGCTATTGCTTTCACAATATGGAGGGCAAGCACCTCTTTGAATATCAAGTCCTAGTACGGGTGAATATTGCTCCCAACCTGAGGCACCTTCTACAGAGAAGCTAACGCTGCAAATTAGATAGAAGGACGTCCAATACACTGGGATAATAAGCTTTCGGGGCTGCCTTATGGCATAGAAAAACAAACTATATAAAAAAAACTGTAAACACGAATTGAGTTGTTGGCGTTTCAATTCAGTTATTAGCACCAACAGTTTCCAGTAAGATTTGCAGATTTTTCTGTAGCTAGCCATCTACCATATTTGACAGCACATTCCTGATACAAAGGAAATAACATTCTTCTGTAGGATTTTGCAACTGCAGTGGTGTAGCTGATCGTACGAGCGATTTTTTTTATTTGAATTTAGTTGCTTTTCATAAGTGTTCATCCATGGAAACAACAAAGTGTGCAAACACTGTAGAGAACTGTGTTGAAACTAAATATGTTCCTTTATACTAGCCCTTCTGAGTTAAGCCAAAGACTTGTGAAACATCCTACATACAACATACCAGACAATAATAAATTTGATAATATATTACCATCCTTACTTTCATTTAGTTTCTGTTAAGCTCCTCGCTGTTCAAGTACCTATCTTCTCCTGGAGAATATAGAGTAATCATACACGAGCCTGAACAACAAATAAAAGCTTTAAGCCATGGTAATAATTTCGGATGTTTCCCTCTAAGAATATTCAAGTTTTGCTTTTGCAACATTCACCATTGCGGAAGAGAATGGACAGGATGCCAACAATGCCAGCAACACCCGTCACAATAATCATGGGCCAGCGACGACCAAGCGTGTCCAAGCCAAACAGCACAAGCAGCATTCCAGGCAGCTCCACTAGGGAGCCCAACGTGTACGAGAGGTAAACATCTGTGCCAAGGAATGACGTGTTGTAGACGTTGGTGTGGTAGCAGCAGTATGTGAAAAACCTGAAAATTGGGAGAAAAAGACTACATTGAGCACAGAGTCGCTCCTAAAAGAAATCACTCATGATTTAAGCGGTTCTAAGAAGTCAGGCAAAAGTTTTGTTTCTCAATGGTGTCCCTATTGCGGAAGGAAATTTATCCTATCGCATGCAGAAAATGTTGCGGCACCACTCATGGCGTGCCTCTACCTCATTCTGGATCATGTCAACTATAACTGCTGAGGGAGGATAAGCGCTAAAAATTCCATACACAGATAAAAAATTTGGAGAACGCTTAAACTTCGTCTTTAAGAGTGGAATGCAATAGCATTCAAAGATCCCTACTGCTTCTCACGCTTTCCGGCAACTGGAGCGGATGTAACAGTAATGTTTACCGGAAAACGCTGGCCACGAACGCGATGCACAAATGCGGGCTTTGTGGCAGAAGTTTTAGTGCAAAGCTTCATTCCTGTATCTTTAAAACTATAATAATATATCATGCCCACAACGCCGAAACTGCAATTGAATGATAGGCGACTTGCAATATAGCGCCCACCCCCTTCCGTACGTAAACGTGGCTGTATGACTCACTAGAAGATCTGGCTGGAAAATAACGGTTATCTCCACTGTTACCTGGGATGCAACAAGTCTGGCCTGTAAACATAAAGACACATGATAGTGCACAGTCATGTTCTTCTCTGGCCTCATTTCTAGTGCTGTTCATTTTTTCAAGTGATGTACCAGCTAGGTCATCAACATACATTGTATGAATGCATCAATTCGTAAACGAAATTTTAGTTTTCTTTAATATCATTTTTAAAGATAGCATAAGTATGATAGCATAATGTGATGTGAAGTGGTTGCCCGCCTTAGCAATGAAAAACTTTTGTTAGAAATTAAACAAAGTGTTGTTTCAGCAAAAAAAAAGTGTGCATCCTTGTTAAATCATTCTTGTCTATGGAGCGCTAAAAGTTTGCCTTTGTCTGGTGTACAACTTCCAAGCGTGCACGCACACAGAGAGAGAGAGAGAGAGAGAGAGAGAGAGGGGGGGGAGGGAGGGAGACAGACAGACGGACAGACGGACGGACGGACGGACGGACGGACGGACGGACAGACAGACAGACAGACAGACAGACAGACAGACAGACAGACAGACAGACAGACAGACAGACAGACAGACAGACAGACGAAGGGGGAGGAGTGGTAGTTGTCCGCGGAGAAATTCCCCCAAAATAAATTTCTGGCTATGCTACTGTGGCAGCACCTATACAGCCCAGACCGCCCACTTTGATCTGGTTGTTACTAGCTTTCCACCCTGACAGCAGAAAATAAATGGTAAACTTCGTCATTCCTTGGTCTCATCTCACCCTGAGGGCAAATCATTAGGCATGTTTTGTCATTATTATTGAGATCAGTTATCTTTTATTCTGCTAGGACTATAAGGCTCTGCCAAGCTGCAAAAATGGTTTGATTTCCAGTTAAGAGATGGTGCCACAGCATTAGCGCTGGTGATTCATTGACGGTGTGGAACGCTATAAAGGGCGAATTGTTCACTGCATCATAAATTTACTACTTTGCTCTAGTAAGGTGCGCTATGACGGCTGCGAGAAAACACTATGTAGACACCAGGTAGACAATAAGATGTGGGTGACATTTATAAGGACTTTCGCCCTTTCTAACATTTAAAGAGGCTGCAAGGAACGGCTGAGAAAGTGTGTAATTGAACTGAAGCCCTGCTGTCGTGTTCACATAAACGGAGCTTATGGTTACAATGTCAAAACATTTATTGTGTCCATCAACCAACTGTGGAACATGTATAAACAGGATGGCAAGCAGACGTTTAGTAGATGACACAGCACAGATAAACATATGTTGGTCGGTATTCGGCCTTTCCATTGGTTAAGGAGTGCTGCAACTTCCGTAGTGCTGCAAGGAACTACTGAAATAAAGTATATGTCATACGCTGTATTTGTCTACGAAAAATGTTGAGTGTGAACTGGGGCTCTATAAGCAGCGACAGCTGAAAACATATACAGTTGATTCCAGATATATCATACTCAAACAGTACATTGAGTTATTGTGAACATTGAACAGTTGTGAAATCTTTACAATCCCATCCAAAGGTCTAGTGATGCACTAAGCATACATCGAGCTCCCTTTCATTGCCACAGCTGATATATCGGACACGGCAGCATGCCCCTGCAAGTGTGCTTCTCCTAGCGGAAACATTTAATGGCGACAAATTTGAAACGGCACTGTTCTGGCATGTGCTGTAAAACAAGAGATTGAATCTGAAGGGCAGTACATGCCATGGAGGAAAAATTAGCACGGTGAGTGTTTTAGTTTTGCTCACTGCACATATGGATGACTCATGCAAACTGTGTCATAAGAAGCGAACAAACACTGACATCAATATATTGACTAGTTGCCTTCACCCAAAAAGATCCCGTACTCGTGACGCCTGCAGCAGAAAGGATGTTCCACATCTGCTGCCAAGGTTTGTGAGTGGTGACGCTGGCTAACACTCCCAGGTTTCTAGCAGGAAAATAAGTACCCAAGAAAGTGTATGGGGAAACGGCGCCACAGTAGCTCAATTGGTAGAGCATCGCGTGTGAAATGCAAAGGTTGTGGGATCGCTCCCCACCTGCGGCAAGTTGTTTTTTAATCTACTTTCATTTCCATTAATTTATAATTTCTTTACTTCATTTAGCAAGTACAAGTAGTTTCCCCTGTGTTGTCTTTGGTTTCAATGTTTGTTGGCTTCTTATGATATGATTAATAAAAATCGGGCGCCTCGGTTAACCCCTTTCTTCTCGTTTATTACATAACGAGGGTCTCAAATCCGGCAACACTGATGCCTTCAGAAAGCATGTGTGGGTTTATTGACCAGTTGCCTTCACCCAAAAAGACCACGTACTCGTGACGCCTGCGGATGTTCCACATCTGCCACCAAGGTTTGTGAGTGGTAGCACTGGCTAACACTTCCAGGATTCTAGTAGGAAACATAAATATCCAAGAAAGTGGATGGGAAAATGGTGCCATGGTAGCTCATTCGGTAGAGCATCACATGCGTAATGCAAAGACATGGGATCATTCCCCACCTGCGGCAAGTTGTTTTTTCATGAACTTTCATTTCCATTAATTTATAATTTCTTTATTTCATTTATTAAGCACAAGTAATTTCCCCTATGTTGTGTTCATAGGAGGTTGTGCTTGATGTCAATGATTGTTGATTTCTTATGATATGAGTAACAGAAATCGGGGCCCCTCGGTGAACCCCTTTCTTTTCGTTCATGCAAACTGTGGCCATTTGTTACTGGTAAGACCAGATCGCTACTCCGTTTCAAGAACACAAAAGGTATCCTGGTTCAATGCGCATTCCACAAGGAAGCGTGGATGACACTCAACCTTTTCACTGAGTGGTGCCGTACATGGGATGCCAAAGTGGAGATGCTGTGCGCTGCTGGGTTAGTCTTGTAGACAAGGGCTTACCACCAACAGCACTTCAGGATTCCGTGAGCAGCCAACATGAATCCAACCCCAACCTTCACTTGGATGGATTTTTACATTACAGTTTGAATTGAACAAAACCATGGCATGGCGCATACGCACTTTGTGGATATACCATTGTGACAGTGGCGTGCAAGACTCATTGCTGTGCAATCTGCGTGCGGGTCTGCACTGAACGCATTTTATTCATACTCACACAGTTACACGTGAGTGGGAACAGACTCAGATGTTCTGCAAGCTGAATAGCACTTTCAAAACTAACAGTGTGTGTGTAGTGTTGGCCGTCACTGACGCAGGTGCTGGAGGGGAATGGCGGAGAACGAAGGGACGTATCAGCCGCGAGGCATGAGAGTACTGAGCGGCACACAAGGAGAGATGCGTGGACGTTTTAGGATGGTCGAAAAGCAACGACGGGTTCCAATCACTTCTGAAACTCACCATAACAATCCACCTGGCTCATCGCCCACTTACTAAGATAGGCCATTAAAATTCTGTATTGTCAGTATTGTAATGCGCACACAGCCAGGCACGTTCAAGCGCAATTTGCAGTACAAGTACACTGATGGGGGCATGGTGCTTATCCGTACAGGCTAGTTTGCTTCCACAGTGCAGCCATTTCTACCTTATCTTGAATAAAAACGCACAACAAGCAATCTGATGTGCAGGAGGCACACTACGGTCTCACGTCTGGGCAATGCAGGCATTTAGGGCTATCATTATGATTAGTATATACCAAAGACCATTCCCCAGTGCGAGCGACTTGCAACGTTCATGAGTGAAAAATAAGTCAACTTTTGTGCATTCGACACAGCCTTGGCATCCGACACAGCCAGTAAGTTCTCAATTTTTACGATCTCGGGAAACTGTCCAAGCGATGCAGAGATCTCAGATAAGCTTCAGATAGGGATACATTATATTTCAAATTATCAATATATCAAACTATTTTGCAATCCCCTTTGAGCTAGATGTATCTGGGACCGACTGTGGTAAGTAACATGCCCTGTAAAGAAAAGTAACAAATCGATAAAGAAATAACTCTAGCATTGGTAAAGGAACAGTGCTAAGAAATAACTGAACTACTAATGCATGTTAACTGAAGCCTGTTAATGTAACCAAACAGCAAAAAACTTTCCAGTGCGATTTCCAACAGCCAAAGACCGCAGCAAATCTTTTCAAGCATTTTGAATGTCACAGCGCAATACATAGTCAACTCGGAAAATTACCATGCACACAGCATCAGCAGTGAATGCTTGCGAATCCTGGGTGTGCGGAACAAGTCCAGAAACGTCACCCTCTTGGCATCTTCTTTGGCCCCCTGAAATGTGTAACAGAAACAATCTGAATATGAAGTTAGCGCACAGCAACTTCACAATGAAAAAGAAAAAATACCCAAGCTTGCAACCACTTTTCTCAATTCTTGCCAAAACTACATGGGAAACCAGGCTTTGATCATCAAGCAACATATAATAACCAGACTTCCCAACATAACCCAAGAAGCAAGAAATTATAATATGTAGCACAAGAAATGGCAACACGCGGCAAGAAGCAAGCAGTGTGAGCCTGGGTCTCTGTAAAACTGAAACACTGTATGTATAAGTATCGCAGAGTTGTGTAATCGTCAAATGGTGTATTATGTCCATTGGTTACAGTGTACCCATTTCTGCACATGACTTTCCCGTGCAGTACACAACTTCTTTCTGCCATTCTTTACAGTAATGGTAAGGAAAAAAAGAAACACAGATATTGAGTTGTCGATAAATTGAACTTTCTGTTTATGCAATGTAGCTTCATTTCACTTCAATGAACAAGAAGACGGGGAAACCAAGGGGCCCAATTATTGTTAGTCACGGCCATACGACGTATAACCAACATCCGTCACCATGGCCACGAGTGGTGATGGCTTACACCCCCAGGCTTGTGCACATACACAAGTACCCAAAAGTGTAGACCTGGGAATAGCCACAGCCGTAGCTCAATTCGTAAAAGCATCACAGGCATAACACAGCACATTGTGTGTTTGCCATCCCACAGGGAGCAAGCAGTTTTTTCTTCCATTTCTCTTTACCTTAACATTTCTACATTTCAATTAAAAACAGCAAATACTTTCCCCTGTGCTTTCTTTGGCTTCGTTATCTGTTGGCTTCAATTCACTTTAGTGTGAAGAAGATATCCACGCATGACCACTTTCCTGAAGGCACTAACATGTTTGACAAGGTGCTTAGACGTGCCGCATTTTGTCAGACACTCTGAAGGAATAATGTTTTCGTCTTCGCAATTCCTGCAGTTAAATAAATAACTTGTGCACGTACATTGAGCAAATGATTCAATTCTTTTTTATGAAAGAAACGAGACGTGACTGACCAAGCCAAGATTTAATTACTCTGCCATTTACGAGGACTCTGGCAGAAAATGCACACAAGATCATACTACCGCCCCGATTTTCTTTTAATTTATTCGACAACACCTTGGAATAAAGTTACGTAATTTTGCCACATTTGTTTACAATGCATCATAACACATGACTGATAGGGTTGTGAAATTACCAGTCACATGTGCATTAGGTATTTTTTCCTCCAGCAATTTCATTGCACCAGCAGGAACAGACGTGAGGAAACCAACTGGCGAGAACGCACAAAAAGGACAACATCAAAGAGCACAGTACCCAGGGCAATGCATTATTTGTACTTGTCCTTTTTGCACTGCATTTCAGCCAGTTAGCTATAAACTACCTCATCCAAATCAATTGACCTACATGAGGTAATGCGCCCTTTCGGTGATTGCCGTAGGCAGGCATACTTTCAGTAAGCGTCGGTTTCACACTGTGTCATCTGTCACATCGTGTGCATGTGAATGTGGCAGAAACGCAACGTCAAGCAGTGCCCTCACCTACAGTGACACAATACTGTAAGTGTTACGCTAGGCACAGGCTGAAGGCACAGTCGCTAATGAAATAAACATTATGATGCAGGCAGATAGTATTCAGTGTACATGCTGGGTTACATGACGGAGACTTTCTACTTGGGGATGGTTAGCAGGGACCGTAAAAGAACAATGCTAAATCAGTCTAAAGAGTTGACGTATTCCTTCAAGACTACATGTGTTCATTTTTAAAAATGTTCAGTAATAGGGTTTCACATGCCAGTACCATCTTCTGATAGTGGGGTACTTCGGGTTAATTTTGACTGCCTGAGTTCTTTTAACGTGCAGCTAAATCTAGGTACACAAGCGTTTTTATAGATAAGAATGCAAACACCATGGCCAAGGTCAAACTACATGTGCATTTATTTAGCAGCAAAAAGCTGGTTACCAGTGAACCAAATGAAGGCCAATACTTCCTTTTTCTGAACTTTGCACCCAAACCACAATTCAAATACACAAGTGTGACACTATTATTTGTTTATTTATTTAACATACTTTGCAGGCTCCTATGTGAGGCATCGACTAAGAGGAGGTTACAAATAGAGCATGAGAACTGAAATAATGAAACAAGTAACAAATCCAGGAACAAAGATAAAGAGGTCATTGATTTAAAGGTATCTTCAGAGGCTCAGACAATTTTTGTGTAGAAAAACTTCTGACAGCTTGTTTGATCAAGTCTTTGGTTCATTTGAATACAATTTAATACTTGTTTGTTAATAGTACACAATTAATGTCTACTCAGCAGATGCTGTCGCAACATCACACTGAGCTAGTGCAGAAAATTCAACATAGTGTCTCCAGCAATTTTTCATTTTTCTTCTCGCTTGCCAAACTGCCACTCATGGTAGCACAGCTTTTCGGTGCTTCAGAAGTTCAAGTCCAGCTTAACTCAATATTCCTCTTTAATGTTCCTTCAAAGCAACAGGTGAGATGTTGCACCTTAACCCTGCCTATTTTTTATCATGCCCTGAAGCATTACACTCCAAAATGCATACTTAAAGGCCTATGCCTGCATTAACATGCTCCATTTAGTACTTGAGCCCAACTTAGAGGGTGTGCCTATTTAGAACTCACTAAACAGGCAAAAGTTACTTACATGTTTCATGTTTTGTTGAGCCAAGCTGGTCAATAATGAGTATCAGACATCTCTTTGAAAAAAGCCTGGCATGGAAGTTTGCATCTGCAATCTAAGTTTGCATGTCTAATCTAGCCAATATTACGGTACAAATTAACTGTTCATTCCACACTGCTGCAGCTGCTTTCATATGGGGGCAAAATATAAAAACATTTATGCACTGACATTTCGCTCATTTTAAATAATTACATGCGATCCAACTTAATCCACAGAGCCCACAACAGCCTTTCTTTTTGCCGCAGTGAAACTGTGGCTTTAATAATTAAATGCTGGAGTTTTACATGCCAAAACCACCATTTGATTATGAAACATGCTGCAGCGGGAGACACCACATTAATTCTGACCATACAGAGTTCTTTAACATGGAGCTAAATCTAAGTACACAATCACGTTTGCATATCGGAAAGCGGACACCGTGGCCGGGATTGAAGCTGTGACCCTGAGCTTAGCAACGCCATAGCAACTCATAGCCACTAATTTACTGTGGCAGATTGAGATGTAAACACCCATAAATTGTTAATTAGCTGTACCATCTAAGTTTAACGCACACTGCACATAGCATATAACAATTAAAAAATAAAACATCAATGAATTTGTGTTACCAGAGACGAAAGATTGCAGTAAGTGGGTAAGAAAGTAGGTAAAGCCAGCATTTATGTGTAATCTAGCTGTTTTGGAAGCCTAGCTGTTAGGTAGTGGACAGAAATGAAAAGGACCATCATATTTTTGTAGTATTTTCAATTATTTTACCTTTCAGTATGCTCATGCTAGCTGCTGTAAATTACAGCACACACCGGTGTTGAAGATACAAGAAACGCACCGTCATATGATCGCAAAAGGACACGATGTCTTGTTTAAGCGGCTGCCGGGTCATCGCAGTATCTCCAGCAACGACCTCGCCAACGAAGCTGCTAGGAAAACACACGAAGGATCAAACCCTGTTTCTGTACCTTTATTGAGGACTGAGGCAGCCCAACACTTAAGCAATCTAGCGCACCATATCACACTGGAGAAGTGGCACACCCCTGAATTTGCCCAGCACAGACTGCATTCTCTCGACCCATCTATGCAACTGTGGCCGTTATCTGGGCCTCCCCGAAGTGAGGAAACAATGCTGTGCTGTTTACGCTTGGGCATTGCATTTACCAATGCATATATGTGTTTGCTTGGAATGGTTGATAGCGCCATGTGCAATGCCTGCAGTGTCGAGAAAACTATAGAACATCTACTGTGCTACTGCCCAACTTTTTAAAATGAAAGACATGACCTCTACGCAGCTCTAAATCAGTTAGATAGAAAACCGTTAACCTTGAACGAGATCTTGGGACCATAGCATCCCATATCGCAGAAACAAAAGATCACAAGAGTATGGCTGCGATTTTTTGAAAGCTACTGGATTGAGTGACCGTCTGTGATCCGGACGGAGTGACCGTCAGTCATATAGAGCAGAAAACTGTTACCACATCGGTGATATCTACAGTGGACCTTCTCTTCTCCTCTTAATGTTTCCCTCCCCTTTTCCCTTCCCCCAGTGTAGGGTAGTCAACTGTGCTCACTCCTAGTTAACCTCTCTGCCTTTTATTTATCATTCTCTCTCTAACAGTGCACACCAAGACAAGGACAGGACACGACGAAGTCGTTTCCTGTCCATGGCCTGGTGTACCCTGTAATTCACAGTAACATGGAACACCAGCTAGCCCGATCTCAAACCTTGTTGTTGCTCATGCTAGAACTGCTATCTGAACCTCCACGCATTTGGATTGACAATATTGTTACTCTTACACTATATGACACTACAAATGTGAATTAACTATGAGCTGATCATACACTACTGCAGAAGTTAATTCCTCAAAAGCAAAGTTTGAGCTCTCTTATCACCGCAATAGCAAAATGTTACCCAGACAATAAAACCATAGGTCTGCCCTAAGAGGAAAGCTTTAATACGCCATTGTACCCCGACAACTATAACAATAATAATACAGTAGATTTCCATTGATTCAACTCTAGTCAATTCAATCCTGACTGAAGGTCCCGGCCAGCACCCATTCAGTTCTATGGACCCAAACTTTCCCTATTTCGATCTTAAAGTTAGCCTTCGCCGGACAATTCAAACTTGATCAGCGAGCATGCACGCACCTGACCTCTATGATAATCCAAATAGCCAACCCTTTAGTGACAGGGTCTCTCTTGGCGGAGCTTAGGGGACAGTGAATGCATTGAACACAAGTCATCGCCCATCGAAAACGCCTATTTTCGGCCTGCTGTAGGAAAACTTTCAAGCAACAGTGGAAGCCCACAATGTCTTATCACGGTATTTTCCCCATTCAAACGACTCTTCTTTTCTTTCTTTTTTCTAATAAAATTGAATAAATGCCCGCCTAAGGTGGCATTCGTATGCTATGCCACATGACACAGCTGTATTGCACGAAGCTGACTTAAAAACTGCGCGGCGAAGCTTACCTTAGGAATCCAACCGCCACTTTGCAACACATTTTGGACCCTTGCCAATTTTTCTTGCTAAAAAGTGGGGTTTGCAATAGATTTCGACTCTGCTTAGGAGCTTTAATGTTATCTCTACATTATTTTTCTTACTTTAATCACATAGAAAGCGGGCGCGCGCTTGATTCGGGGGCGTGTTAGAATCGGGCCAATCAGTAGTGTGTATTGAGGTTTTTTTTCTACATCTTGGTTAATTCGACCCGCCGGATAATTCAGTCTATAATCCTATTTATGTCCCCAGCAGGATGGAGGCCTATCTCAGTGATCTCCAGTTACCTCTGTCTTGCGCCAGCTGACACCACCTTATTATGCCTGCAAATTTCCCAATTTCATCACACTACAAATTGAACCCCTCAGTTCCCCTTCTCGCATTTATTTACTGCTAGGGTCTTGAATCTGGCAACCTTGATGTCATTGGGTATCATGTGAGGGTTTATTAGCCACGTGCCTGCTCTCCTAAGATCACACGTTACACGACACCATCGGGCAAAAGAGGATGTTCCACATCCGCCCACCTTCGCTCTGAATGGCGCTGGCTAACACTCCTAGGGCTAGATCTAGTACACATAACTACTTAAGTTAGTGGACGAACTGACAGCCGTCGCCGTAGGACAATTGGTAGTGCAATGCACGCGTAATGTGGAGGTTGTGGGTTCGGCTCCCACTCGCTATAGGTTACCTTTGTTATCCAATTTCATCATTTCCCTGTTCATAATTTTCTACATTACAATGCAAACCACGGTTAATTTCCCTGATGCTTTCCTTGGCTTCATTGTCTGTTGGCTTTATGTGGCCATACCTAGTTCTCTGTCATCTCAGACTACATTTTCTTTCTTGTGGCACACCGACAACCATTTGAAGGCTTAACGCTTCCAATCTCACATTTCCATGAAGTATTAGCACGCAGTCAGGAATGCATTATATTTCATTAACATTGTACAATGATGTAACATAAATTCATTAATACATTATTGCACTGCACTAATGTAATTGTGATTTTCTTTAATATTTTGTGCACACAGTTGTAGAAACGCCACAGGGAGTGCCAATTGCAATGATTCATAACTGGCACAGGTAAGGTTGCTATAGGAAGGCTGAGCTGAAAAGAGATGTATCTAGTGAACTGGGAAGCACACCCGATCTGCCTTCAGCTCCAGGTTCTCAGGGATGTCCCTCTTGTTGAAGAAGGCCACCTTGCGCAAATATTTGACCGCATCCTCATTCCGGCCCCGTGTCAGCAGCCAGCTAGCAGATTCTGGCACAAACCTGCACAAGCAAAGGACTTAAGCTTTAAGTTCACAGGATGTAAAAATGCCAATAAAAACAAAGCCAAACTGTACATCAAACCACAACACAAAGCTGTGACTTGCACACCACCAATGAAGTCATACAGTTCCAGAAGGTTATTGTGAAAGCTATCAAACGTCACATAGAACAATGCGACTGACTATGCACTTACCAAACTATGCTAAAAATTATTTTCTGTCACGAGAGCGACCCATTTTCTTCTCGGTGCAACATTAAAATGAAGTGCACACAACTGGTTGAAAATTATGCATTCCTGAAGGGATGAATGAAAGGTGATAGACAAGGAAAGATGCAGGCACAATAAAAGCACAAGAAGGTTCAAGCACCATCACTACAGAACCTTATACCATATTACGGTGTTTGACAGTGCATGGACAGTGCTATGAAGGTGGTGAAAAACAGCTTTAAAGGCCAGCTGCAATGTAATTTTGGACTGCGTAAAAAGCCAAGTTCAAGATAATGTAGATGCAGAGGAGTGTCCATGCAAAATTTGATGTTTGAAATACGAGTGGAAGCATCCCGAAAAGTCTGCAAAAATTAACCATTTTTGATACTGAAGAAAATATTCACTTACGATTACGGTACTCCCCAATGTGAAATTTGAGCGCAATTGTATACATGTTTTCCTTTCACGATATACAGGCTGGTGCGAACAATCTGTCTCAAACGGCACATTGCAAATGGAGCAAAATGTGGTGCAACTGCCTTGCTGATCGGGAGATCGTGAGAGCTGGAGTGTGTGACATGTGGGCACGATTCACAGCAGCTGCCATAGACAGACCTCCACTCACACAGCGCTTGAGCTACACTCACGCAGCGCTCCACAGACGACACACACTTCTCTGGTTCCATCTCGTAGCCATCGTCACCGCAAAGCCCATCTTGCACGGCACCGCACCTTTCTTCTCATGCTTTCGCCATACCATCCTCCGCTCTCTGCCTCATGGTTCCACTGCACCCTCACCCTCCGCGTTCTTCCTTGCACTCTCTTCACTATCACCATCTTTCATATTCCGCTGCACCCTGCATTCGCTTTCATCCTTCGCTGTGTTCATTTGCTCGGTTATGAGGGACAACGCCAATGCTTGCCACAGGAACAGGCGCCCAAAATCTGCACTCTAAAACCCCGCCTTTACCGCTCACCAGAACCGCATGCACATGACCTAGAGTGTGGCTTCTCGGCATGACCTCCGAAACTGCACTGGCACCACCATGGCAATCTCTGAGGCCACGCTGCTGTAAAGTGCGAATGCCGCAGCCTCCGTGGGGTGCCGCGATGAGACCTCTCGCTGTAGAAACATTCAGGACTACCACATGCTCTGATTGGTCTCTGTGGTTCTCCAGGCGTGGCGATGCGAGCCAGCCTGAGCGCCTGGTGCCCACAGCGCACTGAAGAATCTCAGACACAGAGTGCTGGTACTTAAGAGGAAGCTTTAGCTTGGGCCCAACTCCCACGCGGCCTATTCAAATACAGATAAAACGCAAAAACACTTTTCTGAGATAACCCCAGGACCGATTCTAATGAAATTTGTTGCATTTGAGAGAGAAAGTTAAATTCTAGTGACTGTTGGAAGTGGAATTTCGATTTAGGGCCTGAATTTTATTAAGAGAGTTTTCAAAACATTGAAAGCTAAAAAAGAAAGATAGAAGCACGAAGTTTACAAATTAATAGCTCTGCTTCAAGAACAGATGTGGTGGCTCTGTAAACGGCATCCATTAGGTCATTCAAAGCAGACAAATTTCATATGTCAATTGATATCTTTCGTGAATTTGTTATGTTGTGTACAAGGGTTCTGCAAAAGCTGTATTTCCATACTACATTTTTTCAGGATTTATGTGTAACATTAATTTTGTTCGCTTTATATGTAATATTAGATGCAATCCACAGAATTGTGATATCATTTTTCATTGCTGAGTTACCAGAGTTCTAAACTTGGTGGTTTCGTTTTCTGAAAATTTCTCATTTTTGCCAACATTTAATAAAGAATTGACAACCTAAATAAAATATTCGAATCTAACACTCACTAGACTTTAAGTTTTTGTTTTAAATGCAACAAACCTCATCAAATTTGGTTTAGTGGTTGCCGACAAAAACAAATTCTCGTTTCCCATGTATTTAGATAGGAGCACCCGAGCTAAAGCTTCTTCTTGTGATAACACCACCAGGTGCAAGAATCATCTACTTAGGTGCTGTTTAAAGCCTATTAACAAAAAAATCTACTCATTTATAACAAATTTAGCCTTCAAAGCCCTTCAGGTTTTCAGAGAAGAGGACAATCACGCAGCTAATGTGGAACCTTAAAGGGGCCTGAACCACTTTTTATCGAAGTGGAGAAAGGCATTTGAAGTGAAAATAGGCTATTTCAGAAATACTTTGCCGCAAAAAGTACTTCAAAGCATTCAGCCGAAGCAGAGTTATTGGCAATCAAACACGGCCTCCTCTGAGCTCCAGTTCCTTCTTAAACGCCTTGCACGGCAAAGGCTACGGCGCAGTGGGGCATGCTCAAAAGCTCCCCCTTCTAATTGTCATCATGGTGCGTAGTTCAAATTTAATTTTGGGTGTTAACATAGATGCCACGGCTTCTGCCTTTGGTGCCTACGACGCACTAAACGTAAGCCAAACGCGATTGTCCTCCGCAAGCCACTGCGCACTTAGCCAGTGGACTCGTGGCGGCACCCTGCGGCGGCCGCAGTATCTACGCCATGTAGCCAACTGCAGCTCGACGTCAGCTATCGGCCAATAGCAGCCGTCTAAGGGAACGACGAAACAGTGCATCCGATGACAAAATAGTGCGTCTAGAAGAGAGTAAGGACGGGGCCTTCTGTTGAACAGACAGCGTTTGAGAGAAAAGTGACTTCGCAATCCACTTGCGAGCTCCATGCACCACATACAACAGCAAAACTTGGCTGAGATGTTCACAGCAGCGTATGCTAATCACGGACTATGTTATTTCACCAAGCCCGAGAGGTGGTTCAGGGCCCCTTTAATGGAGTCACCACGTAACTAGGGTCACACTTACAATGAAATTTAGTGCACAGGGCAGGTATATATAACCTTATCTTGTCTAATTTTATCATAAAGGAGTACATAAGCCGGTTTAAACTGACAGGGCAGTTTACAGTTGGCCCTGGTGGTTCTGAAGTAGGTCCAAGGCATTTTATGAAACCTTGATGCCCTACTTGGCAGCACAACATAGAAAAAAGGATGCTCGTATGTACCTCATGAAGACGACAACCAGCAGCAATGGCATGCTTGTACAGACAGACAGATAGGTCCAGTTCTGAATGCCATAGGCCAACCATGGACACAGCATAGAGAAGATGATGTATGACAGTGCCCACAGCACTATGGGTAATGTTCTCCAGCGAGGGCCTATGTATTCAAGGCCTGCAAGATAACCAGAAAAACAAACTTATAATGTGTGTTATCCATAACTACTTTCACATTTCATTATGCCGATCCCATTTCTGTACATAGGATGCCTGCTGACGACTTGCTGGCTGCCCACTCATACAACATAGATGGAAAAAAGTGTTTAGTACTTTCATATCAGCTTAGATGATGCTAACTTCCCTCATTCTGACTGTGTAAAGAATTTGGAAATACACAGAGATTACTCTTTTGTATTTGTAAAAGAAGGCAGTTGGGTTATACAAGATTTTCCAATATGCTGACTGACATAGTTTATAACGTCCCAAAACAAAACAGGGGCTACGACCGTAGTGGAAGGTGCTTGATTAATTTTGTCTACAAGTTTATTTAATGTGCACCAAAGTCTAAGTACACGAGCATCTTTGCGTCCTGCTCACATCATATGCAGCCACTGTTACCAACAATCAAACCCACAACCTCACACTCAGCAGTGCAATGTCCCAGTCACTGAGAGACCATGGCAAGTTTCAACCACTCATGTAATACCCCAGATCTCAAACAAAATATATGCTTTTAATAAATGTTTACTTACGTCAAAAGGTGACCACAGAGCTAAAAGGCAAGTACAGTAATAGCATGTAAACCAATACACACAAAAAAAAATTGCACAAAGCTTGTGTAGACAACTTCTTTCAGTATGTTGGCAGAAATTTCAATGAAACTCCTTAATTTAATCTTCAAATAATACAAGACCAAATATACTCATCCCAACAAAGTAATATAAATGGAGAATGGCTGCGTGTGCCACATACCTCCTTCCTACATCTGTGAGCATTAAGAATTTCTAGGCATCACCATTTCAAATGTACCAGCATTCTTTGAGCAGAAGAATATAGTTACTGTAATGGACAAACAGCAAATTCCTATTATTATGTACAACGAATTAAAATTTCAACACCCAACAAGTGCTCTGCAGGAGAAAACTAACCGCCCCCCCCCCCTCACAAAAAAATGTGTAAATCAAAATTATTGAACAATCTTTGTTTATGTTAGATGCATCCCATTTGTGCTTCATTTGCCTAGAATAGTACACACTTGTGCCCCATGGTAAGCTTCCATAGTTTTGTCAAGGTAAAAGGAAACATCCTTGTGCCCACTTGACATTCACTCACAATAAATGAAAACTGAGTGAGTGAATAAGTGAGTTGCCGAGTCCAATCAGGCCAATGCCCAAAATCTTCTTTTCTGACAGAAGATAGATGCTTTAAGCAGTGCCGCAAGGAAAATCATGAGGAAATGTTAGGAGCAGGTACTCACTAAGCACATAAGGATCTTCTGAAAGTGGAATGATGCACATTCCTACAAGAAAGCGCAGAATGGTGAAGCCAACCAGGTTTGTCACAAAAGATGACGCCAAGCCGGCCAGCCATGCCAGGGCATAGCTTAGAACTATTGATGGCTTTCGGCCATACCTGCAAAGGCAGCCAGATTAGACGGCAGCTAGAGCAACCACAATAGCTCTGCACTCAACATCCTCATCTACCATTTTCAAATCAACTTAAGCATCAGGGTACACAATCCTCTTTTAACTAGCTGTTCTGAAGGCTACATCACGATAACTGTGACTACTGGTTTTGACTTGGCTGCTTATATATTTCTGTCGCCTACAAATTCACGAATTTGTTTCCCTCACTTGTTTGTCTAAAATTATGTGCGTGTACAAACCAGCATCAATACTACACGCTCTTTCAACTTGCAGAACTGTTTTGGACACTCTTTAAGACTTCAAACATAATAAATGCATTCTGACAAAACATAATATGGCATATAACACTCATTTGGCATGATTGCAGCTAGCGAATAGAACAAGATATTGTGCGCGCATTATGTGGAAATCTAGCAGATAATAATAAATGCATCAAGAGAGCATAACTATGCGTAAATGTAAGCTGTAGAAGAGAAAAGCAGAATGTAAATGAATGACACTAACCTGTCTGCAACGAAGCCAAAAAATACTGAACCTATGCTGGTTCCAGCGTAGAAAAAGGTTTGTATGTAATATGACAGATGACTTTGGTCACACACCATATTCAGCTAAGGAAGAAACCAAGAAGAAAGATTTTATAAGTTTTTTTTATGGACGCAGGTTAACGTTGATGAGAGGCTTCGTGACCTAATCACCATTTCTTATTACAATACAACCAGGTGAGCTATGAGCAAACTTATGAGCAAATCACAAATAAACAGGCAGTGGATGAGGTGAATCAAAATGCTGTGCTGACTGCTAACTGGAAAGTTGAATTACATGAGATGCAGCACATGTACAGACATAGGAAACGAAAGAGGAAAGCCACCTGCATTGACAAGCCCATGTACTGATAATCCAAACTGAATTCTAAAAACACTCTCTGCCATATTCTTTCTGGGCATTCCAGACTAGTAGTATTTCTTAGGCTTTGGAACACTGAAGAAAGCCATAATTTGGTCTTGACCTTATAAAGCATTTCCAAGCCTGAAGACTTAGTAGGTGCAGCAAGTGGTCACTCCAAGTGATCACAACATTATGAGCAGCCTGGCAGTCACTTTTGCAGCAGTTCCAACACAGGCAAGCAGTATTTTGGAAAGTAGTTGGCACGTCGAAAACTTGATGTGATTTCTTGCACTTATATTTTTCTCAGGCTCAAAAAGCTGCTCAATGAGCCTACATTGCTTTGGTCTTTGCCTTTAAGAACAAACTCTGCTCGCTGTGAGACGAATAACATAGGTCTTCCAAGTAAGGCCTGCAATAAGGTTTACATACAACAGTACCCACTTTGGAAGTGTGGTTGTGTTCCCAAAGTCATTATTTGTTAAAGTCAGATCAACATTTGGAGGACAGGGTGTTATGCCAGTGACTACTACGAAGTCTTAGTGTCACATGTAGATGTGCCATTTTTTTCAGAGCAAGAGCACACTACAGCATTATTCTGACCAGAAGCAAGTGAAATATTCGACACTCTCGCCATTCACTGCAACAGGTTGTCTTGCATAACCTTATTGTCAGTATCTCCGCTTGAAAAAGAAAGTTGCAAATATCCCAAATAAGTAGAGCAGCAATCCAGCCACGTGCAATCTCCAGGCTGCATTTTTCCTTGTTTTAATTTGCTTCCACTTTCTTTCCTCAAGTATGTACAACCATTAAAAGGCCTGACTGTTGGGCTTACTCGTCATACATTCCGACTGTGCTAATTAAGCCCAAAGTGGCACACTTACACAATGAGGCGATGGGGCGCATTCGCATCAAATAGTGCATATATCAACGGGTGGTCTCCCGTTGATAAACATGTTGATAGTGGTGCTCATCCCTATCTGCTTTTTAAAGTGAAAGCTTTACTGACTTCATCGAGCCGAGTTTTGCCGTCATCATCAATTTGACCTTCATTTAACCGCAGCTGCGCCATAGCCTTGGCAACGCATCCCGTCACTCGCTGCACTGAGCTCTGCTGCCGCCGCAGCTGCCGGCTTGGTGCGTGCGCTCTCCTCAGCTGGGTCGCCACCTGACCACGTGACTCGCCACGTGCCTGGCTAAAACAAGCGTCACGCTCACCTAGCGAGTGCGAGCTTGGCCATGGATGAGAGCGAGGCCGGGCCGTCTTCTCTGAGCATTGTGCGAGAGCGGGAGGATTTGAGCCGTCGTCACCAAACGGCATCTGACCGCCCCGCAGATATCACCGGGCGAGCTGCTTCACTGGAGAGGGTCCAGAATGCAACAGGCATCGCACCGTCGAGATCAATATAGTGACCGCGTTTTTGCCCTGTCTGTTTGTGCTTCGACGCTTCCACATGTTCGCGGCGTCTCTTTGCATGTCTAGCACTTTCGCTTTCCCTGTGGCACAACAGGCGTCGCGCCATTGAATGACGTGTGTCTATCCAAGCCTGATCACACTCATGTCTAGCCACCGACATAGGCACAGCAGTCATACCTGGCTTAACAATGACTTTATACCTAAGTATAATAATTACAGCTAAACCAAAGGTTAACCAAGTGAAACCAAGACTTAATCAGGGTAAACCAAGCGTTTACTATGCATATCAAGGGTTAGCTGAGCTAAGCCGCCGCCAATTTTTTTTTGTGTCTGCCCACCACTTTCTGGTAAGTTACCATAGTCAAAACATATGAGCATTTTACTAGGTAGCAAGGGCCAAGTCCTGTGCATTCTCATCATTTGTGAAAATATTTGGTCTGTTTCCTCTTAAAATATTAACCCTGATTCTTTTCTTGCTATCACTACCTAAACTGAGGTATAGAACTTAATTACAACAACAAAACACACATACACACACTTTCAAATGTTAATAAGTAGCACCAGGCTAGAAAGATAATAAAACTTACTACACAGCAGCCAATGGAATTGATACCTGCCTAACTCAACAATAAATAACAGATGCAACAGTTTAAGTTTTTCATTTTCAAAAGAAAACCAGGATGAAAATCTTACAGCCTTGGATTCTTACCTCCGTAGCGATTGTTGGATAGAGGTTGCCAAAATTGTAGTCCCAGCCATTTTGGCAGCCCACCACATTCCACGAAGCATTCGCCTCCACAGTGCCAGCCTCAACAAGAGATGTTAAGTTCACATCGTACATACGACACTGGCTGAGTGTTCCCTTGCCTTCCTCATCAGGAGGCAAGGCCAGAGTCCTCAGAAGAGCGGACGTGAGATTCGATGCATTTAGCAGAGCTTGGGGAACCTCAGTGAGATGGCACGAATAATGCTCGGGGATGAGGATGATGAAGTACTGGGTGAAGTAGACAAGCGCGCAAAGAGCGCCGGAAGGAACCACCAGCAACAGCACCAGCAGCTTCTGATAGGTGCCAAAGTCACCTGCCCCAGATAGCGCAGAGTTAAAATCCATCTGCAAGAGATTGATTTGCCAAGGGAGGCAGCATGTCACAGATGTGCTGCATGATGATATTGATAAAATTATTAGTGCTAAGTGTTGTTACAAGAAGATAAGAAGGTAAAAACACATTTACAGAGAATACCTGTAGACGAAGGGCAGCTGAGTTATGGCCAAAATAGTGAATGGACTGCTCAAGTCAGAGAGCACCATTTTGCAGTTATGTTGTCATTAAGCAAGGGCAAGAAACATAAATGAAAAGCCACTATTCAGCAGCTTTATAATGTCTGAAGCCCCTCACAGACAACAAAGGTAAGGTAAGCAACAACTCTCCGCTATACATTAAAATATAATATAATAGATATAATAGATAAACATATAAATAATAGAATAAATAATATATAAAATACGAAAAAGAAATAGCCTTCAATCAGTATATTCAGCAAGTATGATCCATTACAATTTCACTTAGCTAAGAGTTTTTGAAAGGTATGGGCTGCTTACTATTCCATATGACTGTCGCAGCCATGATCTATTTCTGCAACTGGATTTAGTAGCTACCTATATCTGGGTTGTACAAGCATAAGCTAAGTGTATCATAAGAGGCCAACAAACAATGACACCAAGGACAACATAGGAGAAATTAGTTGTACTTGAATTAAAGAAATGAAAAATTATAAAATCAAAAGAGCATCGGAGGCGCAATGCGAAGATGTGGGATCGTTCCCCACCTGTTGCAAGTTGTCTTTTCATCCACTTTTATTGCCATTAATTTTTCATTTCTTTAATTCAATTAGTAAGCACAAGTAATTTCCCCTATTTTGTCCTTGGTGTCTTTGTTTGTTGGCCTCTTATGATATGATTAATAAAAATTGGGCCCCTCGGTTAACCCCCTTTCTTCTCCTTCATAAGCTAAGTGTGGCATTCAAGAAAAGAGTTTAACTGCAGATTCATAAGAAAACTAGCTGCATGCCATAAAGAAAGTGGTTGCTGCCAGAACAGATTATTCTGGATCACAGTCGCAAGCTCTTGCACCTTTTCTGAACAAATGCAACCGACGAGGGATAAGCATTATGTCATGTAAGCCACTAAACCTTCAATTAATTTTTTTGTACATATTGTTGTTTCTGTTTCAGTACAGTGAAAGCCCTACAGTTGCTTTATGTTCTCTCGCTGGATCTGTCTGTCACATATTGCAGCATCCTGTATTTACATTTTCCTACATGTCAAGGTGAGCTTTTATCTCTGCTCTCTTGCATTCAAGCAGCTTTTGATTGACAGCCTTACACAAAGGGGTTTGTGGGCGTCTGCCAAGACTCTCCAAGGGAGGGACAGCTTCTACTCGTGGCTACCTCTATCTTTCTGGCAGCAATAAAATGCTATTGTATTACACTGCATTGTACTTGATGTGAAAACAAAGAATTTACACTTGTGCAAGCAATGTGCATTTCTTAATACTGCATCTATACAATGAATTAGCTCCATTATTTCAGCACAGTCAGTAATGTAATGTCTAGTGTAGCTTACCTACACTCTTGAGGCATGAAGAACTGAGTGAGAAAAGCAGCGCATGAACCTTTTGCTACATTTGTTTTGTATCAAGACAATCGGGCAGCCACTGCACACCTATGTCAGACTGTGAGCCTCTCTGCGTGTAACAAGTACACCTGCTATCAGGGGCGTAGCCAGGTGCAGGCTTATGGGGCTTCAGCCTCCCCCCCCCCCCTGAAATTTTTTCATGCTGTCATGTACCACCAACCGAAATAACCCCCCGTGCCGAAAATCATTCCGGATTTTGTCTATAATGTCTTTTTCAGGCACGAAAAGACATTGCGAACTCGGGCTGGATTTCGTGGCAACGCCCATGCACCTGGAGTCACATAACACAAGGAGACCCATTTGAGCACCAAGTTTCAAGGGAGTTTTGATGGCAAGCAGTCTCATGGCAGCATCTCACGGAGGCCACGAAATCTAAGGAGCGCATGGATTGCCATTCCAAAACTTTATGGGTATAAAGTTCTCATAAACTGTTGATGCAAAAGGTACACTGACATTTCTAAAGTTATGTTTTAATGCTTTGGATTTTCGATTCTGGAACTCTGTAGGTTTAATGTTCTTATAAACATTTGACGCCAAAGGTGCATTGACTTTTCCAAAGTTGAACATCGGACCATACAACGAGGTCCGATGAGACGAAGCGCTGTGGTGGTTTATTTGTGCTGTCATGTCACAGAAATGAATATCAACATTTTTTTTTTCACCTGCGCCAAAGCATCCATGTCAAGACACTAAAGCCAGCAAAGCTAACTATGTTCTTATTTATTTTTTCTACTTTGACTTCTATTCGCGACGACCACATTGAGCCTCTTCAATTTTCTTGTTCTCACTACCCGCAGCAGCCAGAGCCAGCCAGAGTGCATGCGTTGTGCTCGTGTTGCCCCGACCACAGCGCGGCGCAGTTCGGTGCACATTCGTTTTTTTCTGACCGAGTAGATTTTGGCCTGGCAGAGTTTTGGACGCATTCTAGCTAGCAGACGAGAAAAAAAAAACAATCATCACTCGCCGCCATCACTGTGGGGACTCAACAGATTGCAACGTGTTTGCTTGAGGGCATCACCTTCGCTTCGATGTTACCACAACATCTCAGGAAATTCTTTTGTTTCGCTGGTGTAGGATAGCGAACACAATGCATATGGTTCTCTGTGGACCAGGCATCTCACATTTACTTCAATATTCCTTCGGTAGCCACACTAAGTGCCCAAAGTAGCCATTCGGTTGTGGCCAACATGCGTTCCTTTGCGTTTTTTCATTTCGGTGCCCCCGCCCCACAAAAAGAAAAAAAAAAAAAGACATTCTTGCGGCGCAGCGAATTGTCGCATAGTGAAAGTTCGATTTTGTTACTTCTTTTATGGAAAGTAATGGGCCACGGGACTGCTCAGTTGCCAGATACCCTTATTATTGCGATAGCAATTGCGATAGCCACTCCAGGCACATTCCTGCAGTCACCATCGCCGCCATATTCCTACAAAGTCCAAGGGCGATAACATTGTCACCGCGCACTGCATGCTGTATGTGCGAGTGAAAACATAAGGGCGGGGGGGTGATGGCTGAGCCGATGATGGTCAAGGGAGAAAAGCAGGGAGGAAGCGCGCCGCCTTCCGTTGCGTGCGATGCATTGGGAAAAGTTCAGGGAGGGGGGGCGGCCTTCGGATTTTGTGATCTGTGGATCTGTGGTTGTGCAACAAGTTTATTTGCCTTGTTTGGCACATTATATACATTGACTTTTGCTTAGATATGTAGGTTTGTTGGAGACTTATACGTATATCTAAATATCTTGTTCTGAGGCTTTGTGTATACATGCAGTGAACTTTGTTTCCAGTGGCACTTTTTTGCCCTTTATCAAGCTGTATCTTTGCATTTGTATATTCCATTATATCTTTGCATTTCTAATGTATATTTTGCAGGACTCCTGCTTTTTATAAGTGCTCTTTGTTGCGACTACAATTTCCGTACACTTACTCACAATACCCGACCAGTGATAGCTGCTCCTGCGAAATACACTGGAACGATGGACAGTGCCATTGATATTTTTCCCTGGTCATTGCATATATGCACAAAAATGTAAACAAGATTCTTCATTGACAAAGTTTCATCCTCATCTTGTTCATTTCATGGCCTTTACGTTTTTCACATCAGCGGCATGCACTGCTTTGCTGGTTTCGAACTGATACAGTTCTAAAGTTTGTATGATATTTCCTTTACTTGTTAAGTAGACAAAAAACATTGAAGCATTGATATCAGTTATTTCTGGCACAATTTTTGGGACATATGAATATGTTCTTTTATGCGAAAATACATATTTTACTTCTCATGACAGTGCGTAGCGTTCAAGAATTAGTTTAGAGGAGTCTAAAAAAGAGTTTAGAGAATTAATTAGAGGAGTCCGAGCTGTAATATGAGTCCCCCCACCCCCTGAATGAAATTTCTAGCTACGCCAGTGCCCACAATGGTCAGCGGGTGTTATCATTAACTAACAGCTGCGGTTACGACCAGACAGGAAGTGATCATGTCAGAGTTGCTCTTTGGACAGGACTCTGCTTTAGGCAGTGAGCAAAACTTGCCTTAATAAACAAGCTTGAGAAGTCCAGCAACGATACCTTTCGCCGTTCGGTGAGAGTGCGTGCACAACAAAGAAAAGCAACCCACTTGTAAGCGTACAACTATGTAATCAATACGCAAACAATACCACACTGTCTCTATATCCCTGCTATCTGGGAAGGACATGCTTCACTTGTGGCTGTAAACATGCATAATCACAATGTCAGTCGTATGGTAGTAATAACTGTATTTCACTATAATCTTTGCCAGATTTTGTGCCATTATCTTTTAGTGTTGAGTCAAACAGTCAGATAATACACCAAGGTAAGCAAACGACTGCTGCATTCATAGCACATAAAAAAAGCATGTACATCAGAACAGAAACTTCAGCTGCATGTTGCGTATACTTTTTTTCAAGTTGGTGTTAGTGCATGAAACATGTGAAAGGACAAAACAAGTAGGCAATTAAATTTGTAATCACACTCCGGAAACTATAACAGGCCCCTATTATATACGTTTTAATAAACACGCCGAAAAAGAAAAAAAAAGATAGAAAGATGCTACAAGCTAGCTAGGGCACACACCTGCGGAATCGTCAATTTGCGCCAACCTATATATACCTTACTGAGTGAGCGTACTTCTGAATTCATGGCAACAAAACGGTACTTTGCTCCTCAAGAAAAAGGGAAGTATAATCACACGCAACTATGGTGAATCACACACTGGCGAGTAAACGTTAGCATGAGCTCAGAAGTTGAACCGGATAGTCGGTCGATCCTCAATGCGTGGGCGGCCGGCAAGAAAAATTTTGCGGTGCTTTCGATCGACGAGCCACGGACAAATTTCACAAGAAACCTGAATAACTTTTCACAACTGTCGACCTAAATGAGTATTTGATACATGAATCCCATGTGTCCCTAGAAAAGCAGAAAAAGTGTGCAATTTCATGTAAGCTAAACGAGTGTTGTTGAATTTAGGCGCCGCGAGTATGTGTCTTGCCGCGTTCTATTTACACGCGAACAATGAAACATGAACTGCTCTCGATATCGCAGACGGCGCGGAATTCCTCTACATGCGCACAGCAACCGGCTTTAATGAGCTAAAATGTATTAAATCACGCGCACTACAGGAGTAATTATCAATCGACCCACATAAAAGGGCCCTTCGGTTCTGCAGGCGGAGAACAAACGCCAAGAGCCTCGACATTTATTAACAAATCCAGGCGCTGCCGTTCTCGCGAGTTCAAAGTTCAGGAGTTCAAGTACGCGCGGATACTTCTCGGTCGGATCTCGAAGTCGGTCAGAATGAGCGATGAAGTAGCCGTTAAGGCACGCGAGACGAATGAGAATAGAAGGCACTAACCTCGGTATTTCAAGCAAAACCACTTTGAGCCGCTGGCTTGAAAAGTCCCAAACGGAGAAGTGACACTGCAGTTTATCTCAGCGGTTTCAGAATACGGCCATAGATACGGCTTTTCGATATTTTCGATGTTAAGCAGACGACGGAACGATATCACATGGCTCTTTCCTCGACCGACGCCATTTGCGACGGGCTTCCGCTGCCTGGCTATTTTAGTACGCGCGTCGCTTTCAACTTCCGTTTGTCATACAAATGGTGGTACCCATGTTCATAAATTGGAAATCCTGATGTTACTTAAGGTAAGCTGTTTACAGCGCAGTTGAAACAAACCTTTAGCACCTCCCGTTCAATTTCGGTTTCGGTTTCTAAAATGGCACCTTCATCACGCACTTATGTGTATGTCGTGACGTTACCGTTGTCGAACCTTTCGATTATGTCAAAAAACAACGCGGACGAAAAATGTGAGAAACAGGTATTCTTTATTGCCTCAGTAAGCACATAAAAGTAATAAACTTATCTAAAAACGAAAGCAAAATTTACTATAGATCACTGCAGCAACAAACCAATACTGAACGTTGTAATAATACGCACTAATATTTACAGGTGGTACCCATTGTAACGTCCCGACCCACTCTCACCTGTGCCGACCCATCCCAATATCACCTAAAACAAAGAACAATAAACAAAACGAGCAGCAGGTATAAATAAATAAATGTCGACGAAGCGAGTTCCTGATGCACGCAATATATGCCACTGTACAGAACGACAGAATAATATAGTTACATATATTTCGCAAACCGCGATAAGACAGACAGTTCATCCAAATAAGACCACAAACGTCACCGCGAGCACTTATTCCAATGTCTATGGCACTGTAACGAAGACTTTAATATGCATATAAGCAAAAACGCCAAGCAACTAAATTATAACATGGTTGTGCAACGATTCCTATACAGATCACGGTGATACAGATTAAAACACTGCTCTGCAGAAGGAAACAAGGACATCTCATAAACAATGGCTCTACAATGCCACGACACACGTATGAATTCTTCAACTCTTCACAGATACGAAAAAAAAAGAAAGAAGAGCCTTAGTAGTGTGGTGCTGAACAAAACAGTGCTAGTTGGTGGCCTTAAGGTTTAGTTTACAACTGTGATGGTTATGGCAGTCTGGTTCATAATTAAGCGGTCTGCTTTATAACTAAAGTGATTACTGCATATGCATGAGTAGCTTTTGTTAAAGAAGAGAGAGAGAAATGAAAGAGAGGGAAGACTAAGACCGCTAAAATGAGAACATGTTCTCTGGAGTAAGATTATAGTTCTCCTTGATTTCCAAACATTCACAAGCAATATAATAAGAAAATTAGAATTTACTAGAATTTGTGCAGGAGCGTTCAGAAATCTAGTAGTGCTAGCCTGTCCAGCAAAAAAGTGACAAGTAAAATTTAAATTCTGGGTCTGTACATGGAAAAACCACAATCAGATGCTGAGGCATGCTGTAGTGGGGGCTGCGGATTATATGACAACCTGAAGTTCACTTAAATATAAGTACACAATCTTAAGTGACCAGTAGAATGTTACATCAAATAGTAACAGTAAGTTGATTTACTACAGTGCTTGTTCAACAGGTCGGTACATCTAGGAGCAGAAGAAATGAGCAGTGCTCTTTCCCTATCCTGTGTCATGCCATTCATATATATACAGGTTGTTTCTACAAAGACTAAGTAATATTTAAAAAGAGCCATTTTGAAATAAAGGGAGGTTCCTTCGGAGACGTGCCATCATCGTGGTGGCGTGTCACGGAATGACGGGTCATGCAGGGTAATTAGCCGCTAATTAACGCAAGATCATTCATTACATTTTTAACATTTAGTTTCAGCAGGCTCATCATAATTGGGAAATTGAAGCAAGCTCTCCCGTACAAGTCATATCAACTTTTAGAACTGGAAAAATGCAATTACCCGTGGAACTGCGGTATGGCAAATTTTGGATATTGAAGCGCCTGAAACAGAAACTGGGAGGCTGCAGCGAGCGCAAAGCCGCGCCTCTCAAGCTGACGCTCTGCTTACGTCACCCAGCAGCGGGCAGCCAGAGCGCTGCAGCTCCAGGCTCTTCGCTGTTGGCGCTGCGCTGGCTTCCCATTATATACAGCACATATAATGCTATCATAACTGTCATTAATTTAAGGAATAATTTAACGTTTCATTAACGGGCAAAGAAGCCAGATTCTCTTCATCAAATGCTCCCACATGCAAGGAGCTGTACATTTTTGTAGGCCACCAACTAGCTCTCTGGAGAACTGATATTTTGAGAAAGAAGTAAACATACTCAAGTTCAATGAGAACAGAGATAAAATTTCAAGGGCACAAGGCAAGTATGACATATGTGTTTAAAAAAAGGAGCCAACCTGTGGGACGTTATGTCCCATGATCACTAACCAAGAAATGCAGCATCCCCCTCACTCTGCAAACGCGATGAAAACATGTATCTTTTAGAAAAATAGCTGCAGTAATTGACATGATTTTCATGCCAAGTCGGACGGAGCATCAACATGTAGCAAAAGAAAAAAAAAAGCAGGAAGTAAACATTGAAGGGGCCCTGGAACACTTCTAATAAAATCTGAAATTTCTTTGTTTCTAGGACTCTCACTGAGGTCTTGTCATTGCCGATACACCTGCTGAGCTGGCCAATGATGCCGAATGCATTCAATTTGACAGAATAAAGATTTGTGACTCTGTGTCTATGAGACATCATGCAATGAATGAACCTGTTCTTACATCAGCAAGAACAGGAAAATCTACCAGACATCACAAAAACAAAAAGGCCTCAAATGTGTTAGCCAAATGCACTGGTAACCACAGTTGCCACAATGAATGGAAATTGCCACAATCATAGCCAAGGAAAATAATGCATCAATTTGGCTTCCACTGGAGTTATTAGTTATCCAAACAACCCCTGCACTGACTGGCTTTTGTCTGCATTAGCTGTTACATAATGCAAGTGCATTACCTACAATAATTCAGAAATCGCAAAGCTAAAGTTTCTGTAGGTGCAGGCAATTCACAAGAATTCAGTGCAGTCTAGCTTTGCACACACACTCACACACAGCTGCCAAGAGGTTATAGCTGAAGGCCATATCAGCACTACAGAGATGGGGGGGGGGGAATTCTGTAAAGGCTCATTCACACTAGGCCGTCGGCAGATTGTCGGCATCGGTACAGTGTGACAGAGGTGTCAACACCAAGGAAAAAACGCTGTTCCCGGCAGTCGGCAGACCGAGATTGGTGTCGTGTTGGCCTAGTGTGAATGAGCCTTAAGTGTCCACCTAGTCGACATGTCCATTTAGACTGCTGCTGGAGTGCTGATTGGCTAGGGGTGCCTGTTTCCTCCACATGCATATGCCAGCCCAGCCAATAATAACTTCAGCAACTGACGAAATGGAATGTCCACTAGGTGGACACTTGCAGAATACTCCCCACTGATGAACCATCAACGCACAAAAAAGCAAGTCACAAGAGAATCTGCTTTACACAGATGGAAACGTTAATTTATGTGATAGTTTTTACAACCAATGCAGCACAGCCCCTATAACACATCTTTCACAGACTGCAAAAAACCAAACATAGCAGCCTGGAGACGTATTATGAAAACGCACTGTTAGCACCACAGATACAAAGTGAATTTTTTCTTCTTTGAGCACTGTAACATAGTGAGGCAGCTTATTGCAAAAGTGGGTTATACATGTAAATGTGTGGCATTACAAAGAACTAAGCCAGAGTGAACAATGAATGAAAGCATTTCAGGGCCCCTTTTAAAGCAGAAAGTATGAAGCACTGGCAAAGACAAGTGGCAGCAATTGGAACAGTTTCGAGCACTAATGGACAGGGACACAAGAAGAAGAAGTATGACACATAGAGCGCTTCCATGTGCCATCTTACGTCTTCTCTTTATGTCCCGGCCTGTTAGCACTACAAATAATTCCAGCATGACTAACCAACTCTTCCAAATTTCCACCTTAATCAGCAGCAACTGCCTTGAAAGGCATACACAAAAGACAAAATTTTCAGCAGCAAAGGCAATTATAAGCGTTCAATATGGAACACATCGGTTGCACCAACAGAAAGGCCACAGTCTCTGAGGCTAAGGCTGCAAGCTGTGTAAAACTGCATTTTCTTGCACACAGCACGAGTGCTGCCTTGTGGCATATCATTAGTTGGTGATCTTTCTTTTTTCTCCTATCTATACTTGAAGTCTAGAGAAATCTTGAAGGCAATGCACTGAAGGCGTCATTCCTTGGACATAACCTGTCTTATATGATAAAGGCAAGACTTAATTTACAAGGCAAGCACACTTGGTACTACTATGCAGCTTGACAACAGGAGGTGAAAGAAATTACAAGAGGAGAGAAAACTACACTATTTGCATGAATGAAACACCAGATGTTTCTTTTTCTTTTTCTACAAGATAACCAGTTTGAGAAGGTACCTTGCATAGTACTTGAAACAATGCCCTACTATGCCCCACTGCAACTGAAACCCAGAATGTCTCCTGCTTTAAAACGTGGCAAGCTCAACCACCAAACAACTAAGTTTTGCAAAAAAGCCAACCTCACAATGTCATGGGAAAAATACATATGCGCATGCAAAGGGGGGGGGGGGGGGCGCACAGCAGCAAGGAAGTGAAAAAGGAGCGAAAAGAAAAGAAGAGGGACAATGCATAGCAGTTCGGAGGTCTGGATGCACAACTTCAAAACATGCCTGCATGGCCTTGGTACGTGGAAACGCTGTCACGCCTCACAGTACACTAAAATGTTCTAATTTAAGCCCGTGGCTACGTTTTGCATCACAATAATAATATTACTACTTATTTCCTTGGTAATTGAAAGTCATTCCCTGCATTACATTCGTGAAGGAACAGCATGCGCATACGGCAGTGTTTTCACATTACCAAGAGGAAAATACTGACATGCGTGTTTCGCTATTTGATGGCGGAAACTTGCGGCTGGGATTGTGCTGGTCTTGCAAACAATGAAAGCATGAATAGAAATCTCGTACACCTGCTCAAACTAGTTGATCACTCCAGTCAGTGGCATACTGCAGTCGAACCCGGATATATCGAATCTGAAGGAAATCACAAAAAAAGTTCGATATATAGGTAATTCGATATGTAAAATAAAGATTCCATAAAAACATATTCAAGGGGATTTTACAGCTGTTCGTTCTACACAATAATTTGCTATATATGTGGGTTCGATACATCCCGGTTCTACTGTATTGAAGCTTTATAAAGCAATACTGTACTGAGGTGCTTACGATAGCACTCTACTGTGCACAATAGGCCACTGCTGGTGGGAGTGCACAAATGTGCAGCTACTACTGTGAGCCCTGCCACACATCAGCAGCGTGATTTGACGGCCACACACTTGCACCTTCCCACTAAAAGTGGGGTCCTGTGTACATTAATCACTGATCAAAATATCCCACAATGCCCTTTTCAGCAAGCATATGCATATAAACTGACCACCAGTGAGGGTGACAAAACAGTTGCCCTGACAAAGGCGTGTCCCCTTGTCAAAGTATTGGCTCCCCAGAGATATTTCTAGTTCCCCCACTGTTGATCACACATGTCACATCGCCATTTTCCTGTGAACCTTTGTTTTTGTATGTGCATAAGTAAGCTGCAGCGTTTTGCAAGAATTCTTCTAATTAATTTTTTATTGCCAGCCCTCTTTCTTTCTCTTTTTTTTCGTTTGCTGTTGCTGCCAAAGCCTGTGCTATACTGACAGAGTGAAAAGTGGCAGGGAAATTTTAAGGTAGAACACGCAGTAAGTGCAATTACTCAAGAGTGCGACATCACACTGCTATGTGTCTAGTCACTAAAGGTGGCATCATGAACTTTCATCCGGACATGAAAGTTAAAACTATGCCAATGTAACACGAGCTGGAGACAGCGGAAACAAAAGTATGCATATTAGCTGGGCCTAAGTTGATGTGTGTCATTCCGTGAGAAAACTACTATCTGATATGATAAAGCTTTGTTAAAAAGTGCTGTACATGACTGCTGATTAAACGATTAAGGAAACAAACAAGTGGTGAGTTCTGTTACAATGCAAGTATTGCTAGACATAAGTTCATTATATTGAGTTTAATGTCTGTCTTTTCTTTAAACTACAACAGCCAACAAGCCTGCTAAAGTACAGTCCAAAAGAACCTGTACTGAAATGTTGGTCGTGCCTACGAGTGGATATAGACTGCATGGTTAAATATCGTGCTTAAGCAATGCCAGCTTGCTTTACAGCAGGGGTCTCGAAGTCAAGTTGGGTCTCAGGCCACATACACAGAGCACACCTTCTTTTGCGGGCTGCACTGTCCTGCTGTGATGAATATGTGAAAGAAAAGACAAGGGAGCTGCCTAAGGATTGTACAGGAAAAAGGAGCTAGTATGGTTGGGAAGGCCGTGCAGACCCCGCATGAGAAGTTAGTAGGCCACATGAATGAAACCCCTGCTTCACAGCTTTTAATTGTGCTAAACAGAATGACTAAGCAAATACGTGTTCAAGTAGTTGAGCAATGCTTGAAGTTTTTTATTATTACTTTTTTTTTTTTTTGCAGGAACTGACACTCCGTGCCTTAAGAGGAATATACTTCCGAACACTGAGTATGTAACCTTGAGAAGGCCTCACATGCAACGCTGCCAAAGAAGACCTAAGAGAACCAGGCTAGTGAGCAGTATAACGATGAAAGCATGTTTTGCATTAAAAACCAACTATAGCAAGCCAGTTCAGGAGATCACTCTTAGAAAAAGTTCTCGGCTTTCACACATTTCCTGAATGCGAATGAGACTAAAACGTATACTGCCTCTATTTCTAGCCCCCTTCCTTTTGTTCACTGTAGTGTAAACAATTCAACTGAACTAAAAAAAAAAGTTGTTCTGTCAATGATCTCCATACCAAGCACATATCTGTTGACACTCTTAAAACTTCATTTCAAAGCATTAAGGTTGTGTTATCCATTGTTGCTAGTAAGCCTTTTATGGGGACCTGGCAGGAACACGTGATCCACACAATAAGGTAACAATCCTTCTTGATGGCACAATAAGTAAAGACATGATGTGTGAGAATGCGTAGCATAGTAGGCATAGTATTCAGTAAGACAATTCACTAGTTATATCTCTCACAACTGCTATGTTAGTATTCCTTTAACAGAAACATTCTGGTCATATTACCGGGAGTTCAACTTCACACATCTCAATTGAGTGAATGAGAAAAATATCAGCAGCATTGCATAACCCTCTTCCATGTTCTTTTCTTTTATTATTATTTAGGTCCCCTGCACAATGAATGCCTCTCTTAGCAATCTCAATTTACACCTGTCCTGTAGCAATTGTCTCCATCCTACGCCTGCAAGTTCCCTAGTAACATCACTCACTCCACCAACTTCTCTGCCACCACTGAGTGTATTTCCCTTTCCTTGGCCAACATTTCATTGCACCAGTTATCTAGTCTACACACCACTACATTTCTTTCTCTTAATCTTAATAATACCACCTACACCTGATTGCTCTCTGGTTCATAGTGCCTCCTACTTATCTCTTTGCATCATAGAACTAAGTAAAGGTCCCCGAACTGTTCCAACTGTTAGAGAACTCTCCACCTTATCAGAGAACAGAGCTTGTCCAAAAGGGAGCCTACGACACATACGATAATAATATGGCCCTTCTGCAAAGTGCAAACACTGACACGAAAGGGGTATCCCGGGATGTTATGAGGTGAGCTACATCTCACAACCCAATTTCTACTTTCCTGTTGTTTTTTTTAATACCAAGAAGCACAGCAAAAGCAGCAGTGATCACAGGTACTTCGCTGTCCATGCGGAACACCAGCCCCGATACTCTGCATAACATAGTTATGCCTCATGTGACACTTAGCAAATGTTGATGATATAAAAGGTGTACCCGCAGTTGAACAGACGCTCTCACCTTGACTAGGTATCTTTCTAACATCTGTGTTATCACCTTGAACAGTTTTCTTTCAAGCAAAAATAATACCATTGCTGTGTACATTTCCAAGATTTGCACTTCCCTTTTTTTTTTTTTTCTGACACTACAGGACACAACAACTATGAACTAAAATACTTATATAATGCTTCAGAAACTGAAAAACTGCTAAAGGACTGCAACTTCACGTTCCTGCAACATATGACAAGAGGTCAATCACAGGTTATTGTGTGCTTTAAGCTTATAATGCTCCATCTGTGCATCATAGTTACAAACAGAGCACTTATTTAATAAAGACAATGCACCGGTTACCTCTCATGGCAAGGTTGTAAACATGAGGCACCTCTACCTCTATTACTTGCTTCTGAGCAGCTTGCTTATGATAACTCTGATGCCCCTTTTGTTCGTTTCTTTTTTAACTACATATGCCTTGTGGCAAATCCTTAAAATAAAAATAAAATAAAAAAGAACTGAAAACCTAAGTGCCAAGCATATATAGCATAGAGTGTTCAAATATACAAATGAACATAATGCCATCAATCATCCTCCCTTTCCCGTGAGGTTGGTTCCCATGCCCACAGACTTAAAATTAGAAGGCACAGTCACACTTGCAAAGGGTAGGCAGCACTTCTCGCCTTACCACTCAAGGGCACAATGGTTGTTGATGGTGGTCATGGTTGAAACACAATTGAAGCTCATTTCTTTCTGTTAGTGAAGCACTAAACTAATGAAGCAACAATTCCCTGCCATGTTAGCCACTAAATGGCAGTTGCAATATGTCAATAAGCCCCCACAACTATGAATAAATCCATGGGGCCATTGTTAAGCTCAACATTCAACAGCCATCAGGATTCATCATGCGATGCGGGAACAAGGACCTGAGGCCTGAAGCCAGGGCTAGGATGCGGAGAAAAATTTGTACATAGTGAGCCAGGGTCTTAAACTTAGCAAGAACAATAGCAAAGCTGCAACAGTAAGCTGCAATGCGTCCTCAAATGTGGGTGCTCTATTTCTCGATCTCCTTTATGTCTTCAATAGAATGAAGTGTTGGATCTGTGCTGCCAAAAACACAGTTCAAATGTCAAGCGGACAAACATTTCTCTTTTGTGCAAACTCTTGCTGGCAATAGGCCTCAAAAAATATTTTAAAAACTGAGTGCGGCACTACAATATAGGCACATTACAAACAGTTCAGCATGTGAAAGACTAGCGTTTATCTGCGCAAATACTAAGCGGAGGTACTTTTTTTTTCATCTGCCAAAAGACAAAGTGCATTCTATACCGCAGCACTACTGCAACATCAGTTCACATAGAACCATCATACCCCATGCGACGCCAGCCGATATTGCCAGCCACACGGTCAAGCAGTCCCCCCAGCCTTCGCTCTCGGCCGCCAAGCCGGAAGCCATCGGTCTCCAGGCTAAAACTGAGTCTATTCAGGCCCGAGCTCAGGCCAGAGCTCAGGCTGGGGCCCAAACCGATGTCGAGTTGAGTGCGGTCAGCCGGCAGGTCACCTCCACTCTTGAGCTTGACGTGGCACTTTTCGACACGTAGCACTTGCCTGGATGCATCGGAAGAGGCAAAGCCGCTGTCACTCATTGAGTGCCGGTACTTCTTGGGATCCCGACGCCGAGTCGGCGTGCTGTTTCGCCGATGTCGCTCCTCTTCATGCCGTGAACAGCTCTCGGCGAGTCTGAAAAGTGAAAGAAATTCCCCCAGGGGTCCGGTGGGAGTTCACAATACTGTCGCAGGAATAGCTATGGCAGTTTATGTTACAGTACAGTTGTGATGACCTTGTTGTGATCAAACTGTGTAAACTGTGTGTGGCTGATTTTGGTTGTGCTCAAAATGCATGCCACAGCTATTTCGTGCAAGGGAATAGTCATTACAGTAAATTTTACTGTCAACCTTGTACACGGCATACATACTATACTGTTGGTCCTAGAACCTCCAGGCATTACCTTTTCAAAACTTCTGGTACTATTGTTGTATTACTCATTCATCATCTTCATCAGCCTAACTTAAGTACACTGGACAAAAGCCTCTCCCAGAAATCTGCAATCACCCATGTCTCGTGTCAGCCAAGTCCACTCTAGGCAGGCAAGTTCCCTAATTAGAATTATGTACTTATTATATGTACTTATTATATTTTGTTAAACTCATGCTACATGAATGTGCCATTAGATAACAGCTGTTGCTTTGTATACAGCATTGTGTAACTTGAAAAAACATCTAGGTTCAAAACAAAAAAAGAACAAAAAGAATAATGGTGGAGAAAGACTTCATTATTTGCATGCGTCTCCCAGCATACCAGCGTTGCTGTCAAGCATGGGCCAGTAGATGTCAAGTAAAACGCACTGCTAGACCACCTTTAAACTCGGTACAAAATCTGCACAAGGCACATTCCTGCAGTGTGAGGGAAAGTTCCTTCCAGGTACAGCAATGCTGCACTTGGTGCAAATGAGCAGCAGTGCTGAGCCCAAACTGAAGAGCTGCGTTCACCTGGTACAAAGCTGCGCACTAATGCATGTCACATTAAATGTGCATTGAACATCGGCTAGCGTGTGTAAAATTGCAAAATGGTGATGCAGGTTCCTTCCATGATTTCACTCATAAATATTTACTGACATTACAGCCTTCAGAAGGCTCCTATAGGAGAGGTTGATTAAGTATTGATTCTTACCTTTGCAGATTGATTGATTACGACAGATTTACTTAACTCATTCAATCATTTTTATTATGTATTTGTTTGTTTGTTTGTTAGTTTGATTACTTGTTTATTTAAGCACCTTAAGGTCCATGAGTACATTATAAAAAGGTGTGGTAAAGTTGGAGCCCTAAATATACAGAAGCCGAAGTGTCCAGAGAGAGTTGAAAAATGATCGAAGAAAAAAAACAGCCACACGAAGGTCTTTGTACATTACCACAGGCACTACATTTGAACAATGGCGTAATAGAGGGCAGAGTGTATAAAAAAATATACACACATAAAAACAGCAAACTGGCCAATCAAGCAGTTTCACTAATAAAACCAGTGACAAGTTCACTAGCAAAGGTGGTTACAGTGCAAAGCCAACAACATACATTTTCGGACTTCAACAACACAGAAGCCTCCCTTTGACGAGATCCTTGATCTTAGCCCCTGGGAGTGCAACTTCATTACGTTAATATCCAAGCGTAAAAGTACATACAGATGCGTGCCAACGAAACGAAAGGCCCTGCACCCTGGCTCACCCGGCAGTGGCATTTCCTGCGAGAGAGTGCGAGTGGAGACTAGAGGCGCCCTGGTCACTGAGGGAGTCCTCCGAGCTGGAGTGGAGGGAGAATGCCAGCCGATGGCGCCGGTGCTCCTTGAGGCGGCTTCTCCCGGTCGAAGCAGTGCCGCTGCCTCCGAGCTCCGAGGCAAGGTGGGCCAGGCATTCCTCCTCTTCGCTCGACAGGTCTCCACCGGCAGGCGATGACAGCAGCCGTCGGGGCGCAAACGATGACAGTGGAGAGCCGCTACGTGCCGCTGACAGCATGGATGTGCCCCAGCAGCCGTCACCACCAGAGCCTGTGAGAGCAACAACAGTATGATGAGAGCTTCAGTGAGCTGCCCACTTCAATTACAGAAATAGCATGGAAAAAGCAAGAGCATGTACCATATAGTACATGTTGTCAGATTAAACGTGCTACGCAATGTCACAGTCATGCTGTCGCATGATATGCCCACAACATCATAATGTTCATGCATCCCAAGTGTTGTAGCCACATGTCGAAAGAAAGGTGGGCCCCTATTATCAAAGTATACATGCGAGAAACAATTACTGTAGTACATTTTCCCACATGAGCAGTTATCTCAGAGTATAAGCTGGATTGTACAATGACATCCCTATTAATGGCAGACAGCTGGACAGCCACGCCATTAGATTCGTCAACAGCCTACGGCGCCTGTTGCATTCACTGCTGCCAAGTGGTAATAAGGTATAAAAGGCACAAGTTTCCTCCAAGTCACAAACTGCTGTACCTTGATGTTTGAAGCTTAATGATGTCCATACATGGCAAAAATAAACTATATAGAGTAAGTATACACAAGAAGAGGTCTCAAAGTCATGACACTGTAGTGGTACCTCTCATGTTTAAGCATGTAAGCGAATGAGGTCTGGCGAGCAAATGAATATGAACCAACAAGTGCTGAGCACTGAGAGAATAATGAAAACAGCATCACAAAATTAACACTTTGACAAGATCATACAAAAGGTGCGATTGCATCTGCACACTAAACATATATTCAAATGTACAAAAATTGAGAGAAACGGACAATGTAAAACCAAGCGACATTATAAGTTCAACATTGGAACATACCTACATGTAACAACTTCAAGAATTGACATTCAAAACTGTAAACTCAATGTAGGTTTATAAAATGAATATTAAATGCTGAAGAGATAACTGACAGAAAACTATGTACATTCTAATCAGAACAATAACCACTTTGGTTTAATTCCACAGGGTATCAAAACCCATAGTTTGAATCCTTCAAAAGCAGTTAAGTTCCATAATTTGCTTGCACGTTGGTAAAGGAAAATTCTGCTTTGATGAAAATATCTTAGCATTTGTATACTGAGTAACTATTCTCTGTGGATAAATTGAAGAAGGTTGGCAATTTGTAATGGGCCAATATGTGGGATTACCTAAATTTAATTTTACTAATTCAATCCTCTGTGTACATAGTATGCTCGAATATGCCCCTCTGTGCACCTAACCTGCCAATAAAAAGAACCCACACCAATGATACCTGATGACATCATTTGTAGTGTTCTGGTGTGATGCAATCCCTCAGTATCAATCCCTAAATACATCAATACACGTGTGTGTGCATACGGGCGTATGAGTGTCTGAGTGAGCAGAACAGCAAAACCACAGGTGGCAGCAGCGCTGGTAGTGACATCTTGTGACGCTTTGTTCAACCACAATGTGTCAGAACTTTTATGTTATTGTCGCGCTGAAAGGGAGAAGGAAAGTGATGGCACTTTTTGCTCCGAATAAACAGAGTCACTCTGCCCCTTGATAAACCACAGTTGTATAAAGAAGGCAAGGAGAAGAGCGACACATCCCGCCAAAGACACTTCTATCCTTCCAGGTGAAACAAAAGATCTCGGCAGTCAGTGTGGTGGCAAGGAAAAGAGCTCACGCGATCGGCGATGCGTGGGCCGTCGAGTTGGAGAGAAGCTGCCAAAGAGACTGCCGCGCTGACGCCAGGCCTCGGGCAGGAGGTCCTCTGAGAGACGGCGGGCTCTGGACGGAGCCGAGTGGGCCTCTCGCCGGGAGGAGGACCGTGAGGCATCCTCGCGGCGGGGGGACAGTGCGGATAGCCTCAGGACCACCTCGATCTGTTCGGGTGCACCTCCTTCTGGGTGCACCCGGTGGCTTAGCAGCGTTGATCGAGGTTCCAGTACGCAGAGCTGTGGGAAAGAGGGAGACATACACATGAGCCATTGGTATGGAATAGATGTTATATTACCTTATTTTCTTCAAAGTTCATTGAAGGAATGCTGGACAGAAATATATTGGGTTCAGCTAAAGTGACACATTACAGGCTTGAACACCAAATGTGAGTGTAGGTACTCTTTATTTATTCTTCTTATTTTTAATTCGAGCCGAGACCCATACATGTCCTGCAGCATACTATATGGGTATCTAAACAAAAGCATGTAGGCCCTCCTTAAGTAAGAATTGAAGTGGTAGCTTGCACAACTCATTAACCATGAACCAATGTGTGTAATTCAGTTTGATCAGTGCACAGGTTGGCAGGTCTGAGAATTCTCTCTCGGGTATAGCCCTCGTTTCTGGTCAAAGCTACAACAAGTGGTGAATGTCCGCTGTCGATGCTGGAACAGCACGCTTTGGACAATTTATGAGGCCTTCGTGAGTTGAACTCCAGGCCCAAGCACCATGAGTACCAAGAAAGATTACAGGGAACTGACACACGAAGGAATTAAGGCATGTCACTCCTAACAGAAAAGTGATTTTTGGGATAGAAAGACAGAAAGGGAGTCTCAAGGAAGCAAAGTAGGTGGGATCTCTGGTGTGGAGATGGAGTGATTGTGTCTGTCCACTAGATAGTGTAGGTGTAATCACTAATGAATAGCTTATTGTAAAGCCAAAAAGTACATAAAAACGAAAGACAGGTGGCAGCACCATCATGAAATTTCTACACCAGTTTCTTATGCCATCGTGAATTTTGACAGCACCTGCTTGGACTAATTAGTTGTTCATCAACAAAGAATGATTAAACATCCATCCAAAGTAAGCAAAAATGCAGTCAAGGAGGTCTGGAAAAGTTTTAGTGCCCAAGAAAGGCCAGAATATGAGAACATCTCGTGAAATCCCCGATGCTACACAGACACTATTAGTGCCACGCCTTAAGCTCGAAACTGTCTCTCTTTAAATTGGCTTTAATTTCTTTCTCTAATAATCAGCTTTTCTCACCCATGGCAATGCATGCTGTTCTGAAATGTCAAATACTTAAAAAAGAGATTAAATGTTTCTCTTTGCTGCCTCTTTAACTAACTTTAACTAACTGTCTCGTAATGTGCCTGCACTATCCTCTCCGTAAGCATAGGGGCTGTCATAGATCTTGCTTTTCACCATCCCTTCTAACAAATGGTGCTGTGTAAGTGCCGCTCATTGCACCAGCAAAATGAAATGAGCATCATGAGTGCCTTAAATAACTCAACAGTTGATAAAAGCAATCCTAGAATTGCCTTAACACATACACACATGCATAAAACGAAAAATAGTCACCTCGTAATTTACGACGCACGTCACAACTGTTTCCGGAGTAATACCAATGCACCATCGGTCCATCACAAATGGTGGCTGAGAAAAAGAAGACCATCACAAGCTTGAAAACATAAGCATTAAAGGCCCTGACAATTAAAGAAATGTTCTAAGTCTAAGCAAGTTGAAACAAGTAACAGAATTTTACATGGAACAGCGCCAACTAAGTATACAGTCGAGCCTTGTTATAACGAAGTTGCATCTGACAAGAAAATAATTTTGTTATATCTGATATTCGTTATAAGCGTACATTTATTAGACACTAATACTGGTGAGAAACATTCTTAACTTACTTCGTTACACCTAATAACCTGTTATATCCATGTTTGTTACATTGAGGTGTGATTGTATTTTCGAATAGTTGATAAAACATCAATGGCAATGTCACCAGAATACATATTGAACATCAACAACTGTGCTTGCTACAACCTTCAACCATGTTCTTACAGCTGTGATGAGAAATCTTCCCCGAAGCTCAACTACCAGTGTCGTTCCAACTGCCTACCTTACCTGGACTATGCGTGTGAGGAAAAGGCCAGATTGGGCGCACTCGAAGGTGACATTGCTGATGCAGCGGGCAGCTGCGTCACTGGCCAAATGCGTCTCGCCCGTGTCCAACTCCACGAATGCTTTCCACTTGTGTTCACGGGGACTCGCACCCAGCCGAACGTGGCTGCCAAACAGCAGTGTGAGTCGCAGGAGCATTGGCTCCGAGACAGACATTGGCACCAATGGCACTCTGGAGCCCAGGGAACCAAAGGACGTTGTCATTGAGGCAAAGCTTGTTGATCCCAGTGCAGACGACCCAAAGGTGGAGGACGTATGGCCATGGCTCATGGACTAGGAAAGACAAGAGCCCAATAATTAGGCCTGCATGCCATTGAGCACGTAGAGCTAGTGAGTGCAGATTAGACAGGCATGCTAAGACATAGCATAGCACAGCATGGTACAGTCGACTTCCATTGATTCGGCCCTGATGGGGCCAAGGAAACCGATCAAATTGTCCTGCAGGTCAAATTAAGCAAGATTCAGAAGAAACGTCAGAACACACTGCCGATTCATGTGGCAATATTTGCCCGATTCTAGCATGCTCCCAAATCAAACACACGCCTTCTTCTTATGTGTCCATAGTAGAAAAGTAACGTAAAAATTATATTAAATCTCCTAAAAAACTAGAAATTTAACAATTTAGCAAGAAAAATGGCCAAGGGACTAACATGTCTTGCACTACGGCAATCAGTTTTTATAGTCAGCTTCTCCGCAATACAGCCATGTTAAGCGGCAAAGCATAGAAAAGCCGCAAACGCGGTTTCTGGTTCTAGGAAAAGAAAGAAAAGAAAGACGCGCGTTAGAATTAGGTAACTACCGTAATCAGATATTGGCGAGTTACCGTAATTGCTTGAAAATCTTCCTAGGGCAGGCCGAAAATAGGCATTTTCGACGGGAGACGACATGTACTCAATGCATTCACTGTCCCCTAAGCTCTGCCGAGAAAAGCTGCCACTAAAGGAGTCTCTATTTGGGTCACCATAGGGGTCATACGCATGCATGCTGATTGATCAAGTTCGAATTATCTGGCAAAAGCCAATTTTGTGATAGAAATAACGAAAATTTCGACCCATGGAAATGCATGGGCACTGGCCGGGACTTTCGGTCAGGATTGAATCAATCGAAAAATAAAATTAACCAGACTAAATTAACGAAAGTCTACTGTATAATGGTTTTGGCCGAGTTGCAAATTGTTAGCCACAGCAGATATTAGCTGCAATATAGGAGATTGACGGACAAGAAACAAGAACAACATGGGAGCCCTTTCTTTCAACTAATGTTTGACATTTTTCTGTTGCTGAAATGTTGTGCCTTTTCAGTTTCTTTAAATGTCAGCCTTACGTTTTATTTTGATAACTTGTTTACCGCCAAAAATTAATATAAACTTACGGTATATTTACACGTTTCATGTCTTCTCACTGTTGTTCTATATAAATGATCTTTGTCCTGTAGAGGAGGTCCCAATTCAGTTCCTAATAATGGGAGCACCTTCTGCATATGCGTCTTTTGCACATTACTTTAATACTGATGTGAATTATTGTGTGAACTTATTGTGATATACTTGCAAAGTCAGAATATACAGAATATACACGCAACAAGATTTACAGCAATCACACACGTGTACACCAATCTGCACAGTGGAAAGAAAACTAATATCAGGTTGCAACACTTCTTCTTAGACACAACTCCTTATCTTACCTTATAATCTGTATCTGTGATGGGATAAGGGTGTAAGATAAGATAAGCATAGGAGCTGGCAAAATTGTTCAAGCTCACCTCACGCTGTGACATTTCAAACTTGCGTCTGTTTTCCATGGCAAGCTTCTCAATCTCATCCTGCAAGTTTCACACAAACAACAGAAGTGTCACATTTTTTCAAGGCTGAACTGCAAGACTTTCACTACAATAAAAACATCAGCAAAGGTAGAAGAAGTGCACCAATGGCACAAGGGTTACACAGTTGAGAAATGTAACTTCTCATCATTGTTGCCATTGCAGAAACTTTCTGCTAGATTTAACGGATTTTAGGCTATTTCAGCAGCAAAATGGCACTTTATGTGAATGGTAGATCCTTAAGAGGATTTGAAACGGAGGTTTTCTTAATTTTTTGCATAATCACAAACTGTTCACTGAATTCTAAGAAATTTTTAATGTTATTTTAGGGAAAGAATGTAAATAAAGACTTGCAGTGTTTGTCTTTGTTAATGCAGGGATTACAATAAAACATTTCTTCATGGAATAATATGGCTCATCATTAATCACAAGGGTGCTTTTCACAAGTTAATCAATAAGCACTCTACTGACAATGTAAACAAATGAAACATCATAGCCCTAAACATATCAGATGACCCTTTCTAGTACTCGCATTATTACAACTGTAATTTAACTCAAACGTTAAATACTCAGAAACACCTCTAGGCTATTATTGATCGTATTATTGCTCATCGAAATTTTTCAACATGATTCTTACTGGACATAAGGCATTTTTTGGTCCCTCCTTGGTCACTTCAGGACCCATGTGCAATCATATTTAGTGGATAATAGTGAATTTAGTGGAAATTCATAAGTTGTTTCAGTGGAATCTCTTGTAAGAAAAAAAAATTGCAACATTTTTTTTAACCGAGCTTGAAGACTGGATATGAAGTGTGCGCGCATATGGTTGGCATAATGTATGCACCGGCATTCTTTTCATGCATTCGAAATTCTCAAATGGAATACTTTAATTTCAAACAGTAGTATATGTTTGATTTTTTTTCTATAGTTATAGAAGTATTCACACGCCCATGCTAAATAAACGGCGTGACAGATGAATGAACGAATAAAGAAAGAAATACAGCAGTATGTTGTGCACCCACGTATTATTGTTTCATGTTTTGATCAAATGAGGAGTGAGAGTTGAACTACTTTTTTTTTTCGTCCGAGCATTTCGCGGGAAAAAGTTGGGCGAGCAAATGAAAGTTGCTCAGCTCCTACCATCAGTGCCAGCCTGTGTCCCAAGGGGGCAATGCCCATGTCCTTCAAGTGTTCCACAGTGAGAAGGAGCAGCCGTTTGCCCGAAATCTGCTGGCTGCGGAACAGCTCGGCATACTGCTCTAAGTCCTTGGTGGCATCTGAACAAAAGCGTGTCGAAAAACAGCTATAAGTATGGTAGAAGCATCAATACAAAAAAAAAAAAAAGAGTGTAGCAAAAGGTGATAACCAACAGAGACGAAAAGAACTGTGCTTGTAGTAATGCTCTCTTTTGGGCAAGGCATTGCATACAGTGTAAGCTGGGGAGAGACGGGGGGGGGGGGGGGGGGGAGGTACATTGCGTAGACTTGCTAATTTGTATGACTTCTGTCAACACGGCAAATTTGTAATTTTGTATGTGAAATGATATAGAACTCTCAGAGTCACCACGGCGACCTTTTTATTGCCACTGCCTTGCATCAGGCTATTACTTAAATTTCAACTTTGTAGCTAAGCATGATAAATGAGAAATGCTGTCTTAATGAAGCTGTGTTCTTTGAATTTGCCAATCTCAAATTGAAAAAGCACAGCTTCGTTAGGACAGCATTTTTCATTTATCATCTTTAGCTACGAAGTTTAATATTAATTAATGAATTCTGGGGTTTTACGTGCCAGAACCACGATTTGATTATGAGACACGCCGTAGTGGGGAGACTCTGAATTAATTTTGACCACCAGGGGATCTTTAATGTGCCCCCAATGCACGAGACACGAGCGTTTTTGCATTTCACCCCCATCGAAATATGGCCGCTGCGGCCGGGATTTGATCCCACGAACTCGTGCTCAGCAGTGCAACACCACAGCCATTAAGCCATTGCAGCAGATGCTTGTAATTAAAAAAAAGATAGAAAAATAAAGAAAGAAAACACATGTCAGCTAGTACAAAGACATCCTTCTTGGACACTTCAGTAGTGCATGATAGACAGGTATTTATTTCTTGTATGAGTAAGAATTGAAAAAAAATGGCTCAAACCTGCCCAATGATCAGCTGCCCTGAACAAGGTGCACTCTAGAAATACACACTAACAATTAAAACATCCTTGGACAGAGCAATTTCTAAAAGGGAGGATCCAGTGACCTCGTTCCATTTGGCAAAAAAAAAAAAGCTAAAAAAAGGTATATTTTTCTATTACGTACCATCACATCCCAATTGCTGAACCCAGAGAAACTGAAATGAAAATAGGTTACAAAAGCTGTTATAGTACATACTGTCAAATCTGTACATGAAGCAACATGAAACTTTCAAAGAGCGAAGGTATACTGTAGTATTGCAATAAGACGAGGACAAAAAGAAAATGCAGTAGATCCCACGAGTTGGAAACTACATACAGCGAGGCTTTGTGTGAATGTATAAAGAATTGAAGCATGAGTACATGCACATGCCTGCATGTGCATGCATGCACGCACACAAGTGCAGGCATGCACAAATTATACTGAGCCTTTTGTTAAGTGGAGTTGCTGACTACTTGCGAGAATGACCGACGACTTGAATGCATCATGGTTTAGTGTAATGCGAATCCATTTTATCCACAAGACGTGTTTACTTCCTCATAACCCTGCAGCCACGGATGTACAAAGGTGAGCTTTCTGGTCTTTTTTTTTTTTTTCTTTCACCCGCAAGGCTGGTGCCACCGCTGTCACCAATACACAAAAGCGGGCGCCGTCTGGTGGTGGTGCAAGGAACCTAGAGGTGCATGCAGCGCACGTGCTCCGCTGTGATTGGTGGGGGCTATTTAGCAAGAGAACAGCCAGGCCGCAGCACCCTCGGTCATAAAACCCGGCGAGGTTCGCAAAGGAAAGCTTCACTTTTAAGACACAGTACCAGAACTTCCTTGTAACTAAACTTTATTTAAAGAAAGCATCAGCCATTGATAGCCTGATGAAAAATCAGCAAGCAACAAATCAAATTAACAGGTATGTTCACTCTATGAGTATGGGTATCAACAGAAAAAGCATTTCTAGCTTTGACAGGCTAAGTGATGCTGCGCTGATGCACATATCTTTTGCTTTTGCTATGCAGTACGCTTCTACAATTTCTCTTTCTTTTTTGGTTTTTGCATGTTTCAGGAACCTGGTATTGCTAAAGATAAGAGTGCATGTACATTTGTTGCAATGAGCATCTAAATGGCGACCACTGTTTTTGTGCTGTCTTGCTCTGTCATATAGACCGTTTTTTCGTAGGCGCCGCCATATTGCGAACGCAGTGGCGCCGCCTATGAGCAGCGCCATACTGGCTTGGGTGAAAGCGGTCTTTTGCATGGCAGGTACACGCTTGGCAGCAGTTTCTGGCATTTGTTTTCGCGCTCGTGCGGTCTGTTTACTATGACGTGCGTCTTCTACGTAGTAAACAGTTCTGTGAGACGTGCTGAAGTGGTTTAAGGAATCATGGCCGGAATTTCTGCTGGCGTTGAGGTGGACAGAACACGCAACGCGATGTGTGCGCGCATATTCGAGTCTGCAATCAGCCTCGGAGATGAATTGTGTATTTCTGAATGTTCCAGTCACTAATGTGACCTTAGTGCAGTATTATCCTCTATTTCTAAGCTGCGGAAACATACGCGACGATCATAACAGCGTGATCGTGGGTACCGTTCTACTACAATAGGAGCTGTGATGTTATACTTTGGCAAGCGTTCAAACTGTTCGCTGCAGGTTACATTGCGTGACTACTTGGTTCGATGGGTGAGGCTTCCGCACCTGAATAAAATAGTTTTGGCAAGTGATAGCAGCATACCTTACAGTCTGAATTACGCTTGTCCAGCAAAGGGACTGTTTACGAACTGCGCGAGCATCCTAAGCAGTGGTAAGTGCTGGATTACATATATCTTTGTTCTATATACCGCATGGTCCAAGCATACCGCATCAGCGGTTATATATTTATAAACGTTGTGCGGCGCGACTATGCGAGGCCCTATTGTGGCGTTAGCCCGTTTTCTCTTGCTTTTTCGAGAAAGAGGATTATAACCGAATTTCTTTTTCGGTTGTGTTTGTTCCGTCACTACGACACACTCACACGCATTACGGAAATTTTGTCCTCAAAAATAGGCATCGCATTCTTTTTATGCGATCCTTCATATATTATGGCTGTCTGCAGGCAAAAAAGGCAATGCCGAAGCGCACAGCTTACATATGTACCGTGCTGGTTCACAAACCGCAGTGATCGCTGCGTTGAGCAGCGCCATCGGCCTCATGCAGGAAGGCTAGCGTAGACATATGGTAATTTGAAGCCTACTAGACTTGAAATGCGCGAGAACGATGCCGGTGCATCACAAATATTTGATTGCGCCTGCCGCTTAGATGTTTCGTGGTTGCCTTAGGTTGGCCGTGCACGAGCACGCGCTCTTATGTTTATGCTTTGCTCCCTACGCCAAGCGATCAGATCTTGAGCAGATTTACCATTTCATGCTGCTAATACAGAGACACCGGGTTTCTTTGTTGAATTAAAACCGATATAAGTAAAATAGTTGACAACACATACACACACCGCGACTGATAATGTGCGTACACCGCGGCTTATAAGACGCGTCACATTTCTGCGCTCCCAAAAGATATTTCCGCCTACTGTAGTTACCGATGCACCGAAAGGCTTCCCTGACGACCTTATATGAACGGACACGGCGTAAATTTCACAAAATACCATCTAAAACATCTCAAAATCGCTCCGCAGCACACGACAGCAATACCTTCAAGCAGCGCCGCGCCGGATCGCCCAAGCCAGAGAGGAGGAAAGGCTCTCCGCGCGCCCTATCCTCCTCGCCCGATGAAACGGTCTATAGACATTGCCCTGTTGATACCTGTACTTATAGTGGGTGCATGCCTGTAAATTCGATTTGCTGTTTGCTGGTTTTTCATTACACTATACATGGCTGGCTTTTTCTTCAAACAAAGTTTAGTTAGCAGTAAGCGCTAGTACTGTTGTGTGTTTTTTCGCCCTCATCCTATCGTGCTTCTTCAATATACCTTCAAGATGAACCAACTGGCCCAAATCAAGTTGCTGCTATATCAAAGAGTCAAGCCAGCAAAAAATAAAAAGGCACTAATTTCGCATCGAACCAACATGCTTTTCTTTTATAGAGAAGCTGTTACGGGAGTTCCGCAACAGTTTTCATGTGAGGAGGTGTGACTGGCAGCAAATGTAAATGAAACGCAATGGGTGTCGGAGCCCCGAATTCGCTTTGAAATGTAATTATCGACGACAACAAAATAAAAGCTACCTTGCATAGGTCTCACTAAAATAGACAGCAACTCATGTGTGTCATTTTTTTAATTAGCATTCTGCAAATTTTGTTTCTCATGTCCTATTATACCAGCTTCACATTGAAGATCAGCTAGGATTTTGTACAGCTGAAACGGTGAAAGTCAGCGCTGTGAGGCTGCAACACAGCCTTGGTATTTTCAAAGGGTGCGAGAAATCACTTATACAGCTTGGCTTTTTCTGATGTATCAGTTGTCAGGTTGGCATACATCTGCGAAACATCTTTTTAGTTTTATAGCACTATATTATTCCTGCACTAGGACAAATTTTTTATCCTGACAATTTCACGGAGAACAATTAATTTTTCTTCAAGTGTGAAGCTTTCTTTAAAAAAAGAAACCTGTGTAGGTTTCCTTTGTAGCCTTATCCTAAAGTCAGGTGGGTGACAATTTTCCCTTTTGGCACAACATTATTATAAAACATATTTATCGCAAGAACTGGTACCTGCTTTTAGACCCATCAGGAGTCGCATCTTTTTTTTTCTACTTAAGGCAATGTACTAGCAATGTTTATTTGTCATAGTCATGAACACATCAAATTTAAAACTCACCACATGATCCACACTCCAAGTATTCACATCATGGACATACAACTCCTGAAATATAAATTTTGTTTGAACCATAATGCCATACTGTTGTTTTGCCAGTTATACGCAATGAGTCCCACTAAAAGCTCAGCTATCCCTGGATGTTTAAACAAGTCACACTGCAGCGGTACACAGTTAACGGTGTACCGACTGTTATCAAAGTTCATATGTTTAAACTTACATGATACAGAGAACAAATGTGTTGACTTTCAATGCATATGATAAAGAGAGTAAAGCGGAGCCCCACAAATTCTATAAATATAGAACTCTGGACTCTTAACAGTTTATGATATGCTTATAGCAACTTTCCCTTTTTTTTTAATACCACTATAAGCAAGAAAAAAACTAAACTGCTCAATAGTACTTCACATTATCCTTTCGTTCGCACAAAAATCCTACACTGTGGAGAAGCCAGTAACACATTTTTTGGCAATCAATCAATCAATCAATCAATCAATCAATCAATCAATCAATCAATCAATCAATCGACCTATCATACTAAATGTAACTTTTCCAAGAATAACGGGGTTCTTTCTTCAATGAGCATAACACAATCCAGGCTTGGGTAAGCAAGTGATCACCTAACCTTGTTCCCAAGATACCAAAGATATGCAGTACTAACATCACTGCTTTATGCAATACTTTGCAGCATGAAAAAAAACACATTAGTAACAAGGTGATACAGGCAACATGATGCATGAACTGACAACTGCTTATTTTCCATTGGATCATATTGCATATATACAGAAAATTTAAGTATACAAGAACAAAGCACAAATAACCATCCTCCTTTGCACTCTAAAGTAGCTTGCAAAGCCTTAATGCTTCATCAAATGGTCCTCGTTGCAGGACTGCTAGCTTACGAAGTAACTCCAGGAAATGCAATGGACAAATAGGTATACATCACCATGCAGCCCCTGCGTCGTTCGAGAAGCTGCTCCTTCTGCTGCAAACGGCTTTCCCATTCTTCCAACTGCTTTTGCTTTTGACTGAGGTCACGCTCGGCACGCTTCATCAACTCCAGAGTGGATTCGATTTCCTGCCTGCAAATACACAGGCAACTTAATGAGAGCACAAATGCTCATGAGCTTAAGTCCAAATATGTTGAGCACTATAGCATAGATAAGAAATAAAAGGTAGCTTGTCAACAATGAAAGCTCTGTAAACATAAGAAAGAGGCAAGAAGTCAAACAAGCATAAGGATACAGGGCACATTGCAAAAAACTTCTAAGGTTTCTGGGCTTCTCAGAAAAGCTTCTGGATATGTACAATTTTTTGCTTGAACTGTAACAAGGTGCATAGTTGGTGTCAACAGTACAGGTACATGTTTAGAAGAAAGCACAAAATGAATAGCAACACAAATAAATGCATGACTAAAAATTGCAAACCTGAAGAGAGAGACTGGCAGACTGACAAACCAGGCAAACTGGTTGCTGTCCCAGTGAGTTCAGTACACCTAGGCAATTTTTAGGACGCCCTATCATCACACCTTTCTGCACATTGCAAGGCTTATGGGTGTGAGCCTTGTATCTTTTTCTAATAACATGCGTGATAAATGATTACAAATGAATAAAACTGAAGTGATAATGATGATAAACTAGCTAAAGCCTTCTGCATAGAGCAAAACATTTATGACTGCATATCTGTTTCGTTTTCTATGCTGTTTGAACGCAAAATAGATTTGCTTAAAGGTGCAGCTGGGCATTATTTACAACACTCTGAGCATGCGCACAGAATTTTGATTACATCCTTGTCTTTACAATACAACATTTAGTTTTAAATTGAGTACTACTCCTGTGGGTGTCTTGTTTTTTGTTGTATCACCATCACCTAGGTGCAACATCTCTTACATCTGCTCAGATATACTACCAAAGGAAACACAAATGTATGAAAATTTTCACACCCATCACCTTGAAAAGATTTGTTCAAAAGCACTAAGGTTATGAGTGATAAGAACCATAATTAAATATACAGATAAGAATCATCAACAGCAGTGCCTCACACAAGCAATTCATAGTAAAAAATGAGTCACTTACTTCCAAACACTACGCTGACTTAAATATGCAGATGCAAGGTTACACAAGGAGTCTGAAAAAATCAAGGGCAGGAAAACAGATAAACTGGTGCTAACATGCTAATACAAATACATAAAATGCTTTCCCAAAGAACGCTACAGTATATACTTACAGTGTTTCATTGGCATAGAAGGAAAAACATTGTGTGAACAAAGTGAACATAGAAAGCTGACTTGAGCTACTGTAAGTTGTCTCCCCAAAATTCTGCAGGCATTCTACAAGCATACAAAAGAACATCCCCAGCCAAGTAAAATGATAATTAACTTGGCATATTTACACCTAGGTTTTTTTTTTTTTGTGAACTACCAGTGCATTCATCATGTCTCCAGAGAGCAGCACACACCACTAGCACCAAATGCATTTAGATATAAAAGTGACACCAAATGCAAACTAACTAACCACATCAGTGTGTGTAATACCTGTTGTAACCATTATACAGAGAAATACCGGGTGTTTCAGTGAACACTTTCAAAGATTTTTAAAGGTTGCCTGTGGCAGATAGAAAAATTCTAGTTCATGAGCTGATCCACTCGAAGTGACAAACATTGCTTGCACAAAAAGTAACTGTAACGCCATTGCATTTCTCCGCAAAGTTCTGGAATTAATATCTCGGAATTGGTGGCATTCTGAGAATTCGTTCCAAGTGGATCCACCTTGTAAACACCATGGCTAGAATTTGTAAATTGCAATATGGGCCATAAGGTAATTTACTTCACTTAATTAGTGAATTTATGCTAATTAGTTGATTATGCATTTCAATTTTTGTGCAAGAAATACCGACCTCTTCGAGTAGATCAGGTCGTGAACTACTATTCTGCTGTCAGCCACAGGTAAACTTTAAAAATTTTTGAAAGTGTTCACTGATGCTGCTGCAGCAGCAGCAGCATCTCACAGTGAACACCGTTAAGAATTCTACAATGACCTGCCGTGGTTGCTCAGTGGCTGTGGTGTTAGGCTGCTGAGCACAAGGTCACGGGATCAAATCCCGGCCATGGTGGCCGCATTTCGATGGGGGCGAAATGCGAAAACACCCATGTACTTAGATTTAGGTGCATGTTAAAAAACCCCAGGTGGTTGAAATTTTCTGAGTCTTCCACTGCGACGTGCCTCATAATCAGAAAGTGGTTTTGGCACGTAAAACCCCATAATTTTTTTTTTTAATTCTACGATGCATACAATGTTGCCTCCGCCTGCTGCAGTAACTGTTTTCTGGGATTTAAAGATACCCACACTAGGGATGGGCGAGTATTCAAAGTGTCGGATAGGAATCGAACATTACAGACTAACTATTTGTATTCCTATTTGAAATGGAACTATTCTGTATTTTAGAATATTCGAAGCTAACCAAGTATTTCACAACAACTTGCTGCAAAAGTAATGCTACCATTCTCTGTATGCTTTGCTAAACAATGCATCGCAAATTATCAGAAGTGAAACAACAACAAAAGCTTTCAAGGCAATGCAGATACAAAAATGGGTAACGCAAGCTTTTTTTCTTAGCTTTGTGGTAGAATCCTACATGACAACCCTGATTTTACTTGTAGTCCGTCATTTATGTTCTTCGGAAGTGTAGTCATTTAACACTTTTATCTATGCTACAACCCATGTTTGCCTTGCAACGGGTCCATTTACATGTGTTTATAGTCCAGAAGTCTTTCAGCAGTGCTCTTTCTTTTTATTGCGACAGCAATTATATAGATGCTGCAGGCGAAGTTCTTCCATTGGCGTCGCCGTGATGTTTCATATGAAGTCCAAGTGTGGTCACATCACAGCCATGCACCATATGCTGCGGATGCAAGTGAAAGCATGCAAGGGTAAGCCGAGGATGGTGGCTCAATCTCGCCCACGCAATGAAGGAAGGCAAGTAGGAGGTGTTCCGCCTTCCATCGCGTGCAAGGCACCAGAGGGAGCAAGCGGGGTGGGGTTCTACTCCGGCAGTGGCTGCGTATGGCACGGCTGAGTGTTGCAAGTGATATGCGACGGGGACAGAGTGCGCCGAATGCTGATAGCTTCATGTGCACTGTGCTGTCGCTGCTTAGTTCGCGTTGAAACAAGAGGCGGCGTGAAGATCCATTCACTCGTTGCTGCTACAGCTCTTCCACACTCTAGTGTTCTGACAGCGAGTGTCCCCGGTCATCGAGCAAGATGTGTTCATGTTTGTCTTTGCGTGTATGTCACCATGCTTGTTAATATAGTCAGTAAGTGAATGTTTACCAAGTTCACGCACCTGATAAATCTACTATCCTTGATTCTTATAGCTGTCTGATAATTTGCTGTCACACTCAGTGCTTCATCTTTCAGGCGAAACTGCAACATTTTTCACTATTTCTCAGATACCATTTCTTGGAGGAGGGCAGCCATTTATTTAACGTTTCTTGGAAAGTTAACAGCAAAGCAGTCATTTATTCTTGAAACGCTCGTTTGCAACCAAGCTCTAAAATTTGTTGAAAAGCTATTAGTGCAGTATTTTAATTACAATAATTGATCTTGCATATGAAACTGATACTTTTTCTCTGATAGCTAGCTGTCATTTTTTTGCATTAGTCAGTACAGGCATGGTACCTAACTATACCGAAATAAATATTCCTGCTGTAAATATATGCATCTGCAGTTGGCTATTCAATATTCAGTTCTTGCTGTTCGTATTCGAAAAAGCTGATATTCGCCCACCTCTAACACACACAGAAAACCACTGCTCTTGAGTGTCTGTGGCGCATAAAGCTTTGCGCAATTTACTGAGCGCAAAAGCTGCGTGACAGTAGCTCAGTGGTTAGCATGCCTGGTTGTCAACTGCACACTGCCGCATTTGCATGAGGTCAATGCCTAGTGAGTGGCGGTAGCAGGCAAGCTTTTGTTCTTGTTCACACACAGCATTGTCTTCATCATGTGGTGAGGGTAAAGCTAAGGACGAGCAGGTAGCCTGATGACAATGGCAGCATGGTGACAACAGCATAACCAAAAATACAGACAGGCGGATGGATGCAGCAAAACCAATGTTTGCCATATAACTGCCATTTTAACAATGTACCATTTGATATGAAAAATGCCTTCATTACATCCAGTATTCCTTACAAGCACATATTCATTTCATGCTAATATCAGTAATAAAAAATGTTACATCGTTATGAGTTCTCATAACAAAGGGCAGGAGCGGTAATGTGGCGCCACAAAATGTCCTTGTTCTTCGTGTCGAAGGAGCTCTTCACAGACAATCTGACGAATGGTGGACGATAAGTCTATTGGGGAACTCGTGTCCACACTGGCCACAGTCGTCACGTTAGCTAGCCGTCCAAATTTCAGTGTAATTCGACGAGTCTTCAGTGTTTCAAAGGTAAGGCAGTGCTGCATCACGTCTGATACGGTTTCCAAGTTGACTTTTCCAATGAGGAAGTCATATATGTCTTCCGCGATTCCCTTTAAAAGGTGTCCCACCTTATCTTCTTCTCACATTTGAGGGTTTACGTTCTTGTACACTTTCAGAACCTCCTCTATGAATGTGGTGCAAGTCTTTCCAGGGACCTGAGCCCTCTGAGCTAACAGTAATTCTGCTCGTTTCTTCTTAACATCCAAATCGCCAGAACATTTCTTGATCTCCTCAACGAAAGAGGCCCAAGTAGTCAGTGCGTCCACATGGTTGTCATACCAAACCACTGCCATGCCAGTCAAAAAGAAAACAACAATCCTCAGTTGGGAGGTAGTGTTGGCTGGCTTACCCGCTCATACTGGCTTGTACTGGCTTACCCCCTCATAATGGGTGAGCCACTCGTCGACATCTTCCCCTGCCTTTTCAGAGAATGTGCGTGGCTCTTCGTAGCCCTAAATTGGGGATGGTCCTGCCGATGCAGTACTGGGAGCATCCTCGTCTCAAGGCATGATGGTGGCCGAGGGCAAAAGTCCGGCAAGGTGGCGGTCTCTACGAAGATCTTGTACTGATGATTCCGTTGTCGGTAGTGGGAGTTACTCGGCACAGCTTCCCCAAATGTTACGTGCAAACCGTTTACTTAAAAATGCAAGACAGATCAAGAGAAACGGTTGGCGTTTATTCCGGGAGCGGTCCAAAGGTAGCCCGCGGAATGTCGTTGTCCTCTTTTGCCACCCTCCGTTTTTTTGTCATTCACGCTCCTGCCCTTTGTTATGAGAGCCCGTGATACTTACTTCGTTATATCCATGTTGATTATATCAAGGTTCAACTGTAATGCAAAGGATTATTATTGCTGGAACACGTAGCATGCCAGCCCGGAAGCATGAAACTGCAGGAAAGCAATCATAATGACTGAGCAGCCTAGTTTTCACAATAATAATGTTTTGCACAAACACAATAGGCAACAAGCACAGGCAGGAGATTGGATTCAGCATGTGATGAATTTCAGCTGAGTTCCCTCATTATAAAGCTATACTGGCCACTGCCTAAAAGTAAATGGTCACTGGACATTGCATAACTAATTCCAAGTGTGCGTGTGTGTGACTGTGCATGTGTGTGGTGTCCCATACATATCAATTTATGCTAACCAACAGTGCTGTAGCAGTCTACATCTCAGACATTCCAGTGTGGAAAGAAAAACAGTCTTCGCTGCAATTCTCGTTCAGGTAGCCTTCAAGACTGGCATTATTCACACAAGATTACAACTTATGACAAGCATATTCTAAGCCGAAAATGCCAGCAGCTTCCCTTATGAAAAAAATGAGGAAAAAGGAAAAATAAAAAAAAAAGATGTGAGACTCACCATCTTCACTCATAGCATTCAAGTGTTGCAGTATGGTAGAAAATGGGGGCCGTTCCTACAAGCAGTGCACGCAAGAAACAACAAATTTAGTGTCCCCATTCCAAAGGCTTGCCTCTTGCTTTCTATTCACCAGAACATAAATGTTTTAATGAAGCAAAGATTGCACCACTCTTGCTGCTGGCTACCACACAATATCTACAATATTCACAGCCGTGCAACAAGCCAAAACACAAGTGTTTGAACATTAGTACAATTACAATAAATAGGATGCTTTAACTGACCACACAGGCTTTTCTGTGCTAAAATAACAGTACTGAATTTTTCGTGATCACCTGGGTTCATCTATTCTATGCCAAAGTGACGCTATTAAGATGGCTGTACGCTAAAGTGTGGACAAAGATGTGATCATGAACTGCATAAATGTGACACGAACATCTGCAATCACGCTAAGAACACAGGCAACAGCAGCAGCTTTTCAAAAGAGACTGCAGCATGGCACATGCCTACCTTGGGATCGGTCTTCCAACAAGCAGTCATTAAATTTCCAAATGCAGCAGGGCAGGTGCTTGGAATGGTGAGTCTCTGAAAAGTGGCAGTGTGAGTGACACGAAAGAAAAAGAAAAGAAAGAAGGATGAGGAGAAAGGAGAGACAAGTTGTGTATGTAACACTTTCAGCACTTAATTTTAAATATTCCCTTTCCGAAATAAAATTATTGCAAAATGTAATGACATTACGAATAAAAAAATAATCAACTGTACCTCTTCCTTTTCGACAACAGCCCAAGCCACTTGAAATCCTTCTATGCCCTTGAAGGGAACTTCGTGGGTGAGCAGCTCCCAAAGAACCACACCGAAAGACCAGACATCACAGGTTTCTGATGACGGCAAACACTGGATAACCTGGACAGATACACACGCTGCTGACAATGTGCGCATACAGATGGTGATTACCGAAATGGTCTGTGTACTTATAACAAGGAGTACACTACTCAGAGAGGAATTCTTGGCACACTGGAGCCACGGACGTATACAGAGAAAGGCAATTTTTTTTTCCACAGCTTAAGTGTGCAGTCACGCATCTTCTAGGCTGCATGCGAGGGCAGAAAAGTCAATTCAGCTTTCAGCACTCCCTAGCGCATTGAATGCAAAACGTATAAATAGGGTCGTTCGTTTTTGGGTAGAACCCAATCATTCTCAATTTTTTCACCGCAAACGAAATTTACGAAACTTGGGTCAAATCCAATTCTCCTCAAAATTTGCCCGTTCTTAAAGGATAATAATAAATGCAGGTGCTACAAAACTAAGGAACACTGCACAGCTTTTGTGATCAAGTGGTAAAGTTATGTGTCCTATTATTATTATTATTATTAGTATTATTTGTTTGTTGCCTTTGACACAAATTGAAATCTCCCACTCCTTTCCTAATGCTGTATCAAGTTGTATGTCTTCCCCAACTCAGATAGGCATTGGTGGTAAGGAATGGAACTTCCAAATATTACAGTCCTAGACTAGAAAGAGTCCAGGAAAAGTTCATAGCAATTTACCGCCATTGTTCTTGCACTGGCATTGGTCAATCTCATTGCACTTGAACTTTACCCTCACTACCATCCCTTACCTGCCGACAAATTTGCGCAGAAATTCTGTTTTTGTACAAGCTCCGTCACAGGAACCCGACCTGCACTGAGCTACATAATTCCATTGTGCTTTGGATTCCGAGAAAAGTCACAAGGGAGCACCAACCATTCCTTGTTCCTGCTTGTCACAGCAAACATTCTGCTGTGTATAGAATTCAAAATCTGTATAACACCTACTTTGCTGATCTTGATATTTTTCATCAGATGCTTTCGCTGTTCCATTCACAGCTTCGCATTGTTGTGTGTCAGTTTTTCTCAGTATATGTATGTATTCTCTTCCTCCAGGTGATTTGGCACATTGTCAACTTGCCTGGTGATGTCTTATGTTTTAGCGACTTTTTTTTTTCCTCGTACATTTAATGTTCTTGTGCATTGCATTCACATGTATTTTATATGAATCGTTTCTTATTTCTTTATTCACTTTCCCTTACGTTTGTACCTTTAACTGTACAGATTATTTTCATTGTACTTATTCACTACTCTTCTGTTCATTTTTGGTTTACCTTGCCTTTGTCAATAGAAAAGAGCTTGCTTTAGCAACCTTCCATGTTCTTTATTGTGTGCCAATATTATGGCCAAATGACTTTTCTGTACATGCATATTTTTGTTTTGCCTTTGTATTCTTTCTTTAAGCTGTACATTATGTTTAGTTTCGTTAGATTACCTGTGCAACAGTATTAAAGCATCACATTTCTTTTTTTTCTGGACACCCAATCTAAAAACTGGATTAACTAATTTTTTTTATTGATTCTCATTACTTGTTCATGTTCTTTCTCCATCTTTCTGTCGTGAATTCTGTTCTTTTGAATTCTGTTGCTTTCTTTTCTGTGAAAACTGCTTCCTTTAATAACTTAAGTTTCTATTCCATGTGTTCTTTTTTTCGTCTATATTTGCATTTTTTTTTACCATGCGCCAACACTCAGACCTTACGGTTGTTCCTGGGCACGTTAAATAGGCATAACTGATTATTATTATTATTATTATTATTATTATTATTATTATATAAATATGTTATGTCTTGCTTTTTCTTAGCATTCAAATGAGAACCAGCCTATATAAAAATAAAATATGTTCAGCGCCTGCGGACATTGAGTCAACGACAGCTTATTGCTTCTTTTAGTAGCTACAGTTACAAAATACAACAATGGCATATTGCATTGCACTTCCCACATGTCGCATGCATGTAAATGGCGACAGTGTATTAGCAAAAGAATTAACACAGTGCTGATGTTGCTGTGCATTGTGAACAGTAGCTGTGACATTGAGAGGATTTTTACCAAACTATGTTGCGTACAAAGAAGGGTGACTGATTTAGTACTGTATTTTGTCGCAATAGTGTGTGTTGGAAAGCAGTAAAAAAGGGTAACAGACCAGGATGACGGGCCCAACAAGTCTAGGATGAATGCAGAAGTTCTCCCGATGCATGTGATGATATATGCCAATAAGGGCTTGTAAGATACAAAAAAAAAGCATCACATCCCCTTCAAAGCATGCCCGAGTGCACTACTTTTGTAATATTTTGTTTAAAATATGTAGAGATCAAAGTAACAAAAAGATATCCATAGCCCTCTCTGTCTGCTGTTTTTATTAATGTGGTTGCTCCTAAATGTGCATTAATAATGCTTGTGAACGATGATTTGTAGAGGCAAGTTTGTCACATGAATTGTGAGCAGCTGTCATTGCCACAACATGTTGCTGTGAGTGAGTTTGCTTGTTTAAATAGAATCTCTGTGTCCAAAAAGACACCAAAGGTTGTGTTAATCATTTATGAACATTATCAGAAAAATCTAGAACTTTGTGCCACCAGAGAACAAAACCCTCAAGTTCTCCCCAGTTTCCCTGTCAAACAACAAAACTCCTGGATTTCTCCCCGTTTCCTGCTTTAAAAATAACAACCGACTTTTACACCCCGAATCACAAAAACTACAAAACCCAAAAATGAAGGGCCTTACATATAAACTGAAAAAAAAAAAAAGAAAGAGTATCAGCATACTTCTGCTTCTCGTGCAAAGCATTGTTTACACGAATGCTACCTGCCACTGTTCTTAAACAGTCATATGCCTTCTCCACCCTTTTAATAACCCGACTCTCCCTGGATAGAAGGCAAGCAAATGCAATCACTTAGATCAAAGTGAGAGGACAAATATACAGTTATAAAAGGGGCCCCTCACCAAGCCCCTTTTAAATTTTGGTTACGCACGGGAAGTTGTAGGTTGCCATCTAAGGAGTGTCTTACTGCAATAACTTGTAATGCAATTGGCATTCTTTCGGAACTTCATGCACTTTAGGAAGGTCTTTCATGCCAACTTGGGTCACTGGGTACGTGCAACTGGGCATGTGACACAAGGTATGTGAACATTCTTGACCAATCCTCCAGAATGGGTATGCACCACTGGGTAGTTGCCGAGATGTACAAGCAGGACAAGAGGCAACAAGTGAAGAAGGCGGCAATAGAAATTTGAAGAAGTCAGCTATAGATAGAGAAGCGAAGGAGTCGGCATCAAAAGCAGCCAAGTTTGGAGAAAGTGAAGTGAAGTAAACAGAATGGGACCAGAGTGCGCATCGAGCTATAGAAAAGTGAAGATGTCGTCAACAGGAAATGGAATAAGTTGGCTACACAGAATTGAAGAATTTAGCAATATGGTGTGTCACTGGTGAATGGACCTTTAAGGGATCAGTCATCATTCTGAGTACTAAACTGGATTGTATAGCACTGATACTTACCTGTTGTGACTTCTGCCAGCTCACAGACTCATACTTTAATAGCTTCAAGTTCAATCACCACCATTACTACCACCATCAGTCCATTTTTAAGTCCAAAGAAGGCAGGCCTCCCTCAGTGGCTTCCTTCGTTGGGTGAGCCCAACGTAGATATGCAAATCATAATCTCACCTCTCTTCTACCAACTGCCATTCTCAACTACGCTTTCCTCCTTTTGGTGACCAATCCTTTCCTCTAGTAACTCATTGGTTATCTCTCCTATTAACTATGCAACTTACCATTTCTACGTCTTCCTCATCGTCTGAAATAGAATATCACCCACCCATGTTTCATCTCTAGTCAACACTACTGTCTCTCGATCTCTTGTTATGATTATCATTTCTTGTTCCATCACTCAATGCGTGGCCTTTAGCTTCCTTTAGAGTTACATTATCATCCTCAAAGTTTTGGCCCCATAGATCATTAATGCACCAATTATTATGTGCATTTTCCTCAGTTATCCCCACAACTAACATGTTTATTAGGCATCAACAATCCGACTAAGATTTAAATATGCATACCACAACTTTAGCACCAGAAACAAGAAGCACACACATACACACACAAAAAAAGGGGTACAATCAGCCCCAAAGAAGTCACCTCAGGGGCCATCCAAGGCAGCGTTCCAGCCAGTGACATTCTCGTTGTAGCACCCAGGAAACGAGAAGCACCAAAATCACATATCTGATAAAAATAAAACAAGACGGCTCTTTCAGTCTCTGAACTTCAGAGTTTGCTCAAGCTCCGAACATAAGGAAAGGTGACGAATACCACTCATTAGAGATCGTAACATACAGAAAAAATTAATTTCTTATATTACTTGTGTTACTTATTTATCCATTTTATTACACGACCTACAAATTCCATTATTTTATTGTACTATCAATATATAATGCTTTTTTTTACTTCATTGCTTTATTACCCAACATTCTCGCACTCAGCTTATTTTAACTGATTGTGTAACATTCCAGAGCTGCCACCTGGACCATGAAGGATACCTTAGTGGAGGAAACTGAATTAACCTTGACAAGCTGGCATCTTTTCTTTTTGCGTGTGCATGTGAGTGCGCCTGAACATAAATACACTGGCTTTTTTCCACTTCACTTCCATTGCAACACACTTGCTGTGGCCAGGAATCTAACCAGCTGCCTTTCATATTCAGCTGCAAGACAGCTGAGCTATAAAAATAAATACCAGCACAAGGTCTGAACATATTTTGCTTAGTACATGTGATATGATCACAATTCGAAGTTCTTTCAGCAAACTCTGCTTACAGAGACCCTTTGGCAGAGGGCATGCACTCCTAGCAAGTGGAAGACCTGCAGGGCAGGTCAGAAAAGTTGGAACTCTGCACACAAAATTATTTTTGAGGAACAGAATATGTGGCCCAATCCACTAAGTAACAACATTGTAATGTATTATAAAGACATTCCACATATTATTTCTCGAGGACGCATTCCTTGTGCACTGTAGGACATACTTTCATTATGTAATGTGTAACGAATGCTTTTTGGAAAAATGGCAAATGTAACATGGCTGCCTTCTGCCACTAGTTTGCGAGCCAATAGCTTGAAACTGGTTCTCACGTCAGAATGCCCGACAAGGGGATATGTCTTGAACACTGACTAGCTTTAATTCTGCTACTTCAACATGTCTCCTATAGTAATTAAGCAAATTGTGCCCTTTAGTTATTTAAATAATCAATCAGTGATTATCACACATTTCCTGATGTCCACCAGCATAAATACTAATGTGCTGCAGGAAAAACAGCCTATTTATTTCTATTGCACTGTACTTCGTTCCTGTGCAAACCACTCTGACTGCATGACACATATGCAGAAGGGAAGACTCCTTACCTTGCACGTGTAGTCTGAGGATATAACAACTGTGGAGTGAAAAAAGAAATGTGACTAGGTAGGATGCGATACTATTCAAATTGATTACAATTTTACAGTAACATATTGTACAAAGAAATGTCTCCATCAGTTTAACCACTTTGGTCAGAACAATTTCATTACCAAAGTAACTCATTATAAGTACCCTGGAATATGCATAACACCTTTCTTGGTCAAAGCGCATCGACACTATAACTGTTAACTGTCTTCACAAGTTGTTCTTTTTAAGACATTTGTAAAATTTTTTGAAAATCCGATGCTCTCCTCCTGGAATATAAGACACTTACATGTCCTGCCTTAGAATATGCAGTAATTGTGGGATCCTTACATGTAATTAAACAGAGAAACTAGAGAGGGTCAAAAGTAAGTTATCCAAATTATTTTAAATTCTTACAGTCGAAAATCTATATCAGAGCTATTGAGACAAATGAAATTACCATCCACACGATAGCAAAATAGGGTTTCCCATTGGAAATTCTTCTTTCAACTAGTGAACGGTCACTAGAATGTCAACGAATTGACCCTCTTCCCTTTAGCAACAGATTATGCTACTAGACAATGGCACTTATTAGCAATTACTCTGTTAACATCACATAACATCTGCTTTATGTATTCCTATTTCCCAAGAACAATACATGAGTGAAACAATCTTTCTGACCAAAAAGTAACAAAGGACTCATTGTCACATTTCGAAATGCATCTCCATTCATGACATTGTTTACATGCGAGTTTGCATTTTTGTTCTTCTTTTTCTTGCTTTGTATTTGAGGAACTGTTATTTATTTTGTACAGCAGTGAGCTTTGTAATATTTATTGTTTGTTAGTTTCATACATTTACCACCTTGTACAAAAATGCAGTAGCTATAAATAAATAAATAAATAAAAATGCAAGATCACATCTTATTCACAACAACCTCTGCATCTTATTATGTTCAGCTGCCTATTAGCCTTAAGCAACTCATCACAAGACTGGTCGCAACAGCAGTGCTTACATTAAGGAACTCTAAAACAGTTTTCAAGATGGCTGTAAAATTGTGCCTGGTACTGAAGGGCACCACCTCCCAAATATTACCCAAAAAAACGTTTTTGATGTGCCTCGTACGAGTAGAGTTACTGGCAGTCAAATAATGTCCCTGCGATGCCTCTGTAACCCTTTCTGTTGCTTGCTGTCTGCTAGTAACAGTATTTATTGTCAGAGAGTTCAACAAAGAAACTTCTGCTTGAACAACTAAGATGGCTGAAAGTAGTATTGTTTGTCAATTCAACTGTTGTTTTAATGCAAAGACTGAACAGTGTGTATGACTAAAACAATGCTTGACAGCACAATAAACTTCAGCTAGAAATGGTCAAATCACGAAACTTCGAAATCAAACCAAATATTCAAGAAAAAGGATCTTTGAATGTCGACTCAAATACTGAATATTTTCTCAATTCTAAACAAAGTGAAATATAAAGGTTATGTGGACATCATACCTTTAAAAAACATAGTCATCATATGCAAAAGTGTTATACTACAGTACCACACATCATTTTAAAGAGAAGTAAACATGTTGAGATTGTCCAAACAACAAATTGCTTTGCCTAAATCAAGAAAACAAATTTGGAAGCTGCCTAACGATGGGGCATCCTTAATGAATGACTGGAAATTATTGAGCGAAAGTCGGATACTCCATGCATTTGCTCAGCAACTACCGCAGCTCCCTTGTGGCAGAATTATTTGGAACAGTCAGTACCTGCATATGTATCTTTCCCTGTAGATTCCAATAAGTGTTGTTATCTTTTACATTCGAACAGAAATGAATATTCAATGATATCAAATAGTGTATTCTTGAATCGAATACAAATCGAATAGCAAAGGCTACTATATTTGTATTCAAAATTTCAAATATTCGCATGCACATAGTTTTAGCACATCAAATTTTAACACATTAAAAGCACATTACATTACAAGAGTGCTGAGAGCAAGTGGTAAGCCAACAAAATGTAGTGTCTATCTGTGCACTATTTAATTTGGTAATTCACTGACTTCTGAATTTACTGCGATGACGAGTAGGTGACAGCATGAGCATGAAAGTTGAACATATAGAATTCATGGTTTTAATGTGTACAGGACAAAATATCTCACTAAAAAATTAGCATAGTCATTTGCAATGCACGAGGACTCACATCGCTTCTCATGTACTGCTTTTGTGCATGCATTTGCTACCGTTGCCCCACACATGGCATTTGTGGCTGATGTAATCAGTTAACAGGGCTCCAAACACAAATGATGAACGCCATAATGGTAACAGAGGTCTCCTCACAAGGGCCCCAGAGTTCCTTGCCATCAGGAAAGCCCAGCTGAGTAATAACATAGAACCTTATATGGAGTTTAGACGCCAGAGTAAGGAAAGCAAAGCACAAGGTAAGTATGCAAAACCATAATTGGTAGGCTCAAACTGAAGTGCAACAGTCCGAAGCCACACAACACACATGGTATATTAACATCATCATCAACCTCATCTTCCGTGGGCTTCGTCTGCGAGCCACCAAATAAAAGCAGTGATTCTGCCTCTGTTTTACAATATGTAAATCTGAACTGCCAAAAAGCTAACCCGTAAAAAAATTTGCTTTTTTCAATGCATGCACTGACATATCAGTACACTCAAGTAAATGTGAACACTCTCACCTATGCATCAGCTTGGAGATATAAGCCATGCATGAATGTGAGGGAGCTATCACTCCAAAAGGGCAAAATGAAAAGGCTTACCATTCTTAGATTTCAGGTCTCTATGAATGACTTTAATGGGTGCTTCTTCATGCAGGTAATGCATACCTGTAACAGCCAACAGATGGCAAATGAAAACTTATGATACAGGACTATTCAACAAAGAGTAAGTAGACTACAAGGAGCAAACAAAAACGAAATCCTTAGGTCCTACATCACAATGTCGTCATTGTATTCTTTTTTTTTTTGCAAGTCTACCAAATATCCTTGCCACTTACCAGCAGCAATCTGAATGCCCCAGAGAAGAATCTGACCAAAGCTCAGCATAGAGTCATTCTCTTGCATTGCGAGAAAAGCATACAGGGAGCCATGTTCTGCATACTCTGCAAACACAAAATAGACAAATGATGTCAGAAACCTGCATGCACAGCTAGTATCATTCACGATCCACTACAGGCGTCTTGGCACTCTGTTGCGAAGCGCAAGAACAGAGCTTCAATTTCCAGCTGCAGTGGCTGCATTCTGACAGTGACAGAATGCAAAATGTCTGCTTGCTGACAACTTTAGTCAAAGAACCATGACTTCCAATGCAAGCAGCCCTCACCAGCCCTGCTGGGTGTCAAAAGTAATTCGGAGTGCCCACAGTAGTGTCCCTAATAGTCAAGGTTCAGCTTTGAGGTGAAAAGAATTATCAATTGATTGACCAATCAATCAATCAATCAATCAATCAATCAATCAATCAATCAATCAATCAATCAATCAATCAAGTAATCAAATGTTTTATATACAGCCCCAATAATGTTTGTTATAACATGATATATTATAACTGTGCTATAATGTAACAGATAAACAGAGAATAAGCCCACAATGAAACCTTGTTAGGTATTCTGACGAAACAGCACTCACCTGTGATAATACAGAAATTCGGCGCCTTGGTAGCGGCCCCATAAAATGTTATGATGTTCTTGTGGCTTAGCACACTCAGAACTTGTGCCTGGAAAAAAGCCAAAATACCCATGTCGGGACATTGGCACAGCTCAGATGTTACCACCAAGCGACATGGCTGCATTTGGTATTAGCATGGCACCTCTCAGAAGGTAATGCAGATCACACTGACTAGATTGATACCCTCCAGGTTAAAATGTACACTGAAACAAACACACCTTTACATAATGAACTTACTTGAAACTGCTGTATATGAGACAGCATAAGCCCTAAATATTCAATAGCCCTATAACAAGGCAACTACATCAATTACACAAGCATTGCATGTAATGGTGAATGGCTAAAAGAGAACACACCCGTCAATTTGCTTTCTCACGAATGCATTTCATACCAGTATAAAATCATATGGACTACCGTGAAAGCAACGCACACAGCAATGTGCACTTGAGAACATTAGGTATATGTACCCACCATCTCAAAAAAGCACTGGAAAATTCGGATGCAAATGCACCTAACACCATTAGTGCACCAAGGCTTTCTGTAAGAAGGAGGGCGAATTTTGCTAAGAAATTACAATGTTTTTTTAAGTGTGTGCGTGTGCGTGCATGCATGCGTGTGTGTGTGTGTGTCTGTGTGTGCGTGCGTATGTGTGCGCACGTGTGTGTATAAGTGCTTTTTAGCATGCTCAACCTGAAAAGATAACTTCAAAGGAAAGGAGGGGGGACGGGGCTTTCTACAAAGTTACAATTCTAAGAATTGTAACTTCCCTTCGCTTTTCTCCTACAGTTTCTCCCCCCCCCACCACTGCCAAACACTTCTTGCCTGCAATTCACATAAAAAGAGATGAATCAGTAATGTTATTTGTATAAGGTTAGCACTTCAGGCCAATATGTTGGGAGAAAAGTTAATGAAAGGCTGGCCTCACATGCAAAGGCCAAGGCCTCCAGCAAAGCCACACATCTCCCGAAGTGAGCACATGGTGTCATTTTGTTCGCCATATGCTTTCAAGCATTAAGCATTCCCAAAGCAAATGTCACATTGTTAGTAGTGGTTGTCTATATACTGCACGCTGACTGCTGCATTAGTGACATCTGTCTCATTCTCATTATGAGCTTTGCTGAGAGTCCCCCACCTCATTTTCAGTGCTCTGGTTCCAATGTGCAGTTTTCTGTAAATACGAGCTGGTCTTTGAGCTGAGAGTGGCCAGTGCCAAAGGTAAGGGCAAGAAAACTGGGGAAGTTCAGAAGGCTTTACAGATTTCGAAAAGAAGAGACATGTGTATATCATATTGACCGCAAATAAGACGGGGACAGAGGGAGAGAACACATAAATAGCATGGGCAGTTTATGTGTTCTCTCCCTCTGTCCCCGTCTTATTTGTGGTCAATATGATATGCAGTAAATACCAACTAGGCCAAAGTGAAGTTCTTCTGAAGAGATATGTGAAAGCACATCATCAATAGTGCTTATGGATACAGAACTAGAATTTATAAAGAAGGATTAAAATTAATTTAAACTCTGGGGTTCTATGTGCCAAAATCACAATGTTATTATAGAGCATGCCGTAGAAGGGAACTCTGCATTAATCTTGACTACCTGTGGTTCTTTAATGTGCACCTAAATCTAAGTACAAAAGCGCTTTCGCATTTCTCCCCCCATAGAAATATGGTTGCCACGGCTGGAAATCGAACCCGCGACCTAGCGCTTAGCAGCACAATGCCAGGAGTCCGGGTCGGCTGACTATGACAGAAGGGGATGGGGGGGGGGGTCGTTGTCCCCGCCCCATTGTTTGTGTGCCATTGAACGAAGTATCACATTCACCAATGCACAGGTATTAATTACAAGGATTCTCATGTGCCCTGAACTCACAGCGACATTTACCTCTTCCTCTACTGTCATCCTTCAAAGTGTGCCTATTTCATATCCTTTAAAACAGTCATGTTAAAATTAAGCTTTCTATTTACTTCCTTTTGAATTTGATATATTTTCTGTTGCAATGCAATTGAATATCAAACATCAATTTTGCAACAGATAGGGCTTTATGGGTCATACGTGTAAGCTGTGACCATGTTTTTTCCAAGTGGCTATGGAGGCTAGATGTCTATGCCACTCAACTGCATAACAATTAAGTTCTTTTTTTAATTTGTGGCAGAGTCAAATGGGTGCATTCAGGAGGAAGGGAAGTATTCACAGCGAGCTCACGCTACTCCCCCCCCCCCCCAAAAGAAAGAACGACGAAAAAGAATTCTGTGTGCCAGGACACCATAAAAACATAGGGGAAAACACCCGCCTGCCCCATCCTCCTCCTCCTCTGGTCAAGTGCAAGCACCCCCTCCTCCCCCACCCAAAATAAATTCCTGGCTGTGGCACTGCCGGTCACACCCAACTGCAATCTGCAAGTTCATTTTTCATGCAGCAACAGCCACACAAAGCAAGATAGTTCATCTGACAGCTAATAAATTGTGCTCTAGTTTACCCTGCATGCAAAATTATGCAAAATGATGGATGCTATAAGCTTTCCAAAATAACTTCAGAATAACTTAAAGCACTATTCAATGTATGATGAGACAGAAAAGAGAAACACAATTTCACTGAGTAAGTGTTCAAAACTTTGCTCACGTTTTTCTGGCAAAAAAAGAGCTGACTACTGCAAAGAAAATGAAGGTCAAACTTCCAGTTTTTAATTTCTTACCCAAATTACGGTGTGATGTCAATGTTTATTTTACGAGTCACATCTCAAGTTATTTGCACATGTTTAGACCCTCTTTGTTCAGGGAAATATCTATAAAAGTTGCAAGGTTGAATGTTTGTTTGCCTTGGAATACAACCTAACTTTTTTTTCATTTATAGACAATTAAGCAACTCTGAGAAGGCACTGTCATAATCTATGATGATGCACATAGCTGGCAGCAGGAGTGTAATCATGGTACATAGGTTGACACACCCACTAGTGAGCACACTGATTCATACACACACCACGTTGACTTCACAGATGTGGGATTGAGTGTTAGTGAGTGACAATAGGTGTGATTGAATGAGATTATAAAGAGGAATGAGCCCCAGATGACATATCAACAAAAGTCAGTGACAGCGAGTCATAGAAATGGTGGTATCCTTGCGTAAGTATGGAATAATGCACCGTGATGGGTACTCATTTTACGTCTAATTTGTTTATGTCAAACACTGCAGTACATGAGCCAGAAAGCATGTGTCGCTCGTTTTGATTCTTTCTTTAATTTAGGGGGGGAAAGATCACCTAAAGCACAGCCAAAGTGTTAAGGCTGTTTTAAGTATGTTAATTTTTTTTAGCTTTTTATCACCTTCAGGGTGACCCAAAGCAGTGCTGAATGTGTGAGCATACATGACGATTGTCTTGGTGGTGGTGTTTATTTTTCCTAGCTTTAAGTTCACTCCAACTACAGCCAAAGCCTTAAGAATGTTATCTTCGTTTGTAACTTTTTTTTTTCTTCAGACTTCAACATGACTGTTGTGAACAACTTGGAGGTAGCAAATGTCCTTGCTGTGGTGGCTGTGCATTTGTGCGCGTGTGTGGTGGTCACCAGTGTCTCCATGTCCCCTCCGAAGTCATTATCCGAGCAGCTCACGACAGCTTAAAAGGCAGGCCTGGTCATTCTGCTTTGGGGAAAATGCCACCAAGCTACTCCTGGGAACCTAAGCTGTCGACAGCACATTCCCTTGACAAGGCCTCTCTGTCCTGAAAGGACCACCGTCTTCAAGGGTCGCTTTTTGTGCATTACCATGGCAAATGGACTGACACAGCTGACCCAGTCATCGTATGCCCATTTCTTTCTGAACTCTCTTTTACTGTGTTAATTCCCTCTGCTCATGGCTAATCCTTCAAATGTATAATATGTTAATTTCGCTTTTTTTTATTATAATGTTGCTACTGTCATGTGTATACGTCTTACTGATTTGAAACCAGCATTTAGCTAACTGACTGATGAATATACTTTGTCTTGGTTCATGTAAATCCAACCCGTTTGCTTGCAGCTATGCCGAGCATCAAACACCCACCCGCTTTTGTCATTTCTCGGTGGAGACCTTGTTCTCGCACCGAAACCATGACACGGTGACTTAGAGTGGATTTGAGTATGAATGCGAGTGACTTTCGGCAAGTGTAAGTGAATGCAAGTGCAGTCTAGTGCGAGCGGACGCGAGTTTGAGTATAAGTGGGTGCTCGTAAGTGTGCTGATGAATCTGAGTACACATGAGCGTGAGTGAGTATATAGCCCAAAAATATATTGGCGAGCGATTATGAATGAGTATCCACTTATAGGTCTGATCTATGTGGAGTGTCACTACCAATCTTTTGCTTTTGTGTGCTTCCAGACTTAGCAAGCCTCTCCTTACAGTAAAGCAGACCAAACAATCTATATTAACTGAATGTTTATTTTTAATGTCACCTTAAACAACACCGAACACTAGAAATGTTGGTCTGACAGCATAATGCAATGAAGCAGAAGACAAACAGCTTTCAATATCCTTTGCTTCTTCCATGTCCAGTCAGTCTTTCATTGCTCTGTGTTTTGCTTTGTCAGATTATGCAAGGTGAATTGATTCCTAGTTCACCTTTGATGCTTGTTCACAACTTAAGCAATGCTTGGGAGCTTTACAGAAGTGATTTTGTCAGATGTAGTACGTACATCACGTTACATCTTAGTACATTATGTCACTGGCCAGCTAACAACAGCAAGCAAACACAAGTGTGACATAAGTGTCCATTTCTGTACCACTGACTTTGGTAAGCACCAACTACTGGATTCCCAGCTATTATGTGCAGAAAACCATAAGCTTACTGAAGGCAAAAAATCTAGAATAACTTCAATATGCCCTGCACAAAAACAACACAAATACTGGTGTTTTCCTTTTTGAAACTTCTTTTTTAAGGATTGTTAGTTGTGGAACCCACCTCCTTTTCAAGGACCAAAAGCTTCTTCACCGCCACTTGCAGGTTTTGAGACTTCCACTTAGCACGATATACACTCCCGAAAGCACCACCTCCACACCTTTCATAAAAATGTAGGTCTGAGAAGTCCACTTCCAGAAACGGAGGGCATGAGAACTCGGAGCTTGCACACTCTGTCATCAGATCAGTGTCACCGTTGTGCCACGATGCACTGTCATTGTTCGAACGCTCGTCTTCAGCAAACTCCTCACTCGTTGGCAATGTCTGCTGGTTCGTTGACAAATCAAAGCTGCTGCTCTCAGCCTGCGAAGGCACCAACGTGCCCAGGCTTGCCAATTGAATGTTAGTGGAGTTGGTTAGCTGCTCCACTCTGCTAGAGCCTTCCTGGAGGTCGCTGGAATTCTGGTAGGAGACGCTGCCTCCAGACTCGGCAGCCATACTGGGTTAGGCCTGTAAGAAATGTATAGTTATGTCTGAACAGCCAAATATTGTCTTGCTCCGTCTTTATCACTTTCGTAGTATATACAGTTTTTATGTATTTCTGTGAACTGTGGAGTGTACGTTTGTCGTGCATCATTTCTGTCTGGTGGTTTTCACATGTGAAACAGAGCCTGAGATATAGTTCTCGGCATTAAGTATGTTTTGTCTGTCTCCAGCCATTTGCCTTATTTTGAAAGCATGTTGAATGTCGCGTATGCAAAACATTGACACAGCACCCTAATGAAATAGATACTATTGCCACTACAATACCAGACATAGGTTCTTGAAAGTACTAGCTGCGCCAAATAAATGGGATGTTTTCTTTAAATCATCTGCGACTGTATCAAGCACTATAACACTCATGTCATCTATGCCAGTTTTATTGATATTCTTAGGCATTTCTTGAAGACATCTGATGCGGTAGAAAACAGTAATTTTACTTCTCATATGGAGCTCTGAATTTGCTCCAACGAAAACGTCATCTTGTAAAGAATGCATCTTCGCGCATAGTAGTGAAAGCAAAGATCTAAAAGTTAATTGTCGTCTTTGTGCGTTATCTTTATGCGACGCGTTAACTAAAACTACATTTGAGAATGCATGACTCCGAAAACTACGCAATAAGTTCTAAGGCAAGCATGACGCTATTTGCTCTTCCATCGAATGCCTCGCTGCATGCAACTTGTCGTTGATTACGCAAGAGCGTCATGATATAACGGCACGGAACGCTTCGAAGCAATGGACAGGGAAGCAACCACTCACGCGAAGGGCGGAAGCGACCACAAATGTCATGCCCTGATCATGATAACCACTTCCCATCCGTTGGCAATCGGGCAGTCGTGGTCCAAAGCACTCAAAAGTGTCTGACATATAGATAGCTGATGTAGAAAAAGACAATACTGACCCAAGTCAAATAAATGTCTTGGCATAGTTAGAGAAGCGTGGGACAGTAACAGTAGCAGTACATAAAGCTGTTTTGCAGGGCGCGCGTTCCCGCTTCCGCGCGGATACACCTCTGTGCGGATACACCTCTGTGTAAATTAAAGGCTGCTCGAGCTCGCACGTTCTGCGCGACGTCTGCTTCCGGAACCCTTTGTGACCAGGTAAACTTCAGCCTCGATCATTTCAGGTTATGACGCATATTCTACTAAGAACGCAAGCTTGAAGTCCTGCGACGCTGGAGGAGTCCGGAATAAGAAGATATTACACCCTGTTTCACAGACGGTCGCAATCCGACTCCCTTCCAGAAAACAGCTGGTCAGCAGTTTCTTCAAGCGTTCAGTACCACCACACGCTATCACGATGTAGACCCAATATTAACGCATAGAGTTACCGGCAATTATACTATGTGCGTGTTAGGCGTTTCAGATCCGCAATTTTCGTGATCGGTTGCTACGCTATTCTACGTACTCCTGTGGAACTTGCGCACTACACCGCGGCACGACAGCGTCGCAAGGAGCTTATACATAAATACCGGTGTAAAATAAATCAGTTTCCCTTACCAAAGTTCCCGGTTGGAATTACATAAAAAATATCGTGAGGTGACACACTGATATCATGAGCCTTGCGTACTGTGCAGGAATTTTAGGCCTAGATGAATGCAGACGATTTTTAAGGTCACATGACTTGTATCTGTTCGTTTGGCCGCACGGGGTGCCTCGCTGTTCCAGTTCAGGCGGATAGCAGGCAAGCTAACCATGAGAGGAGGCGTCCAAATTTAGAACAACGCGCGGCTTTCCTGGGCTGCGAACTTCGTCGAACGCAGCATAAAAACAAAGCTGGGTGGCCTCTGAGAGGAGCTGTCAGTAATTTCAACGTTCACGACAGCTGCAGTTTTTCTTTCTCTCGCCGGTGACGAGACCCATGCATGCCGAATTTGCTATTCTTCATAAGAGGTTACGTTTACTCACCTGCGAAACTGTTTCATTTATACGATGATTTAGATGAACTACTGGTGAAAAAAATAAAGCCACTTTTCATTCAGTCAGACACCGTTCGACAAGGCGCTCGTAAGAATTTCGCGTTCATGTGTGACCATCCCCGGTCGCTATAGAACCGTTACGCGCGGATAGATCCCTAGCTGCGCGTTTCGGTCGCGATTTGCGATGAGGTTGCACCTACAGCTGCGCAAGCCAGGACAGCTGACAGAAAGCTTCGACAGATATAGGTACAGGAAAATTGAGAAACTTGACTATATGTGTGTGTGTGTGCGTGTATCGGTGCAATAAACTATCCTAGCTGCTAAAACCTAAGTTTCCATTTATTCAAATTATCGCTTTATTCAACGAGCACCCCGGCAAATTCAGCTTACCACTGGAATTAGATAATCTGTCACAGCTGGTTTTTGACAGTTTCTAATCTAATTATAATTATGTCTTTATGGTGTCGAGACAATGATCCAGTTGGAACACACACACACACACACACACACACACACACACACACACATATATATATATATATATATATATATATATATATATATATATATATATATATATATATATATACACACACACACACACACATTCACACAGACAACCTCCTGCAACAGATATTTTCATATTTTCGCAATGTTTGCTAATGTGATCCCAAAACTAAACATTAATTTGAGAGAAGCTAGCCCATCCCGGCAAAGTGCACACATCCAAAGGGGCAGCATATGTGTGCATGTGTGTGTGTGTGTGTGTTCAGAGTGTCAGGCAACTAGAGCGCCGCTCTCGCACATGTTGTGGGAGTGTCCTGTTATATCAGCTGAAATGGCAGTAGCTCTGGAGGCTCTTGCGTCTAAGTGGGCCGCCGTTCTGCGCAGCTCCAACCTCCAATCACAAGAGTGGGCAGTCCAGCGGGCCTGGGAGGCAATGACGAGGCAAGGCCTCGAAGTCCCCTCATGGGAGACCTGAGCCTGGGTCGTTATAAACATTGCCAGATTTACAATAAAGTTGTTTCCATCCATCCATATATATTGCAGATTTCACTTTGGCATGCCATTCAGCATTTGGTCTAGTATATTGTCATTACACATAATCAGCATTTACCTTTCTTGAATCGCAGAAATATATTGAATATTTTTTCTGACTTCTATTGTGAAACAGCTACTATATAGCTTGTACAGGCCACTGCACATACCTTGTGTTCTGAAAAGAGTGTCTGACTGAAGTTATAAGTGTCTTCGAGAAGTTTGGGATATTTGGTACTGTCAAATATCAGTACTAAAAAGAATTAACGCACATACATGGCTACATGTTCACATAGTCATGCGTGCATATACTTATATACGTGCACGTAGATGAGAATGTCACTTGTTGCCACAGATATATAAGTTCACAGCTAAAGCCAATGACTGTTCAGACGCACATAGAACCCCATGAAATGCACTTCTTTTTTTACCTTCGAGGCCCAAAGGATTTTGAGGGGAATGGGTGAAAAATACAAATAATAGGAGACAGAACAAAATGCAGTGAGTAATAATAACAATGAAAAAATTCAAGTAACGCTTTTGTATGCAATGCTGGCTAGTGCATTGTGAGAACCTTGATTATCACTAATAGCTAGATGCTATGTCAACGTGAAGGCAGTTCTATTCAATTGCTGTCATTGTCATCATCATCAGCAGCAGCTTATTTTATGTGCAGGACAAAAACCCCTCCCTGCGATCTCCAATTACCCCTGCCCTGCGCCAATCAATTCCAACTAGCGCCTGTGAATTTCTTAATTTCATCACCCCACCTAGCCTTCTGCCATCCTCGACTGAACTTTCCTTCTCTTGGCACCCATTCTGTAACCCTAATGGTCCACCAGTTAGCTAACCTATGCATTACATGTGACCTGCCCAGCTTCATTTCTTTCTTTTAATGTCAATTAGAATATTGGCTATCCCCGTTTGCTCTCCGATCCACAACGTTCTTTTCCTGTCTCTTAACGTTAAGCCTAACATTCTTCGTTCCATAGCTCTTTGCACCGGTCCTTAACTTGTTCTTGAGCTTCTTTGTGAATCTCCAAGTTTCTGCCCCATATGTACTGATATGGTAATATATGGTAAAATGCACTGATTGTGCACTTTTTTTTTTTAAATTATGATGGTAAGCTTCCAGTCAAGATGTGAAAATGTTTGGCATATGCGCTCCAACCCATTTTTATTCTTCTGAAAATTTCCTTCTCATGATCACGGTCCCCTGTAAGTAATTGACCTAGGTAAACGTATTCCTTTGCAGACACTAGAGGCTAACTGGCTATCCTGAACCCTTGTTCCCTTGCCAGGCTATTGATCATTATCGTTGTTTTCTGCATATTAATCTTCAACCACATTCTTACACTCTCTGTTAAGGTTTGTTGTAACTCACCCCCGTGTTGCTAAACAGGACAATGTCATCTGCAAACCGAAGGTTTGCAGATGACATTGCATATGAATTGCTGTGAACAGTAAAAAATAACCAGGAAATGTTTTCGTTTTAGAGACTGTGATGCCTACCTTATAACGATGATCAACGGGGTGCTAAATGCACTGCACGGGTAGAATAAATTTGTTGTGAAGAAAAGTATGGCGGTATATGTTATGAAATAAATTCAGCTGCCAAAAGTTTAAATAAGTTGCTAAAGACAGGAGGGAAAGGCTGGCGTTCATGGCTTTTATGCTTGCAGTGCGATCATAGTTGGAGAGCATAAAACAAGCCAAGTTATTCTGCATAAGTTCCAGGGCAGTGATTAGCTTTTCATGCACTAGATCCCATACAGAAGCAGCTTATTTAATCTTTGGTCGTATTAAGGTTTTGTAAACTACCAGTCTTCATGAGGAGGGAGTGGCATAGAATTTGCAGAAGTAGTAATCCAGCATACAATTAGCATTTTTAATGATGTTTTCAGTGCATGTTGTCCAATTTAAATGCCATCATACAGTCGAACCCATATATAACGATGACAGTTTTAACAATATATAGAATATAGCAATAAGCATTTGATGCACTGTCGACTTTTGTAAGTGCTCTTTGGCGAATCAAACCACTTACCAGAATACTCCCATGCCACATTATTGGTTACAACAATTAAATCTGGCTGCTAAGTAAACATCTCTGCCAAAAGGAAAAAGAACACATTGTTCTTGAGAAAAAAAAAGCTGCTGCTTTCATAGGCGAATATACCAGAAAACATAAGTATCAGTGCTGGTCCTGATATTTTACGACACTGTGTTCAACCAAAATATGCATAGCTCTTAATTATTGCCATGGCCTGCTGCATTGTACTTAATATTCGTTAATGTAGATGTGTCAGCAGTGATACAATTACCACTAAAATATTCTTTATCTTGTTCTTTCAAAAAGAGTTGTGCAACACAAAAATATCCATACTAGTGTGCCAGCACCCTATTCCAGACTACCACAAGATGCCACCACAAGCGCTGCAGTTCTTGGATACATCTTCCAGTATTCAGGTATGTGCCCATGTAAGTATGTCAATTGCTATGGTAAAAATTTATTCACTACAAACACAAGAAAATGAAAATGTGTTAAAACAACAGTGCATAAGTCCTTGTGTAGTAAGGAGAACAAAAGACGTAGTCCATGAATGAAGGTGACCACTGTATGTATTAATGTTATTGCTCTGCTGCCCCGAGTTGGTATGTTCGACAGTAGCTGATGCCAACAAACATGAACATCAAAGGCATTTTGTGGTTTATAGCATGGTACCCATGGATGGCAAATCTGCAAGATGACCATGACACATTCCATGCTGCCTAAGCACCAACTACACACTTACAAAACTTCTAGGAATTGCATTCCTACAAGTACAAGCATTAAGGGCTTGTAATTGTTTTTTGATGAAACCTTCTTCAAGCTTACCAGATTACCAGGTTGCACTTCAAAGAAGTCAAATTCTAGCTAATGTAGGATGTAGAATTTTTATTTAAGACATCATACTTTTTACAAAAATTGGTAAGCTTTAAAAAAATTGAAGCATGAAGTTTACAAGTCCATAAATTTGCACCAAAAACAAATATTGCTGTTCTATAAACAGCTTCTAAACTGGACAAATTTCCTATACAAATTTACAGCTTTCGCGTAATTGTTATAGTGTTTACAGAAGTATTGCAAAAGTCCTACTTGCAAATTCATGGTAGACTTGAGAGCAGTGTATAATACATCAATACGTCTAAAAATTATGATGTTGGAGTTACAGACTTGTTACTGAGTTTATTGCGATTTCCAGCAATTTTTGTATAAATATTGACAGCCTAAACAAGAAATGTGCATCCTGCAGCCACTAGCAACAAACCTCACTAAACTTAGCGCGGTGGGTACTGGGCCAAATGATTTCTTCCTCCCGTGTGGTTAGATAGGAGCTCCTAAGGTAAAGCTTCCTCTTAGCGCACATTGACCAGTGCATGAGGAAGGTTTTCTAGGAGAATACTGTTGCAGAGCATGCTTCAAGGAAGCATGGGCAATCATTGTCACACAGATACCCATTAGACTTCTGGTTCCCTTATGTTCTGATGTTCCCAGCCTTGAAGGAGTTAGTTTATCAGGAAATCTATATACTATCATGCTTCAACAGTTCCTATTACATTTTACTATAAGTCATTGACATGACCTATTGGGTTGCCTCAGTCAATGTCTGCTCACTTACACATAGACATTGTTCACATCATTTAGCTAAAGCCATGTATCCCAGCTGGCCCGTGATCAGTATTGTGTTGGTGTCTGTGCCTGGCGGGTAGCGCCGCACAACTGACAAAGACACGCGGCATTTGGCCAGCCAAAACTAACAAAAACCACGTTAGTTTTTTACCTGCCATATGAGCAACTCTTATGTCTGTATACAGCTTCTACTATCTTCTAAAAAGTAATAAATACACATTGTGGGTGAAGAAAGACCAGACAGATGCTGGTGCTTGAGCCCACAAATTATAGTATCTTCAGCTGAGTTCACTCAATCAGGCAGAAGCCTGATTCTGTCGACTCCACTGCTCGCGCACTGCCAGCATGATGGGCGTGTTGTTGTTGTCTTTTGTGACTGGACTGTAGTAGTGTGCTACAACGTTTGGTAAAGCTGCAATAAATTTCACAGCAAGTTCACAGACAGATATCTTGAAACTAATGCTAGTCTTGGAAGATACACCAAGTGGACATGTCTTACTCACTGGCTCCTTTACATTTTTCTTCATCTAGAAAACAGCTGACTGACTTCACTTCTGAAAGTGCAAATTTGTCTTCGTAAGGTAACAACATAATTTGGAAATATTAGTTAATTTAGTAGCTAATTGAATCTTACGACAAATTTCCGACATCCACCAGCATGAAAACCATGTTGAAAACTGTCCTCCATTCCTGCTGCACTTACCTAATAATTTAAGACTTCACTGAATATTTACCACAGCACTTAGAACTGTAATTTTCTGTGCAGTTCTAAGCTGTACCACTGTACAAGGGAAAAAGTCTGTGCCACTCTACAAGGAAAAAGGCTAACTGCCCCCGCACATATAAGCACCTTATGAAAGTGCGCAAGACCAGGTATGGGTATTTTGTCTGAGGACTTCACAGGAGTGCAGGGAAAATTATACTGACACACTGTACTATTACAATCGCAAAAGCCTCAACATTGCTGTGTCATCCGTTCAACAGGCTGCTATTTGGAAAAATGTATTACAATGCTTTAGAGCATTGCATGAATTCATACTTGTAGACTTCTCACATGCCATTATGGGCCGCCTTGAGAACTTTTCCTGAAAGGTTAATAAATTACGCTCAGAAAAAATCAGTATCAAGCTGAAACCATTACTAAAGGTACGCGACATTTGCGGTTGCCAAATGTCAGTCGTAGTTTATGATTGATAAAGAGGAGTGCTTTCTTACGACTAGATCATTCTCACACAAAAATGAGAATGGCACGCATTCGTTCTTGCAGTGGGAACGTTCTATCTTCATACCATTTGCTGCCGCAGCAGCGTGGAATTTCTGAACTCGATGTGAAAAGCTGGCATCAGGCCTAGGCTCGTATTTTGTAATTATCCATTTAATATTTCACTCTCTTAACCTTCTTTCAATGACTCAGATGCTGCTGTGCTTCCATTATCGCCATGATATGCCATTGAACTGAAAGAAGAATGGCAAGTGAAATGAATCATCATGCATCTAATGTGCTTGCACACATTAAATAGATGAAACAAGCACCATGTCACCATTTCTAAACTTTTTATTCTCCTCTTCCATCTCGCCCCGTGCTTTCTAGTGTTCTCCAACTTGTCTTCTGCTTTGGCACACTTCACTGCCAATAACTTTGTTTTAATCCCTTGTTCCTGGGCTTGGGATGGTGCTTAAACACATTCACTATGGAGGCCAATTCTTCAGTTCCGTTCGTGCCAATATACCAGACAGTCTTTAAGATGAAGCTTGCCGACTTGCGTTTTTCATCACACTATATGGTCATCTACATGCAGAGCCAGTGTTTGATATTCCCTTTCTCATGAGAGCAAAGTTCCCTACCTCCAGCATTGATATCGTCACGATTTGCTTCTTATCAAAATTTAATAATTTCGTTGTACTAATTTGCTTGACTTTTTCTGTCCTCCTTGTTCCTGTAAGCTCTACCATTTTGTCTTGTCCCAGGGACACATCAGTGAGAAGGTACATTGGTTTTCCATTTTAACAATAAAGAGTGGTGGGCATCCTACACCAGCTGTGTACAAGCGGTTGTGATGAGCTAAGGGAGCATATTATAGCATATTAGGACCGCAACTATTCACTCTATACCTTAATGATATAGTAAAAGCCCCATGGCTAAAATGATAACTTATGCCTACAATGCAAGCATTTTCTTTTCAGGACATGACTTAGCACAGCCAGTAGAAGAATGCAATCACACAAAGCACTTCAAGAATGGGCTGATGCTAGATATATGTGAACAAATGAAAATAAAACTAAAGCAGTTATATTTCAACAAAAAACAAACCAGCTATTCTACATCGGAGTACTGTATTAAATTTGCAAGAGATGAAGATTGTAGTTAATTTCAAACCCTTAGGTGTTGTGAGCTTTGCGAGTATGTCACAGGAAAAACAGCAATCTTCCGACAAAACTTTATAAAGTTACTGGTATAGTAGGTCGTGTTAGTTATATTCTTCCAAAGCATATAAAATTATTATTGTGTAACTTGCCGTTTTATTTCATAGTAGGTTGTCTTAGATCTATTCTTTCAAAGCTCATTAAGTTATTATTGGATAACTTTCTGCTGTACCTCACCTTAATTAGTCATTTAGTGTGGGTATGGCTACCCACTCCAGCTTAGAACGAATTCATAGGCTACAAAAAGATTTCTGCAACACGTTTATAATGCACCCTATAGAGCACCAAGTGTGGACTTCTTTCTCGAAACCCCTAGCCGTAATAAAAATTATAACATGTACAAACATTGTCTGAGTATATTTCAATAGTTAAAACAGAATAAAAAACATTGCAACACGCTTAAGCTTCACCTATAAAAGTAGAATCCAATCGCATTCAAAGATCCCTGACTGCTTCTCATGATTTCCGTCAACTGCAGCTTATGTAATCGTAATGTTTACCGGGAAACGCTGGTGGCACACACTATGCACGAAGGCGAGCTTTCTGGTAGAAACATGGCCTCTTGCATGGGCTGCGGATGCACAGAGGCGAGCGCAATTTAGATGGTGTTGCAAGGAACCGGGCACGCGGCTCTACGAATGGTAAAAACACTGGAAAAGGGGTTTGTGTTTGTGTTTCCGCGTAACAGAATTACGCTTTCTCGTATATTCAAATTACAATCCGACGCCATTATGTCCGTAGTTTGTGTGTAAGACATACTTTTAAATTTTTCTGATGCATTTTACTTTGAGAAATTCATTTAGTTCAGTAACGCCTCTGCGCTACACGGAGGGCCTGTGTAGCTGGGTATGCATGGTTTGGAATGATTTGTCACTCACAAGGCGGTCACTGCCGCATGCCAACGCCGGACTTTCTGTGGCACAGGGCCCTTCATGCTCTCGCATTAACACAATTTAAACCTATGAAATTTGGCTCAGCTACAAGAAAATGCAGCAATTCATACTACAAGACACAGTGTAGATTGCTCAGTGCCTTTATCTCCCGTAAACTTTGAAATGGGGTGTATACAACATGCGCTCCCTCCTCTCCTAAATACTTATCAGCGTGCAAATTTCAACTTGTTTAAGGGGAGGCGCTCCTCGAAAAAACTTTTTTTTTATTACTTGTACTAGAGGTTTCAAAATTCAGCGAAGTATAGAGTTTTCTATGCAGATTTCAATACTGTCATTACTTTTTGTATAGCTGTTAAAGTTCATCATACTGTAGCTTGTTTAGCTCTTTGTAGATCACAATGTGCTGATATCTAGCCAAACAGTGTGTACAATTATTGGAACTATGCAAAAAGATAAGAGCATTTCAACTAATTTGTTTTCTCAATTCCCTGAAATATAACCTTGTACTTTCGCAACTACTGCTGGGAGATATTGCTAAGTAGGTATCAGCACTGTACATATCTTCAAGTGTACATAAACCAAATGTTGTTACTATAAAACAATTATAAATGTACAAGTTTATTTTCATGCAATTGTATGATTGTGAAAAAAATTAGTTGGAGCGTTCAAATTTTTTTTCATAGTTGCAGTCTTTGTAGATGCTGTTTGAATAGACATCGGCACTTACCAGTCTACAAAGAGCTAAATAAGCTATGGTAGAGAGCTCCTTGGGACAATTTATTACACAATAAAGTGCCCACAACATTGCTCTATTTTGCCACTGTGTAGGACACAACTATAAAACTATAGCGGCTACACAGAAACTGATGACATATTTGAAATCTGCTTGTAATGCTCTATAAGTGGGCGGATTTTCATATCTCTAGTACAAACATTTAAAAATTGTTTTTTAAAGGAGCGTCTCCCCTTAAACGTAGTTCCCGGGTGGGAGGGGGGGGGTTGAGGGAAATGTAATGGAAAATATATATTTCACACTTTTTCATCTATGGTTTGTGCCGTTCATTTGGTATGTGCAATTTTATATTTTTATGTACTTCGGTGCACTGTATGTTGTTTTCGCTACTGCCTAGATTATGGGGGCTGCAGCTCTGTCAAGCTGTTTAGGACAGCTTCTTCTGCAGCACCTCTGTCTTATTTTTTTCGTTTCAAGATAGAAGTAAACATTATTAAGGCTGCTTCAAAACAAAATTTTCATCTTCCCGGAAGCTTTGTGTACATACTGATGTATTGCTTCAGGTCGCAAATAGTCCGTTCTGCAAATTGATAAACTACTGGATGGTACGAAGTGGTGAATCTTAGTGCAACTCCAAGTTGTTCTGCCTATTCCTGCAGTTAAATGAATTTGAAAGGCTGGACCGAAATCAAATCCAATTCCAAAACTTTCAAGTCAAACATTTTGTGACTGAGCAGAGAGCTCACATTGTTGGCATCCCCTCTTTCTAGCTTTGTTGCTACCAGCCTTGTGCACCCATCCACGCACATAAGGATAGCTTGCATTTTTCTCACACCTTTAGACTTCATACAGAGCTCAGCAAAGTCTAAGTGGACAATTTCGAATAGTGTCCGTGAGTGTTCCACGCATTTATTGTGTTGGTTGCTTAAATTTCACTTTATTCAGCTGACATTCTTGACATGATCTGCACATACCTCTTCATGTATCCTATCGTGTAAGGCCATGTAAATTTGCTATTTCATATAAGTTCTCCAAAATCTGTCATGTCCACATGAATGAGGGCTCTTATGATAGAAGTCCAAGTTTTTCAACACTAGGGTGGGAAACACTGCAACTTTCCCTTTCACTGTTGGCTGGAGTGCTTCAGTTCCTTCCAAAAATTTTTTCTGTGTTTATTGCTTCTTGGTGAACTGCAACAGGTATGACTGCCAAACTTGACATAGCATCAGCATCTTTCATGGAAACCCCAGGATGGTGACTGACTTTGAAGTCAAATTGCTAAAGCTCGTTCATCCACTTTGCGATTTTTTCTTTCGGTTCTGCCAACTTCCAAAGGTGTGTGAGTACTTTATGATCAGTATAAAGCTTGAATTTTGTTCCTTCTAAGTAGGAGTGGAAGTATTGAACGGTCTTTAGGACAGGAAAGGCTTGTCTTCGGGTCATTGTAAGTTTGCTTCTGCTTTGGTCTAAGTGTAACTAGTAACCCACCACATGAAGCTGTTGATTGAGTGCCCAGGTGAAGTCTCACTGATACAGAACCACTCTCATTCCATAATGAGATGCACCTGCATTAAGTTCAAATGGAAGTGAAAGGTCTGGAAGGAAGGCAAAGCACAGGGTCAGAAGAAATAATCTGCACCAGCTCCTCATATGCGCAATCGCATTCGTCTGTCCAGCTAAATGGTATATCTTTTGGGTCAACCTTATTAAGCATCACGTATTTGTAGCAGTCTCAAACAGCTGGCTAGTCCAGAAAACATGCTAAGTGAGTGTATGTCAGATGGTTTCACTAGCTTAGCGATGCACAGCACAGACTCTTTGGTATTACCATCGCATAGTTAAGCAGAAAAAGATACTGTTCTTTCAAAAATTCACTCTTTTCGAAATTTACCTTTAGTATGGTTTCCTACCAGGCAGTGAGAAGATAGGCAATATGTTCATGTTGCTGCTCACTCTTAAAATATACGATGATGTCGTCTATACATACATTGCAGAAGCGACCAGTAAAAGGGTTCAAAGCAGTATCCACCATATTCTTAAACCCGCCAGCTGGGCGAGTTTTCGCAACCAAACGGAAGACAATTATACTCACAAATGTCAATTGGAGTCACAAAGTGTGTTGCTTGATTTCTTCTTGGAGTGGCGCCTGTCAAAAGCCTTTGCACAGATCTATCCTAGAAAAGCAGGTACAGTCAACTGCAAAAGTTTACGGGATGCAGGATCTGCCAAGAAGCTGAATTCTCGCAAAGCGTGGTCACACAGCCTCGAATTAAATGTTCCAGCATGTAGTAGCCTTCGCCACCCACACAGTGATCCATTAAATACGAAGTGTCATGCATTAACAGTGCAGGAATTCAAATTTGAAGGGGAAACCGCATCCCGCAAACTTTTGCTGTTGACTGTACATCCACTTATGCAAAAAAGTGAGGCGTGCAGACAGGACACAAGAGAAGTGAACCCGAACGCCGTTCGTATTGTCCACTTCTCTTGTGTCCTGTCTGCACGTCTCACCTTTTTGCATAATGAATCTTTACCAACTAGCCCAGCTTTCCGTTGTTCTATACATCCACTTCCTTTGTCAATGATGCTGTCTACTCGAGGCATTGGGACCAGATCAACTGCATCCGACTCTTAATCACTCTAGTCAGTGCACTGTCTGAGGCTACCGTCTTCTTTGGGAGTGATGGTGACTGCTGACGCAAACAGTGGTACAGATAGATGGATGATAACTACGTCTAAAATCTTTTGTAGCTCCTCCTTTAGCCATGTCTTCTTTTCTCTCGATAGGTAGTATGGCTTTTTTCATACTATAGTAGTGCCTTGCAGTTTAAACAGGACTTCGAACTTGATGGTACCAGGAGGACAGCTTCCCAAACGAAGCAATTTTAGGTAGATTTTCTGAATACTGTCTCCTTTCTTCGTCTTATGAATTCGGTTTACACCAGTCAAACATTTTCAATTATCTTCATCAGGGCTTAACTTTAAGACAGTTTAAGACTCCCAATTAATGTTTAGCCTCAACGACTTCATATCTGGGTGAAAGAGAAGGTCATATTCGATGTCTTTTATCACCAAAGCAAGAACTTTCATGTACTACAACTGGTATTTTAGCCTTAAGCTTAAGCATTTACAGTGCTCCTTTTTACGACTAACATAACCTCGTACAAGGACTGATCTGCCTGTGATTGTCTTCTGCATTTGCTCAGCTTCTATTTAGAATTGATATTGAAGCTCCACTGTCGACAAGAGCTCGCAGGGCCTATCCATTCACTTCAATTTGTACATGGAGTAAACTTGGAAGAAATTAGCAAGATGGAACATAGTGAGGCTTTGATGTTAATTGTTTCTTTGTTCGAACAATGTTGACTGTAAGGCATCATATTCCGAGGTTTGAGTCGGTCACATGAAGCCTAGTAATTGCACCTAGTAATACCACTCGGTCACTGCATCTCTCCACAAAAAAACAAAAAATGTCACCCACGTTTTCGTTTACTTGTCGACTGCACTAAAATATGTAATAAGCCGACACATGTTAAATAGATGGAGCAAGGGTCATGTTGTCATTCCTAACTTTCTTATCCTCCTCTTCCATCTCAACCTGTCATCTGTTGTTGTCCTGAATAATTCTGGTGCACACCTACAGAGCAGCATTGGTCGTGAGTGAGGTGGTTAAGAGAAACAGTTAAGAGGGTAAATAAAAAAAAATGGAAATTTCCAATTATAGATAACAAGTGCAGTGTGCAGGTGGAAGCAAAAAAAAAAGTAACACCAAATGCCGAATTTACAAATTGGGAATCAATTTAGAAGGATAATCGATTGGATTTGCTAAGAAAATTTCAAACTGCTGAGTAAACATTTCTGTCACTGAAACCAAGAATAGAGGCTCCAAAAGACGGGATCACAGGCATGGACAAATTTACATCGACGCTGCATAGCGGAGTTTACAATACTCTTTCTCTTATTATAGTAAAACGTCTACAGAACAAAAAGAAGTGATATATCGTCTTCAGCTCACCACAGGATGAGCACAGTGGTGAGGGAATCGGCCCAGACCTGTGTTGATAGAAATTTAGTGTCAGTATGCGACCGCATAGCTTCACGATGGACATTTATGTTTTACGTGTCTGACGAAATTCTTTGTGCCAGGTATATAAAAGACGGTAATTTGTGGAGTTAGTCGGTGCGAAGTCTGACACTGCTTGAACGATGACATGCCTACGAAACTGAGCAGCCGTGGCATAAGCAGACAAAGGACAATATGGAAGAATCGGGCTACCTATTCCCGTTGGCTAAGGAATCTGCCAATTTCATTTCGTTTCGATTTAAATATTATCCTTTGCGACCAGGTAGGAAGCTTCTACAGTATCTAGGTACCAATGAATGAAGCGCCCTCTTAAAGTGAGAACCACTAGAAGCAGTTAGTGATGAGCACAAATTAAGATAAAAAGTCAGTGATTATCACAGCTGACGTAATTGGTGAATTTGTGTAGTGCAAACCCCACTGCCATGAATTCAGCCAAGAAAATGCGTATAAAAACCAGCTGCCACAGAGAAAAATTCCAGTCTAGCATTGGGCAAAAAATACCAACACGAGACTTTTCTTCACACTGTGAAGAATCTGTCACAATGATGATGCTTGTCTGGAGATTGCAGATGGCTTAGTAAACCATCTAAAATATGACGCAGAAATAATTTTGTGTTACTAAAAAAAAATGTCAGCAAATTGGATATTAATACAATGAGGGATCCTGGGAATCTGAAGTATATCACAGATAAGCATATTCAAAGGTTCTAGTAACTAGTGCATGAATGTAATTTGCGGAGAATGCAAGTGCAACCAATTTTTGACAGAAATAACGCTGGCTGGGCAATAAAAACCATTTCAGTTCATCTTAGCTGTTCTCATCTTGGGTGTTCTCCAACTTCATCTTCAGCTTTGGCACGCTTCAATAAATTCAGCCTCTGAACTGCAAAAAAGTGCATTAGTATACCTACCTTTTCTTAAAAAAGTGTGTTACAGCTTGCAAAGTGCAGTGTATCACATTGTATGGTGGCTTCTAAAGCAGTTAGTGTTGGAGAGGTGAATTTAGAATTTCTACATCTGAATAAACACAGCTGCAATGTTTTTATGGAGTGTTCATGCACGGTCACTGAAAGCTCCCTTCTGTAGAGCATTGTTTTTAATAAGAGAGTTGGAAAGATGCTAAGGTGTTGGCACCATAAAATTAAGACTAAACATACTACATGAACATTCTCTCACTTGTGTTCCAGATCAGGGGCGTACAATGGGTATGTTGAGAAACTGCAACCAGCTTCAAGAAATTAATTGAAAACAGTCAGCGGCAAATATGGTTCCTCATAATCTTGTTTCTTGCTTTCGGTGCTTCTGTACGCGTATTGTGTATGACTATAAACAATGCACCTTTTCCAAGAAGTTGGCACTATTCGCCCTCCAGATGTCTCTGTTGCTCCTTTTTATGAAAATTAATGATGCATTTGGAATATGAGCTACTGATTTGAGGAGAGCTGCTTTAGGAAGGAAAATTGAGCCTTTCAAGCCTTTCAATCTTGCCAGAGTTGCTTTGAAGAGCAGTGGTAATGAATCTGCAGTATGCTGCAGTCAAAATTGTTTCTACATATTATTCTCCCAAGCAGTGACTGTTCAGTAAATGAGGTAACCAGTAAACTTATGTGCATGGGACTTGTGTTTATGCACGGTCAGCTGGTTCCACCTCAGTTACCCCAAAATAACTTATCCAGCAAGTAACTCTTTTATGTGATTACTCATCTAATTCGTGTTTGACACAGTTTCTGCTGCAATTATGCACATGGCTAGTCAGGTTGCAATGTGAACAAAAAAATTCAAGGGCATAAATGAAATGAACAGGGCGCATAAATGTAAACATATATTTATTCCATGCATAAACACTCTGCAACATGCTAGAGATGGTGGAAACATATAAAAGTATGTACACATTTAAAATATACAGGCACATATTTTACAAAAGGCCCAAATTATACACATGCACGCACACGCACACACACAGAGTCTGACACAATAGGGGCTTTAGGCTTAGGGACATCTGCGCTGCGCCATGACTCAGGTGCCCAATATCCCGTTCCCCCCTCCTGCCGTAGACTAGCTGTTCTGGGGCTACCCCAGGTGCCCGTCATTGGAAGACGTTATACACACGAGAGATTGTGCCATTCGGAGAAGGTGAGAACACATCTGAACAAGTTCCGACCCGCTGTTAACAATCCAACAATCCACGAGATTGGTCTAGATTGGCAACGCTTCCAAAAAAAAAAAGATGGGAGGTGCGCTTCATCTCACACAGCAGCACACCGATGCAATGAAAGTCATTGTCTCAGTAAGGTAACATGACATTTACATATATGCAGGAAAAACTCTTTACAACCACCTATAGACAACACCTGGATGCAACAATGTTACAGACTGGAAACCCGTGAGTGAGTTGTAACCTGTACATAAACATGTCTCAGACTTTCACTACGCCAGCAACAACAATGCCTCTCTTTATTCTTTTCTTTTTATACATTTGTGATCAGCACGCAAACAAATAAAGTAGCCTGAGTGTGTGTGTGTTCACAGTTATTATGCAATAAACAAGATGCACTGCCTTGGCTGTTTCGTCTAGACTAGGCCGTTATACAAGAACATTCAGGATTTGCCACGCAAGCAGTTATATACATAAAACTCTTTAAACAACAAGAAGGAGCCACCATGTGAGAGTAGCCAGCGAAAATGGGTAGAATGACTGAGGCACATGTAACAAACTAACAGTATTAGCACGAGTGCCCATGAATACACACAGAGAGTTTATTCCGGAGAGCTAAAAAACTGTCACTTCTTTACTGCGGGCAAACCAATGCATAGAGCGCTCACACAGCGAGTCTGCGCGATGCAAGCGACGAAACGCCAGAAGGACGAACTGGTGAGCGCTGCCACACGACAGGCCTTGATTTTCTTAAGTTCGGCACAGTGGGATACTGTCACACCAAACAGTAGGGAAGCGAGTGGGCAGCCATGTTAACTGAAGAGCACACGCAACATCTCGAGTGCGTGCACGAGGAAACACAACGTTCTTGTTGCTACAGATGCCAACGCTGTGACGGGGTTATTGCCTCCCAAGCGACAATCGTGGCAAAGTATACAAGGTCATATACCTGCGATTGAACAGTGCAGGGGGCACGGCAGACAGGCAGTAAAGATTTACAGCAACAGCTGGTCGAGCAAAGCCGCGCACAACACTACCAGGGGACAGCACCTTGACTAATATACGTCCTCCTGTGTGAGCAGACATTTTATATCGCTGTTACTCCAATCGTGCAGACCCCAGAATTTCTGAAGTCCACTTCGATTGGCCACAGAGCAACAAGGCGACAGCAATCTGCAAGGCAGACTGGCCATTGCCGAGTTACATGTCTTTCGGTCCCCTCATAGTCCCTGGATTGGCAGGATTAAACTGTTGAAAATGATTATCGCAAAAGTTAGTGTAAACACTCGATCCTTCGTCAGCGGCAGTACCAAAAATGAAAGATGTTCGAGTCTCATGGCTGCAAAGTTCGGGCACTTCAACAAGTGCTGTTTCCTGTTAACGGAGACACTGTTATCGCTGGCAAACAGATCTGCATAGTTTGATCGTACAATAAATATGCCGCAGACTTACACCACACCTCAACAGTGTGCATGTATGAAAGCAAATTACAATATAGTTACAAGTCACTCCTACCTTCCTGCAAAATAAAAATGAAAAGAAATATAAATAAGAAGCTGCAGAGGTTTCCAATGCACCGCGCACTGGGTGTAATGGTGCACCTGACAGTTGATGGCATGACAGGAGAAGTGGGTGTCACTTTTGGCAAGGTGAGCTGTAAATACTCCCGAGGTTTTGAATACAAATCGAATATCAGACGCGAGTTGGTATTCCACAAGCACACATGCTAAACACCACAACTTGGTCAATAATATGAACTAGGCTAGTCAGTGTGAAAATGTTACACGCAGTCACATCAAGGGTTGGTATGCAAACATCAAACACTGTTTGGTTTGACATTTGCATTTCTGCCCACTTTTTCCACCTGTACTTGGACTGCCTTTGTTTCGCTTTGCAATGAAGGGAAACAGTGCTGATGGTAAGCTGCCTCTGATTGCGAGGAATAAATGATCGGCGCCACGGAAACAGTTTCTAGCAATAGCACCATCAATAACGAATCACAAGGTGCTCAAAGCTGCATTCCAAACTTTCAACATGCGCCACAACATTGCTGGCAGTAAACCACCCACTCATTTACTATTCAAAGCAATGATAACTCAAAAGTCCGACGTGTTTCTCAAAGCCCTGAGTATGTGGAGACATCAAATATTTTTTTATGGACTCGTTTATTCTGGGCACATCGGCCAATATTCATTGAGCATCGAATGCCTTCTATATCATCAGTAAAATAGAGTGACATTATTCACTGCAGGATATCTTGTCTTTGTTTCTAACATAGATTGACTTGATAAACATTGCAAGAGTTAGTTCATTGAATAGATTAATGTGGACGTGTTGCCAATGGTTTGACAACATTGTAGTTGCCACCAATCAGAGTAACTCATTTAAAGAGACAAATTACACTGGTATAGATATAGAATGCTTCAGTTATTTTCCAGCACAAAACAGAAGAGAAGGTGCTTTTCGTTTTTTCGTGTTTACACGGTATCCTCACTTAAGTTTCAAAGTTCCTAATTCACTTTTCTTGTCTTACAATTTATAATGCCTTTCCAGGTTTTTGTGCATTCTTCCATATATGTGAAATTGCTGCAGTCAACACCCTTCAATGTGTACACAGTGCAGTGATCAATTAACATCTGCACATATATGTACGTATAAGTGAAATGAAAATATCCCATAATGCTAATTCGAAGTGTAAGCATTCAGTATTGTTAACACGCCTAGAAACAGGCTATTACACAACAATTCTAGCTGCTTTATTGCACTGTACAGCCCGTAACAAAAAAAAAACAAGGTAGCAGATGATGCTATCATTGAATAATTAATAGACCTAAATGTGTGCACGATGGACTAATAGTTTGTCCCTGTCTGCAAACGAAAACCTAAAAGAACAAATTACAGATTTATAAATTGCAAATTGCATCAGTGAGTGAACTTTCGTACGCCTAGATTTATTAGTTATTAAGCATGACACACTTCTGAGACATCAGTGCAATTAAGACATGAATGACTGCAGTGCTGCTGCATGTTGTTGTGAAAGACCCTGACATGTAAATTTGTGTGTCATGTATTACCAGCGTTGTCACATGCATTGAATCCACAATTTCCACTTACTTCACGCATAACTTGGGCCTAGAGCCTAGAGTCCATCCTAAATAAAATAATAAATAATATACGATAAACATATAACCAGCTAGGCCACGGATATAAACCTCGTCAGTGCAGTTAACAATTGTAAATTTGTGTACTTAAGATTGCAGTGAGTGGTTACTACTGACACAAGTCGCACAATGTTTAGTTTAGTGTGGCATCACTGACAAACCTTTGTCAGTCAAACAACATTGAAAAAGTTGACAAATGCAATTTCGTTCAGCCGAACTTCACGTTTCACTTTTTCTCTACTTCTCAAGGACAATTACAAATACTCAATACCTAAATCAATGTTAAACTCATTTACTTTCCTCATTATTAGTATTCGATTTGTATTCAAAAAGTTATGAGTGTTCTTATCAACATTCACACACACCCTACTTTTTCACTTTCTTGCCACTTCCAAAATGAAACCAGCCCGAGCCCTTCTTTTTTGGCAAGCCGTTGGCTGAAACTGTGTGATGGCTGGTATGCAGAGTTGATGGCAAGCTTCCAGTTCGGGGCTTTGGGCCAGGTGGGTCAAGAAGGATCTCCACGACTGCGACATCGGGATGCTGGGACCGTGGTCCCTTGGGAAGTTTTGCTGCAAAACAGGACACGAAAAGTGGGTGCAAGAACACATGAAAGAAAGGTACATGGAACAAAAGAGCAGGTACTGCAAGAATGATCAACATGAGGTCAGAGTAATGCACATATTCCTCGTGGCCCCTGTTTAACAATGTGTAGCGTGTGCTCTGGTGTGGTGTGATGTGTGTGTCTTTCAGCGTATGGCACGTGTTCTAAAGTTGTACGGTGAGTGGTGCAGTGTTGCGTGGCATTGTCTATGCTCAGTCTTGCAAAACTCTGTGTAACAGAGAGAAAGCTATGGCTCATGCCAGCCATTTAGAATAAAGAACCAGAAGAGGGTTCCTTCATTTTCCATCGCTCAAATGTCAACTGCAATAAAATTGTGGACAGCTTAAAAAGCCTAGTTTAAAATAATGTACATATAGATGAGCTTTTGTGAAAAATTTGACATTTAAAGTATGAGTGGAAGCGTCATGAAAAGCTTGCAAGAACAGCCGCTTTTGCTACTGAAACTGAAAAGAAATACTGTCATTAACGCTCACCAGAAGTGACACATGACCTCCAACATCGCAACGGCACACCCTTGCAATCATGGAGGTCACGCTGCTGCATAGTGTAGACACAGCGGCCACCGCAAGTTGCTGCAGCAAGCCCTCTCGCGGTCGAGACGGTCGGACTACCTCATGCTCCGATTGGTCTTTGTAGATCACCAAGCTTGGTGACGCAAGCCAGATCGAGCGCCCGGCACCCGTGGCGTGCCGAAAAATCCCAGACACAACATGCTGGGACTTACCGTCATAGCGACACCACCAGGTAAACGCATCATCTGATTAAGTGCCGCTTAAAGTCCAGATCTGTGCTGGCTTTACCAAGATTGGTTCAGTGGTATATGCTACTCATTTATAACAAATTTAGCCAAAGTGAAATTTCATTGCAATGGGCCCTTTAACGCCCTCCACATAGAAGCTTCACAGGAGGGTCAGCGGTACACAATGGGCAAGCCACACTTCCTTCTTGGAACAAGCAGATGGCCCTCGTTACTGATTGGTTAGCATGAGCCCTTTCCTGCACTGTGTGGACTTGATGTGACTCAGTATTGTGTCGTGCAGTGCGTGGTAGTACAGTACAGAACACTGCATTACTGTGCACATTTCTTCCATGTACTTGACAGAGGATGGTGAGTGAAGAAGTAAAGCTGCTAGCATGCAGCTTGACAAGGATCCCACCCCCCTTCGTTTTACATGAGCAATCAACAAGAGAGCACGAAGAAATGAGTTAGCAAAACAAGAGATGAAGATGAGTAATTGTGATGAGTGCTGCCCTGTTAGTACAATGAAATTAAGGTTACTTGTATTTGGTATAGCTTATGTGACCTTTTTATGAGCAGAGGGAGAATGAGAAAAAAGTTAAGCGAAATACTGTGTTTGTGTCCCCAGGTGTCTTAGCAAAAGTGTTCCAATTATCACAGAAAAAATAAAGAATGCTGCACTAAACAGTGGACAGAGAAAGCAAATTTGCATCAAGTAACAATGGTATCATACGGCTAATTTCAATATGTGTTTAATTGTTTTTAAAGCTCAGGCAGGCAGTGAAATCACTGCAACTAATCTTGAAATGGAAGTTTTGAGAAAAGTGATCATGTTAAAAGTAAAAAAGAGCAACATACAATCTTGCACAGGATCCGAGTATAGTTACATCAAAGCAGTTGACCAGTTAAGTGAATTATGGTCGAATTTCCAGATTGTAGCACCTGTTTAAATTTTGGCAATTTCAAATGGATGTAAAGAGTTAAAAATTATAATTGGAGCAAACATCCAGTTATACCCATGTCACATGGGCACCCACAAACTCCTTTAGTATAAGCTAGCGCGAGACTTCCTAGAAGGAGTTCGACCTCAAGGAAGATGTGGTCATATCACATGGCAAATAAGGAGTTCTTAAAAGTAGCTGCCAGAGGCACATTCAGTGCTGTTTGGTTTTTGTACATGTACAAGAATGTAACTTCTAATTACGCTTGTAGCTATTATAATTAACACTCCTTCCATAAAAAATATTATTAAATATATTTGATGCAAAAAACGTATACCTTGTTAAAAATCAAAGTGCACTCACTAAACATAGCAGGGCTGACAGCGACGCTAGCCGCCCTGTGCTTATCTGTGTTTTCATTTGCGGCATGACAAGTTGGCTCTGTGTTCTGCTGCCAACTATACTAAAATGCTACATTTCGTGCACGGTGACCTCCTGAGCTTTCCTTTTGTCTACTGTGCAGGTGTCAGTCATGAGTGACCACACCGACCATTGCACGACTAGCACGACAAAGGCCACATTTACACGAACTCTACACAAGCAGGTCAAGTCAGAAATCGGGCTGACTGAACCCGGCATGACCACGTCTACATGAACTCGCTTTCGACGAGTCTGGACAATGACAGCACACAGTGTCGAGCCAAGACATCGACACGTTTGAAATGGGCTTCCGGTTTCCGCTGCCATCTACAACAGCTCTTTTTCGTTGGTCTTATCGCTATGATGAGGTTGCACTGCACAATGCCTTGTCTTGGCCTTGTCCTGATGCTAATGTCGTTGCCGGCACATAAATCGCGACGTCGCAGTGTTCCCGCGCAACTCTCGGTGCTGGCGGGCCAGACCAGTCTGCGCTTACATGCACGCTGCAAACGAGTCGGCTGACTCAGCCCGCTCGACATTTTTTAAGTCGAACCGGCTGGTGTTCACAGAAGCTCGACAAGCATATTCCAGCCCGACGAGCTGACTCGACCCGATTCTGTCAAGTTCGTGTAAGTGCCCTGAAAGACGAGAAAAACATGGCACCAAGTGGCCTAGGTCGAGAGTATTGTGCACTAGCAAGCATAACTGTTGCTTAATTGTGTTTGAAGATTTATTTAATTCAATAGAATGTTCTAAACACACATGACATTAATGTTAATGCAAACAAAAATTAAATTGTCAGTTTTACAACAACAAGTACAGGCACACAAGTACTCCCTTCAGCCGATCTCCCTTGACCAAAAGCTCCATTAAACTCCCTTAGCGGAAGGGCGACCGTTTGATATCGAGTAGATCTCCATCGAGATAAAGATGACGGAGTTAAAAGGAGTTTACGGGTGTCCATGTGACAGGGGTATTCGACATGTTCAAGCGCAATGTTTTCAGTTAAGTTGTGCTAACTGCTTATCCTCTCCAAGGTGAAAAGCCCACTTGAGCACTCTGCCGGAAACAAGAAAAGCACTGGGGGCTACACATACCCCTCGGACGTTTTGGCTTGAGCTTGTTGTTGAGTGCCATCTTCGCAGACTTCTTTGCACTCTCAGTCACAACATAGCCTGAAAATGAACAAGGCCATATATATATATATATATATATATATATATATATCATGCCCATTGCTGATGACCAAGAACTTCCTGGTTATTGGACTCCCTGATGATATTTTTGTACCTCACGCTGACTACCGCCCAATAATTTGTTGGCAGAAACAGTGGGACAAGGTGGGACACAAGGTAAGAAAGGAAACAAACGAGTGTAGAGACAGGGAATTAATTTATTTATGCTCCATGTGTAACACAAGAATGTGAGTCATGCTGTTATTTACCTAACCTAGTATCTTTGTAGGCGTGACAGTAACATGAGGCTCCGACTACGTACCACCGCATTTATTAAAATATAAGGCGATGTCCTTTCCCAAAATCATTAGCCTCGTAGTCACGCTCGCTTTACATGCAAGGAACTGTAGAGACGGAGTGCAGGTCATATGTGAATTTTGACTTTAGGTGAACCTTCATGGCAGTGCCAACTCCGCCTTACAGTGTGGCTTTACGGCAGCGCACACTGTGATACCATGAAGCTACACTATATAAGGTGAAATTCACACTGCCTTGAAGCCACACCTAAAAGCAAAATTCACATATAACCCGCACTCCATATGTTCAGCTTCCTTCCTCCCTATTTCGTGGTCACCATTTTGTGTTTTCGTTTGTTAGTAATTCAGTACTTCAGGAAATATCTGTCGAGTGTGAATAATCCATCATGTACTCTACATCAACTTATATTAGTGTGCATACTTAATCTTGGGTCTCCCAACTGCATCTTTGTCTTGTAATTGCAACCACCTTATAATCGAATAAATATGTTATATATAAGGCTTTTTTCATTTTTCAGTAAACTCAGTAGTAAGTCTGCTCTCATCTGTTCTCATTCTTACCTTGTGCCCTGTCTTGTCAGGCAGTTTAGCCCAATGCATCTGTACCAGCTTGCCCAGCTATCAATCCCATTAGCCCTATAATAATGTAATATGGGCTAATTTACGCACACTCATGTTAGCCGACTCTTCAGCAATTGTATTTTGAGACATGGCTAGGCGACTGCCACATTGCGATTGAAATTTGGTAAAAGCACCTTTCTGTATTTGTTGGTGGAGGAAAGAGGGGCCAATGTACAAGAAATTTGACAAGGGAGAAACACGCATAGGTTTAAGCTAGATTGTTGTCTGGCCATAGGCTGTAGTCAGTAACAACACATCCTTAACTTATACTGGACAGGAAAAAAAAAAGCACAGTGTGAGCATACGACGACAGATTACAATAGCATTCTTAATTAGGCTCCTTCTCACCTTGCTCCCGGTCGTCACGCACCCTTTGCCTTTCGGCTTGGAATGCCTGCAGCCACTTTTCCTTCTCAGCAGCGGTCTTCGTAAAGAACAGGTACCACTTCTCCCTAGTGGTGCAATATATCTTCCAGGCATTCCTCACAGTCGTGCCAAACTGTGAATCTAAGTAGAAAAGGATAAGCCCAATATGCAATTACATTCATAAAAATAATATTTATAACTAGTTATATATTTACATTTATAATACCACATATATAACATTACATTTTTAATGCAAAGTACTGTTAAAGCTTAATATACCGAGTGTGAGAAGAAGTGGCACAAAGTTATCAATGCAGATTCAGAAAGTGTGAACACCTGAACCAGGCTATGCAAGAACCTTTATTTTAGTGAATGAACAGACTCAGGAGATTTAGCACATGAAGCAGTCTGTGGTCTACACACAAATGCAAAACCAGCTGTAAAGACAGCCAACATGCAAGAAGTAGTGCCACTGTTTCCCCAGCAGTAGGCTGCGAGAAGTCATGTTGCAGAGGGTTTGAGTGGTGCTTACAGTAAAAACACACACGATGCAGGTAATGCATTATTTTCGAGAAAAGCAAACAATGATGGCAATTCAGAGGCACCGTCAATGGAATACTTCGAAAATTGTGTCATGCTGTGCCAGAAAATTCAAACTGCAAGTGTCAAATCCATGCAAATGCCGCTGGTCAAGTGCAGTTACACTTCCAACTTTATCTCTGAATGCTAAAATATTAGCAGCTACACACACGCATACCTTTGCCATTCTCAACATCCACAACACAGCAAGAGTTCATGTTCAGTCTGCCCTTGTATGACAACGTATTCCTCTTTATCATGTCCTGTGCAGAAAAAAGGAAAAAAAATGTAATGTTTTAGCAAGCGTTAAGTATAGCCATTGCTTACATTGCACTGAATCAGTAAAAGAGACCAGGGGACATACTCTCAGATAACTGCTTTTGGCATTATCACTTTCAGTGTGTGCTTATTGACTGATTGAGCACTGCAACACGCAAAGGCAATAGTATCGCCGAGAGTGATCGTCCGACAATACGTTCCCTGAAGTGTGAAATCATCTGATGCTTTAACAAAATTCTATGCTTTCAACGACATACATGCTAATTATATTGTGTCCCAACGAATGACTGCAATTAATGCTGCTGGCAGGCATGTTATATCATCAACACATGCTATAGTTTTTCCCACTATGTTTCTGCAACTTAAATACATAAGCAAAGTGCTGACGGAGAAAAAGTTGGTAAAACAGGCTTATTACTCACGTTTACAAGCTTAGTACAAAGGTTTGAGAAAGAAAAATAGAGGTTTAACTGCCACATATGATAGCAAGTATTTTACAATAATACATCGATAGAAGAGAACATGCATGTAACGAAGTAAATCTAAATTGACAGTGAATATTGGCATGTAACAAATATGTGCTCATAACAAGCACTAGACAAAACAATGGTGTTTTGGGGTAGGGTGCAACTTTAGCATAACAAGCTTCAACTGTAATCATTGGACTTTGGAAAAATTCCCTATACAGCGAGGCATCTCTTGTCCAGGGTGTTACTATACATGAAAGGTATCAGTGAAGGTAATTTTTCACCACCAGCATGACCTTTTTTTCTTTATTGACCCCGAAAGAGGAAAACGCTTAAAGGGGAGTTACTATGCATACGGGGGATGCAGCCTACCTTCTTGCAGTACACCAATTGGTTGTCAAACAAAAACAAGCTGAGCACATCCCTGGACCATACTGATGACACTCGGACTGCTTCACCCGAGTGGACAAGCATGGAGCTGGTGTCCAACAAGTCAGGACCCTGTCACATGGAACGAATACAACAAAGTCATTAAGAACGCATCTCCATATCCAGTGCCACACGACAAGGAGCAGCTTATCATTTTAAGTGCCCCCAGCAATAAGTTAACAAAGCAGTCATGCACTCATACTCGCAACCTTTCACACTTAGTGACATTCACTCGCATTTACACTCACGCTGACTAACTAATGTTCCCTCACATCCGCTCATAGTATTCACTGGTCACTCATCTACTCATACTCGCTAGCACACACTCATGTCCACACTCACATCCACTCACACTCACAAGTGTCAGAGAGTAACAGTGAGTCTGCTCAAAATGAGTATGCCGACTCACGGCCACAGCCCATTCGTGCTACCTTAGAACTCAAGATCAACTGACGTGCAAAATTATGGAACTTATCCATGACTTGAGAGAAAAAGACCATCATATTTCTTTTCAGTGGATACCAGGCCATTGTGATATCCTAGGAAATGATGTAGATAAAGCAGCTCAGACGTCAGACTAAGACAACCACTGCATCTCCATTCCTCTCTCAAAGACGGATGCTGCAAGATAGCTTTGCATTCTGGCACGTACATTCTCATTAGCTGAGTGGCGTACTGCTGATACAAGGCCCACCAGACTGCACAGATTAAACCCTTTGATGCAACGGCTGTACTGTACCGACATGAAGTGTCTCTTTTGTGTCAGTTGTAGTACAGAGTTGACCTTCACGAAAGCTTGTTCAGCACTAACTGGAATGGCTGGCAGTCCTACATGTGATGTCTGCAGCTGCGAGGAGAACATGGACCACCTATTGTGCCATTGTCTTCCTAATTTGACACACGCACTGTCCTCCCAACTTTAACACAAAGCAAATCCATGTCCAATGCATTCAGGAGACTAGATGATCATCCACAGTGTGAACAGACAAGGCAGCGAAGGCACTTTTGTGCTTTCTGAGAATGAATGTCTTGTGTCAGTGCCTTTGATGGCATAGTGCTGCCTGTACACGTGCTCATATTTCACCGTGTTACTTTCTCTCTCTCTCACTCGCTCCCTTCCTTGTGTTCCCCTTTTCTTGTCCCCAGCGTAGGGTATCCAACTGGGCTCTTGAATGGTTAAAATCTCCACCTTCTTTTTTATCTCTCTCACTCAGCTAGAAATATCTTATGCGGCTGCTTGCATGGGGATCATGAATGAGGCAATATAATTTGTAATGATTATTCTCATTTTTCCCTTCTTGCCCTTTGTCATTGGCTCGCATTATCACTGGAAATGGCAGGAAAAGCATTCTTAGAAAATACAGCCCCAGAAGTATTGCAGGCAGATAAAGCTTGTGAATTTCTCACCTGTTCATAAGTCTTGATACATTAGGCTGTTCATGAAATTATAATGAAAAAATTGGTTGGCCTGTACTTTGTTCTCATGCACTTTGGAGCACATAGCATTGCCGAATCAATAGTGCGTTTTGTATTACAGCTTACTTTTCTCACTTACTCAGCATAAGTTCAGAGGGCCCATAAGTGCTACCAACCTTATCACACTTTAGCACCATGTAACATTGGGTAGCTGCTTCTGTAACCTCCAAGTTATGCACACGTCCTTTTTTTCTTGCAGACATACTTGTCTCCTTGGTTCAATTGCAATCAATGCTGAGGAAAGGTTGTATGCAAACACTTTACGAGCTGGCAAGTTGTGGTTCTGAGCTAGGGGCTAGGATGAGTGAAGGGCCTAATTTACTAGTAGAGAGCCAGTAATTGAATGACCCTTATTCGATGTCTTATGCCTGCCCAGTGAGAAAAGTGTGTGTGATAAAAACGCAAGAAGCAATGGATACAAGGTTGATATAACTGGTGCATAAAGATAGATAGGGCAGAAATAAGGCCTGGTTGGTGCTACCTGCAGAATGCTTGTCTAGGGTGCAGAAGCAGTTTGCTTTGGACTGAACTTGCCTTCACATTGTTTGGTGAAAGTCACTACTGTTTAGAGATAGCTTGCTTCATGGATGTGGGTATACAAGAGAGGTTATGTGAAGTGATATGGCAGGCCTTCTTTTCACTGCTCAGACACGGCTGAGGTTTCCTTGGTCTGCAGTGGAGTCGCCAGTAATGAACAAGCGATCACTCAATGCCACTTTGAAGAAAGCGCTATTTTGTTTATGTCATAAAACAACATTCTAATCTTTCAAAATTTCCTGGCACACTTCTGCTTATCTCAAATCATGCATTGCACTCAGTGTGATGTGCGACTGCTTCCCTCCAAGAACACTGCAGTTTAACTGAAGCATTCACTAGATGTGCACTGCTAAACATAATCCAGGAATTAAATTAATTACCCAATTGTAGAGTAACCAAGCATGACCCCAGAACATCAACTTTGTTGTGCTTCCCAAACTTCAGAGACAATTAAATGTTTATACAGGGCGTCCCAACTATCATGCACCAAGATTTAAAGATATGCAAATGCCACGTAGCTGGACAGAACCAAGGTAATGTTGTTTGCTGTCGCTTGGAGATACTCAGATTATTTTTTGCACGCTGCTTAATTACATAATTCGTCTTAATCAACTTCTCAAATATTATAATTACATAAAAAGTGCCAATGAAAAAGTCATATGGCAGCATGAAAAACTCCCAATACAGCGTTCTGTTGCTCAATACATGCTACATAAAAGCGTTTTTCCGAGTGTGAAAGAAGCCCGAGAATACAAGCGAAAAGCCTTCACCGCGTAATTTTGCGTGTATTGGTGGGCTTCTTTCATGCTCGGAAAAACATTTTTATATAGCACGCATTGAATAACAGAAAGCTGTATCGGGAGTTTTTCATGTTGCTCCACAATTTTCTCATTGACACTTTTCATCTAATTATAATATTAGAGAAGTTGATTAATTAATTCAGACTAATGATGTAATTAAGCAGAATGCAAAAATATCTGGATCCCACGCACTGTGGGAACCGATGTAAGCAAAGCTTTCTATTCTGTTTGCTTTGATTGACGATAATTAATGGTGATGTTGACGGCGCATGCTTAAGTTCTTCAGTGTTTAGTCCAATACGAGAGTGGCGAGCTTAATGTTACCTTGTGTGTGCACCTGCTGTTTGTCTGCACAGTACACAAAACACATGGGGAGATGTGTATGCTTGAGGCACTGTTGTTCATCATTGTCCATAATCTCAGAGAGAGCTCGGAATTACCATTGCCTCACATGGCACATCGTATCGTGGCAGAAGTATTAGGCTTCAATTGAATTACGAGGCTGTATGTGCCAAAACCACAATAGAATTATGAGGCACACCGCAGCGGTGGACTCCAGATTAATTTTGACACCCCGGTGTTCTTTAATGTGCCCTATTATTTTTTTGTATTTCGCTCGTGTTGAAATGTGGATGCCGTGGTAAGGATTAAACCCACGACCTCGAGCAATGCCATAGCCGCAAAGTTACAGCAGCAGGCACAGAAGTGTTTATTTGACATGTGACCGCTTCTGTAGCGTCGCCTAGAGCCTACGGTGTGCTTTAATGCAGCTCTGCTTCTGCATGCCCTGTGTAAATTGTTTGCTTGACAAATCTGCATGGTGTTTATTTTTCAGAAATAGAAGAAATGTAATGTATTGTACCTTGAACATAAGTTTATCCCATTTGCCCGCAACCGCTGTCGTGTCTATAGTAGTAACGTTCCCTTGCCTTCTCACGCCACCTTCTCCCAATCCACCCCCCCCCCTCCCTCCTTGTATGGGAACTGCGAGCAAAAACTGTCAAGGCTGTTACTTATTTCACGACTGCATCGGTTCTACCCATTCTCCGCCTCCTCTCCTCCCTCATCTCTACCATTCTATCTAGCTTCCCTCTGAACTTGCACGTCAGTAGAAAGGTAAGCGCTGCAATTTCTGCAATGCTTTTGTGTGGGGTCATGGATAATTACAACTGTTAAGACACTAATACAGCAATGCACAGGGAGCTCTAGAGGGCATTGTGCACATTCGATGCGGTGCAAAGGCCCATACAAGTTTCTCGAATCATCTTTCCTCTCTGCTTAGCTCCTGTCATGTATACACATGCTCTGAACCAACCCCCGGCAGTGTGTGCAAGATAGTAGCAGCAGCAGCAGCAGTGGGAAAGTTGAAGGAAGAGGCAAAGAAAGCTTTGCTTTAAATATAATGCGATTATCTCCAAGCGACGGCAAACAACATTACCTTGGTTCTGTCCAGCTGCGTGGCATTTGCATATTTTTAAATTTTGGTGCATGATAGTTGGGACATCCTGTATACTACTAGCTAACTCTGTCTGGCAAAGTGAATTCGTGAAGTTTCTGTTCTGCCCTTTTCTCTCTCCGTCTGTTAACAAAACAAGCATGTGGTGTCTTTCACCCATCACCATCGAAAGCTTGACACATGTGACCTATAGCATATTTTATATTTTTCTATGTTTCTTACCTCTCTCTTTATGTAACATATCGCAAGGGGTTTGTCAGGAGACATGGAATGATAATGAAAACCTCACAGAAAAAGATGCACAAATAGCGGTGGCTCGCCAGTGTGTTGGTGCATGCTCAGAGCAAAGCCACCTAAAACGGTCTGCCTCTTGACAGTAGGCACAAAATAATTTCACAGTACACCTCTTCCCACACTTCGATACACGTTCGTTGCAGGCTCTCTGCAGAGCTGCTCTCAAAATAGACACAGAAAGGAGCCTTGCCTCCCAGTTGAAAACACCGCACTGCCATTCCGCAAGCTTTTCAAGACACTCCATACGGCGCTTGCGCTCGTTGACCATTTGGGCGACGCCCTTCATGGCTGCCAGGGCTTCCCGCACAGCGTGGTAGTCGGCATGCTCAGGACGTGTGTACTTCAGCAGTTCAGCCAGCTGCAACGGGTACTTGCAGATCTTTTGCACTGGCGTTAGCAGAAACCCATCCAGCGAGATGTCAATCATGTCTTGGAGCAGGCGGCATGCCTGCACCAATGAGCAAGACAAGAGTAAATCTTCTGAGTGTCATTGAATACAAAAGGGCCAGAAATGGCCACGGTTGTAGATATTTCACAATTTCAAAGGGTAAAACTGGGATTGGAATAATGAGAATGGAAAAAAACTGCATCAGCAAGCAGGCAATGTAGATTTAAGTTATCAGTAGGAGAAGGCAATATTGCAAGGCACTAAGGCATGGAAGAATAGGAAGATCATTGGGCAAGAACAATGAATGTGAGAAGGACAAGAAGGAAATGTAGCGACGTCACTTGAATGGCTGACCTACCTGCAATTCCTGAATTGCGGTCTACTGATGTAGCTAAACTTAATACTTAGTGTCCCTTTACTGGGCTTTCTAATGGGTCTGTAATGCAATTTTATACAATAAGGCTACACAGAAACACATCCTTGCCTCAAAAAAATGGACATATTTGGAGTCAGCGTAGAGTTCCTGGAGTTCACTGACAGCCAGTGGGTGGTTGTTGCAGTACTCTGAGTAGATCCTAAATTCCTGCTTCTGAAACAGAAATAAAAATAAAGCGTAAAATAACGAAATTGAACTCGTTTCAGAGGTCACTGCTCAGTCCTGCAGTCATTATACACAGTCCACCTAAATTTTACATTTGAGTGCTTGCTACATTTATCAACAACAGTAAAAATGTAGTCAACAATTATTATACATATTGTGAGAGCATTAAAAGAGTTACGAGAGTGCAACGTAAAGATTTGGCAGCGGCAACCTACATGCTCTAGAAAGACAGATCCAATCTGACTTAGATGTGGCCGCTCCCAATCGACGGCTGACTCGAGGTGCTTCAGGAAGCTGCTCTGAAATTCGTACAGCTGCTCAATGTTTCCGAAGATGGTGGCACGACGCTCTTCAGAGAACATGTCAGGCCTCCGTCGGACCTGTGCCAGGTAGCCCTGTTAAAAAAATGTAAGTGAAACAGACACATTCAGCACAAATTTATTTTATGAGAGGTTGCAATAACCAGGGAGAGGTATATCTATATATTCACTGCTGCACTCAAACACTTTGGCCACATCATTTCCCATTCAAAGAGATTCTACCCTTTGAAATTTTCACACGGCAGGTATGCCAGACAACTGTGAGAAAAATTTTGTTCTGTAAAATGAATGCTGTACAAAGTATTCTAATTGCTCATCTTTACACACAATGTGATGAAATCATGCCTTGCATCCTAAACAGTCAGCTGTCCAACAAGAAACAGAAGTTTTAATTCAGGTAAGACATGGTGTTCAATGAAAAGCTTCAGGCATTGCCATGTGGGAAGAAAAATTCGCTAGCAGTACTACCAAAGTGAAGAAGAATGCATCCACAGACAGGATGAGAACACTAATCTTAATGTATTCATATGGGCGTCTGCATGTTAAAGCTAGATGTCACATCACAATTACCTTGCAGTAAGTACTAATTAGAATAGGAAAACATTCCTCCTAGCTTCCTTGTTACCAGTTCCCAAAGCAAAATGCAACAAGTTTCATCACAATACGGATACGTTGCGAGTGAAGCAGATACAGGTTTTGCTTATTGCGCCCAGCTAGCTACTGCTACAGCTTCCAAAGTACTGTATTTACATGAAGTGATGTGCAGACAACATGTGATGCAACTTAATTACATTTAATTAGTGTTTGCCATACAGTAGCATAAAGAACATGGATATACATACACACACATGCACAGGCACAAAAAAAAGTTGCTATTGCACCCGGAAAGCGAAGCATCGATTACGATAACAAATTAGCACACAGCTATACGAAGTAAGGATAGTAGTTTTATCGGCCCTATAAACTTGGAAACATTCGTTTACTAACTGAATTAACAAGCATGGTGTCAGTGCGCACAAGTAAACACAAGCACATAACTCGATGAGCATGGACACTCGCAGTCAAAACGCTGGTGTGAGCAAATGCAGCAGCAGCAGTGAGTGAAGTGCTCTTTGTGCAGTCTATCGCTTAAACGCAAAAAACGCAAGAGAGGAGAAAACATAGAACGCACAAAGGCATGAGCCGTCTGCAGATCCCTTTCAAGATACGGCGCGCAGGGCCATGCAAAGTACGCACTAGTTGGATGAGTCGAAGCCGCCCCGCCCCCCCCCCCCTCCCTCCAACGCTGCTTCCCCGCTTTCCTACATACTATATGGCGCGTGAGATTGAGCCGCGATCGTTAGTTCCCCTTGGGCCCAGTCATGAAAGGCGCAGTTGCTACCGCAGAACAACAACCCTCCCCCTGGCCTTTTGCGCGAGCGACGGAAGATGGCGCGTTTGCGTTCTGCTTTCTCCTATCGCATGCGCCAGATTAAGCCACGATGGTCGGCTTCCTTCGCATGCTTTCACTCGCACATAAAGCATGTGACGCGCAGCGCAGTGTGTTATTGCCCTCAGACTTTATACGGAACGTCACGACGACGACAATAATGCGCCTGGAATGTTCACATAATTGCTATCGCAATAAAACACAAATTATTGGCTGAAATGCATCACTACATATGGACAGACAACATAATGAAGTGAGAACAGTAAGGCCTTCACCCACCTGAACAACATCCTTCAAGTGCCGTACAAAGTCTCTCTCAGTGTTGACTATCTCCATGACAACCTTGGCACGCACCTCCTCATTACTCAATAAGCCAATACTCATTTTGCGGGGCTTGTGTTGTGTGAGTGTGCCATCCGCCATCTTGGTGATGCAATCCTCCACCGTGTCCTCCTGGCCAACTCGTAACTGTAGGCGATGGTCACACAATCAGTCTTACTGACATTAAAAAAAGTTACTGAGCAATTCTGTGACATGAGGGACTGCAAGGGCTGGACAATTAAAACTGAAGTGCTTGTGCCAAGGTAAAGCAACTTATTCCAGTGTAATCTGCATTGCTGTAAGCAGCCTCACCCTGTACTTTTCCTTGGAACTTTTATGATCATGCTCTTGCTTCAAACAATCTGCACCGGGTAAGCAAATGTAAGAAATGTGAACACTTTTGCCCCTTGCATTTCTGACACCAATCTTGCCGAAACAGTGCAGTCATTGTTGTTGCTTTTAATGTAAAAATAAAATGTTACTTACAAGCTAAACAACACCCCAAAACACACATGTGCACAAGAAAAAAGGAGCTGTGCAATCAGGTAATGTACAAAGTATGATTCTTATGTACAATCAACTTTATGAACCCAACTGCCCTTGGCCTTGGCGATCTTGGCCATGAACTCACAGCCAAGACCATGACAGATGACAAGTAGATGTGACTTCTACTTACTCGAACAAATGCTGCTGGGAACCAGCCATTTCGCTGGTCGACTGATCCCCACCACCAGTCCTTGTCAGACATGTCGGTCACTTCAATCACCTCGCCGGCTTGGAAGGCCAGTTCCTCCGAGTCTAGGGTCACGTGGTCCCAAAGTGCCTCAACATATGTGACACCTTCATACTAAAATAAAGCAAAGGAAGAAGAAAAAAAAAAGACGTAATTATAGAGAAAATAAATCACCAGAAAACTCAGATGACTTCTACACATAATGTACAACTTCAAGGTTGCACAAACTGTATGACTTCGACCAGTTGAAAGTTACTTACATCCTTGGGAATTTGGGAATAGGACTCTCCATCAGATGAGAAATCCTCCTCTGAAGAAGCTGTGCTGGGGTTCCTTGAGGCTTCTTGGTCTGACAAGCCTAAGGGACAAATGGATACAAAGGCGACAAACAGCAATTTAGCAGATTACTTGGTTGGTTTATAAGAATATTTAGTTCGTTTGATCTGATTATATATGATATACAGTGCGCAACAGCGGCGGATACAGGAGGAGAATAGAGGACAAGCACTGGCTTTCAGTAGTTAATATTCAGTGCTTGTCCCACATTCCTGTATTTCATTCATTGTCTGCACAGACAGCACAACATGTTTGCATATTACAAACAGTGTAGTTCATGTTAGATGTGTTTCTGAGATGCTGTTAAGCTGGCACTTAAATGTGTTGTCTGTATTTGTGTGGGTCTTGCAGTCTGTATGAAAGTCTGAGCAGTGCAAGAATTTTTCATGGTGTATTACAAACTAGCAGAATGTCAAGCTAGTCAAAGTTGTCAAGCAGTCAACCCACTCCAGATTTGGAGCTCCCAAAACATATAGCAGTATGTAAAGTGCTCAGTCAATACACTAAAATATGGTGAATTAATCATGACTGCTTGCAACATCAGCCTTGCTTTGGCAAATACTAGTCCCACAACTTTCACATTTACCTGGCCTGCTTTGTGTCTCTACAAAACAGAACACATCTAACAGTGCTGGCCAAGACAGCATGACATGTGTGTCGCATCTTTATGAAGTAAGTTGAAATTCACCACCAGCTCCTTCAAATAAATTATTTTTTTATGAGATCTGAGGACGGGCTTACCGTGAGAAAGCTGCTCCTTCTGTGCCAAGTCATTTTTATCCGACTTTTCAAGGTCCAGTGGCTGGCTGATAGACCTCCGAAGAGCACCCCGACCTTTTTGCCGGCGCAGTGTGGGGCGGCTTCGCTCAATCCTTGTCTTGATTGGTGGTGGTGTTGAAAATTGCTGTTTGACAGAGAAAAAGAAGAGACAATTGAGGAATATTAGTGGTAAAGTCTTGGAATATTCCAGAGTTTGGCATAACACTTCCATGAAAGATCACATTCATGACATGTCACGACATGTTGCACATATAATTGGTAAATTTCCGTCCACCACTGATAAAATTATCCTTAAGTTACATTCCAACATAAAAGAAAATGCAGTTTGGCAAAGTTTACTAAATTTTCTCACATAACTCTGTGCTGCTGCCTAGCTCTAACAATGCTATTTGTAAGAATGGGGCACCCTCTTTTTGCTGATTACCGACTCAAGGTGGCTAGAACAGTCTACTAGTTCTTAACATTCCTTTTTAGCACCCATATTAAGAAAGCAAACTGCAGCAGGCCGAGTCAGCCAGACAAGGCGGACTTACCCTGTCGAAGGAAGGTGGCTTGTGTGTGTATGGTGGCACATTAAAGCCAGAGTGCGGGGAGCTTGGGAGCTGATTGTCATCACACAGAGTGGATTCAGCTTCGGCCCTGGCTTGTGAAAGACTAGAGTATGACTCCTGACGACCTGAGCAGGTGACGCCATTTATTGTGATCACTGCCGATATGCTTTCGGCCTTCCTCTGAATGCTGGCTTGGCTGCTGTCATCTGTGGAATCAGCCTGGAAAAGGAGGGTGACATAGGCAGAACAGACAGGAAGTGTTACGATGTCACAACAGATAACATTCATAGAAATAGAGAGCAAACAAAAATTGGTAGGATATGCGCTTTACTTTCAATGAGCTTTGACAAATGGCAATAATAAAAATCAACAGACTTTAATGTTTCCCAGTTTAAGTAACACAGCATGCCCACATGATAGGGAAATGAAGAAAACAATATAACACTTTAAATTAATATGCAGAGAGATAGAGACGTACCGCTTTTAGAGAAAATCTCAATGTAGCATAGCAGCGATATATTGGCATGTTAGGTGTGCTGTTAGTGCAAGGTGTGTTTGCTCATGGTACTCCGGAAATGCAACAGCAAGTATCGAAATCAATGTTATGCAGAGAGAGAGAGAAAAAAAATACCACAGAAGGCTTTGCTGTACAGCATGACCCCTAAGCACAGTGGCACAGCCCAACCATTGTACAGAAGTTCAGTGCAGCTCTGCATCACAGACCGCATGGCGAATGCACACATGTGTCATCTATGCACCTACAGGCGGTGTAAAAAGCAATCAGGACTTGGTATTTTGGTCACTGCATTAACTTGCGACCCAGCGAAAATCGAGTGCCAATGCGCGGCCACTGCTATCAAACACAGCTTTAGAAAAGTAGTAATGACAAGGCCACCGCTGTTTAAGTGCGACCACTAACAAACAAGACAAAGAAAAATTGACAGAAAATGAAGAGGAAGAAAAGTCACAATTTCGCCCGACAGGCAAAGCACTGACTCTGATAGCAAATTCTTAGACAGCAATACGAAGTAAGGTTAGTCGTTTTATCAGCTGCATAAAGTTCTGTAAACATTCGCTTAGCAAATTAACAAGAACGTATTATCCCGCGCGCACAGGCAAATACGAACACATCTCGCTAGACGACCGCGGGTACTCGCTGTCACAACGCTGGCGTGATAAAGAGTGGCAGCAGCGGCGAGCGAATCCCCCTTTCGTGCCTTCCTAACCAACGCGAACTAGGCGCACGAAAACCCAGCGCACACGAAGCCATCAGCCATATCCGGCCGGCTAGCCTTCGATCCATCGCAGATTGCCTCCGAGATAGGACGCGCGCCGCCGCGCTCGGTCGCCGCAGCTGGAGTAGAAGAGGAGATGCGCACTAACCTGCCAACTCTCCCCCCCTCCATTCTATCGCACGCACATCTCACACCTTCCCCCCCTTGTGCGCGTGAGAAGACGGCGCGCTCTCCTCCCCGCCTGCCTCCCTTGCTAGCGCCAGAAGAAACTGTCGCATCAGGCCATCATACGCCTCGACTCACCTTCGCAAGCTCTCGCTTGCACATAAGCATACGGCGCGCGGCCGCGATGTTATCGCACTTCGACTTTATGCGGAACGTCACGGCGATACCGACGCCGACGGCAGGCATTCGTCTGGTGTGTCCATATTATTGATATCGCAATTAAAAGGGGGAGGGGGAACTTGTGCCTGGCGATGATATGACGCTGCACAGAAACGCAAGAGGCTCAAATGCTCAGTGAATACGAAACGTATGCTAAAGATAGCTCGGAAATAGTGCTTACAGTTAACGGTGCAGAAAGCTCCTGCCTCGTCCTGCTGCTGTATTTTAAATCTTATGCGGAACAAAAATAGATTCATTTATTGACAAACCAGCAACAAAGGACATTCGTTTTCAAGCAGATATTTCGTCGCGCCTCGAAAGCAACAACGCAAGCGCCGTGCACGCCAGCGCGAAAAGGCACCGGCAACACCGTGCCCATCAGCTTGCTGCGTCTTTCAACTATCGCTTTTTCATTTTTATTTATTTATTTATTTGGTCGTAAAATGTTCGCATCCCGACAGAACCAGCTACGCCGCTTGATAAAGACCCAATCTTCTAGCGACGCATGTTCCTCCAACAACGCGGCTGTAACGTACGCCACTGAGCTAAGCCTCGCGTCACGCCACTATAACCATCGCGTGCTTACGACACGATGTATGTCGCGCCCGTGTGCCCTCTATTGGAGTGTGCACTCAACCTCGATGCCCTCTCCACTTGCCTTCGTTGTTTTCATGGCAACGCAGGACAGCACGCGAGACACGGCGCAAACTAGAAAACTGGGAAAGTAGTCCCCGACGATGAAAACACGTACGTGGCGCAACAGCATTCCTGGTCTTAGAACGTCTAGCAGGAAAGGTCGATTTGCAAGCTCTGCGTCTGTCGAAAAAGAACAGCCCAACCTCACGACAGATTTTTGTCGCAGCATCTCGCGCAAATGGAGCATGCGTCACACAAGGTGCCGCGTGCGCGCAGGAATGTTGGGAAACCTTTCCATTTCATTTGCTGTCTCGTTGCTTCTGCGTCTAGCCCCAAACACAATGCCGTGCTGAATCGTATGTCCCATTTCATACATCGCGCGTAACGCTCTGAAAACTATAGTAATATATTTCGCAGCGGGGGGGGGGGGGGGGCGCTTGTGTTCGCATAAAAAAAAATAATTAGGCGTTTTTTCGCCAGCAATTATGTGAAACTGTTATCAGGAATAAATGAAAATATTTAATTCTGGAAAACGAACAACAACAACAAAAGGAACTGTGGTATACGGCTGGTACAACGGCTGTCCTTTTTTTATCCTTCTGCTTGTTGTTTCTTTCGTTACTTTTCGCGAGCCGCGCATGCACGCGCGAGCAACGCTGTTGATGCGCAGCTGCAGTAGGGAACGGCTCGCCTCGAGATGGCGCAAAATCGCCATCTTGTCTTCTCTGATTGGCTCACAGGACAGCTACGTCCTGTATGATTGGCTCAAAACGACACCACGGCGAAACGTGACAGAGCAAGTAAAAGTGCCTAGATTGGGGACCGCGGCGGAGCACTGCCACAATCGTGTTTGAAAAGAGATGGCACTTCCACAGTCTGCGCACGGCGAAGGTGCATTCGCTCTTCCGGAATAACATTTTGACGAAGTGTAAAGATATGGCGTTGATGGCCGAGACTTCAACTAGCTTGCGAATTAATTACCTGGCGGGTGAAGAAAATATTAGTTCCGATGTCTAAATGTTAAACCCAATTAACCTTCGGCATTGCGGCGCTTGTAAAACAAGACTATGAAAGCCCCGGAAACACAACTGTCGAACGCGTGCGCCTGCAGGTACAATGAAACGCAGAAATGCGTGTGTGTGTGCGTGTGCGTGCGTGCGCGTGGGCGTGTGCATGGTGTTTGGTTTTAGGAATAGAGAGCATTTAAAGCGCAATTTCTTCCCGACCACATGTTTCACTGAGTCTTTATGTTACATTGTAATTTTGCTGCAGTGCGTTTAATAAACAATATGACATTCACGCAATCACTTCTCAACCTCTCACTGCATATATTTACTTTCTCCATCGAAGAAAGATATCTGAATAGCGCGAAAAGTACTTGTTTGCGATGTTAAATCACCCAAAGTTTCGTATCATTTGCTGCGCCAAGGTGAAGTTAGCGTGATTGATGGGACAAACTAAAACAAACGGCTAGCGTGGAAAAAACATTATATCCGCGCCGTGTTCTCAGTGCACGTCTACAGTCTCGCATCTTACGACATACAAGAAAAACGTAATATTACAAAGATTACCGATCACATTTTTTGCACTCGAATGGATGCATGCAATTGCGCGAATTTCTCTATTAAAGGGGCCTTCAAATACCTTTTTAACTAATCATAGAATTGCTTCACTATCAAACGACGTCGTCTCACGAATCTCATGCCGCAAAATTTTTTTTCTATTTATTCAGGTATATGTAGGTGGAGCTGTCGAGCCGATACCCCGTTTTGTCTTCCTTTTCGTCACCGCTAGCGCTCTGGAAGCTACACAGCGAAGAAGCCAAGAGTGCAAAGGCCCGGCGAAAACTTGAGTGTCGTGGCGGTGAAATAAACGGCGGCGAAAGGGCTCGTCGCGCCACCCTGTGGCGTTCAACGATACTTTAGCACGCCACTGCCATCTCGGAGGTCACGCGCAGCTGACGCAGCCACGCGTAATGCAAAGATGAAATGATTTTTCTTCCCCTGGCTTTTTGATATCGCAGACGTATGGATTTTCATTTATTTAACTGAAAATGAGCAGTTATGTATAACTGAGAATGCTCTCGCGATCACGAAATAAGCCGATAACGTTGGTCGGCCGGCTGCTTTCCACGTGACGGCATTGCGTAAGCGAGGGAAAGCGATCTTGCGATGTCTCTGACACGAGATTGTAAATTCCCTGCTGTATGCAGTGCAGTAATATCTGGATCACATGTTCGCAGCACCCTCTACGACAGACCGGCAACGTTTTTGTACTATGTTCAAAAAGGTGTTTCAGGGCCTCTTTAAAAGTGATCGAAGGGTCATCGATTGAAGTCATAGCGTTAGATTGACACGGACAAAGAAAGACGACATGAAGTGCACTAACTATCAATTGAATTTTATTTCAGAAAAGCGTGGTATTTATGCCGGCTCAAACGAGTGAAAATCATCGCACGCGCAAGCCAGTATTTTTCGGGTAGGCCATTTCCTTTCTGTTCAGCGAAATCGACGGAGAGCTGACGCAGTTTGCATCTTCGTCAGCGCTTCGTCGATTTGCCTGTGCTCTTTAGAACGCCAGCGGTCCGTGAGTTCCGCGGCGCGGGTTTTGCGTCACCTCGAGAGATGACGCCACGTTGCGCGGCGCCTCCTTCAGGCACTTTTTTTTTCTAAGTGAGCAGCGCGCGCTGGTCTCCCTGGCGTCTTTCGCTGCCTGTGGTGCCGCTTTCAGCAAGTTTTCTTCTTCTGGCAGCGTTCATATGGACCAATGCATAGTACGGCGTGGTGCGGTGTGTTGTGGTGGGGAGTGCCGTTGCGAACGTGCACTGCACCTATGTTAAGATTGTGGCTAGTATCCTCTGCAACCAATCTGCTTTGCAGGTTGCCATTTCATCCTTACATCTACTCTAGATTACGGGTGAGCCAGCAATTTACTTTTTTGAGCAACGTGATAACATCTAACCTTATTGCTACATGACGTCAGCAAGCTTAGTTAGCGTTTGTCAGACGTCACGATAACGTCGATATCGTCAGGTCCGGTATTTCTAGACCAACTTAATTAAATTATCAAATTAAAGAAGCTTCCGTTTTCCAGCCTTCACACTCCCTAAGTGCGATCCTTTGATGTGCCAGAAGCACGTGATGGAGTTACTACAACTTTTTAAAAGTGTGTTAGTACTCCGTTGTCTCAGCTAAAGGGGCACTAGTTTGGGGCTGGGTATTCAAGACGTGTCACAGACATCGTCAAATTGCGCCCATATTGTCGGATTCGCCATCTTGTCGGCTCTGATTGGCCCACAGGGCCGCTACGGCGCCTCTAATTGGCTCAAAACGCCGCCATCGTACCAGAATTCGACAACGTGGAGAATAGGACGCGGGGCTTCACTCCTGGGACGCGCTGTCCACTCCGCGTAATTTGTTTCTCCTTGGTTAAAGAAAACCCAACCATCAAACCGCGAGCGCGTAAAAAGCAGAAGTCATTTGTGCCCACCTCGGACAGCTGCTGGTCGGCGACCGCTCCTCCGGGGGCCTCCAGCTGGATCCCACTATCGGCGCTGCTACACTTGGAGCCGCGCAGCTCACGGTTCTTGCGATGCAGGCGACGCTCCTCGCGCGAACACCGCAGAATGGCGGGACCCGGACGGAAGCCGCCCTCTCCTTCTTCGTCGTCCACTCTCGTCGGCGCGGCAGCGGCGGCGGGCGGATGCGACGCCGGCGTCGCCTGCCATCCGCACGGCCAGCCGCCGTCGTCGTCGCTGCCATGGCCGCCGTTGGCCAGCTGCGACGCAGGCTCCGCGGGCGCCGAGCACGGCGCCGACGAGACGGCCGGCAGGGAGGTGGTCGAGCCCTTGCGGTTCCGCTGGAAGCGGAGCGAGAACGTCTTGCGGAACTTTTGCAGCACGCTGTCGGCGATGAGCCGCGGGCTCGAGGCCCGCAGGGAGGAGTAGCGCGGCGGCAGCCCCTGGTGGCCGTCCGGGGGCGAGGACGGGTGCTGCTGTCGCTCGTGGTGCGGGTGCAGGCTGGACATGCTGCCCACCGCGGCGAACAGCTGTTCGGCCTCCGCGTCGCTGTACAGCTGGGACCAGGGCCGGCGCACATTCCTGCAACGACAAGACAGGAGCGGCGGGATGTGCCGCGCACTCGGATGAAGCAGCGCTAGCCGGGAGGCAGTTCCAAGCTCGGCTCCCCGAACGTTGTCGCGTCTTTCAACAATCCCGTACAGAGTTAGCTATAGCCAATCGCTGCTTTGGCGGCGTCAATAATCGCAACCGCCTATATATAGACAAAAAAGAAAAGTGCATAAACCGAGAGTTAAGTTCCTGAAAGCGGAACACAGAAACACCTGCCTTTTCAATATCTTTGAGGTACCGCTTGTCCTGTCTGCTTTTCGTATGTACTAGAGAGAAAGAGAGGGGAAAAAGAGAGGGAAAGACAGGGAGTTTAGCCAGTGTAAAACCGGCTGGCTACCCTGCACTGGAGAAAAAAGGTATAGATTGTTAATAAAACTAAGGAGACCAGGAAAAAGAAAATCGTGCACACCATGCTATGCAGCATGCGAACAATCAAGTGTGTCACAAACTCCGGACGTTCTCGGGAAGCGGAGCAAACCGTTTAAGACTTTCTATGCTGAGGATGGTCTGAGCCAGTGTACTAATGGGTCGCCCACAAACCGATAGAATGACTCATTATTATTCAAGCGCTCGTAGAGTAAAAGAAATGTTAAACTTATGTGGAATGCCGATGCGGCGTTATCTGAGGGAGTGGAAGAGCGCACCACTAGAAGGCGCAATTACACAATGGAACATAAGGGCCACATGGAAAGAAAATCGCGAAGAGCCCCGTGTGTTTAGCATGCTTATTTCTGTCATACTTTACTCATGCACTGCAGTGTTGATGCCTCGACTAGCCTCATTCACGAATTACAAACGAGTCCGCGTCTTCCCAACTCCCGCGAGCAGTCACGTGTGGTGAATGAAAGGGAACGGGTCGGCGGCCCCGCCAGCTGACCTGCAGCAGACGTCCTCGGTGCTGCCGCTGTGAAACTCGGGCGTGCTGGCTGCCTTCAGGTGGCGCTCGGAGCGCGAGATGGGCCGGTCACGGATCAACTTCCCCGGCCGGCCGAGCAGCAGGCATTTGCTCGCCGAAGGCGCGGGTGCCGAAGGCAGCGACGGCAGGGAACAGCGGCTATTGCGGCGGCTACTGCTGCCGCCGACCTGTGATGCCTCGGCGTCGCTTTGCGCTGCATGTTGAGACGACAGCTGCGGAGGCACGGTCCGTGAAGGGGCTGCGAAGGAGGGAGAGCAGAGGACCGTCAAGAGCCTGAGAATTATTCGCTCCGCCAGAGGTCGTTCGTTACAGGAAGCGGCTAGAAGCGGCAGATTTCCGCCATCGTGGGCTAACGCTCAACAATTACGCTTCTGCGATAACAAAAGACTGTTCTTCCTACAGTTGGATGAAGGTTGGAAAGCCAGGGGTGCTATTTTGGGGCGTTGTTTTTACACTGTCAAATTCCACCATATTGTCGAATTCTGTAATGGCGGCCCCATTCTGAGCTTATAAAAAAAAAAAAAAAAAGCCGCAGCGGCCCTCTAAACCAAACGGAGCTGACAAGGTGGCGAATTACACAATATGCCAGAATTTGACAGTGCCCAGAATAGCACACCAGGCGTGTAGCGGGAGAAACGCAAAATCGAAAGACAAGTGACGACGCCGACTAAATGTTTCCGCGGAAGCTCGATCTTACATCACACATTATGAGAGAACGTTTAATCGGATCTAGTTGACCGTTTATCGCTACGAAAGGAATAAAATGCATTCTGAAGGGCTCAGAAAGTGGCCCTATATAGCAAGCTTCGAAATCTTACCGCTGCGCCAAAAACGGCCCAAGAAGATACTTCGAAGTTTCGCGACGTCACATTGACGGTACTGGCGGTGAGCTTCAGCCCGAAGCTACGAAAATTGAAGTTTGGCCTTCATTTCCTCACGCAACTAATCAGCCTTAATCCGCCAAATCAGTGAACAAAATTTCTAACCAATCTTGAAGGCCCGTAAAGCGGTCGCTTTCCGTTATCATTAAGTCACAGAGCCCCCTCGCACTGCTGCACTCTACGGTAAAGAACATGATGCTTCACTCGACCATCTTTGTTATCAAGAGAGCTAGGCGTAACGAACTCCGCGGGCATGTACATTATTTAGCTCACCGAACAAAGCACACACTGCTGTAACAAGAAAAACATAGGTCCCGAGGATGTAGTCACTCACACGTCGGGGGATTGCAGCCGCCGAGGCCATCGGCCGATGCCCGGCGGCCAACAGGTGGGGGCGGAGACCTCCGCTCCGAGGGGGCGGCGGGGGCACAGACGTCGCCGGTGGGCGCACGGCTCTCGGGAATGGATCCGCTCAGGTCCTGCACCAAACAATGGGAGAACGAGAGAGAAGGCGTTGATGAGGAAGGGCCGAAGGAGTACGAATTACACGCATCGAGTGGGCGCATCAAGAAAAAGCGCTTAGTGTCGACGTAGAAGTGCTGAAGGAAAAAACATAAAGAGTAAACTTGGAGGACGCTTAAGCTTCGCCTTTAAGAGTGGAACGCGATAGCATTCAAAGATCCCTTACTGTTCCTCACGTTTCCCGGCAAGCGGAGCTTATGTAACCGTAATGTTTTCGTGGAAACGCTGGCGGTGAACGCTGTGCAGGAAGGCGAGCTTCACCCCACGACAGGCACCACCGCTGCCTGCCGCGGATGCGAACGAGATCTGGATGGTGTCGCAAGGAACTGAGCGGGACGCGCCGCTCCTACTAAGACAGACATCAAACGGCAGCGGGAAAAACGGGTTTGTGTGCGACTTTCCTCGTAACAAAATTATGTTTTTTTCGTATATTCAAATTAAAATCCGACGCTATCATATCTATAGCTTGTGTGTAAGTCATACTTTACGAATTATCTTACGCATTTTACTTTGAGAAAATAAACGCCTCCGCGCCCCGCGGAGGGCGTGCGTGGTCTGGGATTATTTTTCTCTAACGGACAACGCCTCCGACGCCGACACCGGATTTTCTGCGACAAGGGGCCCTTCGCTACTGCGTTAAAAAGTCGCAGTTTCGCCCGAAACGCGAGGCATCGATTGCGATAGCAAATTAGTAGAGAGCAACACGAAGTAGGGTTAGTAGTTTTATCGGCCGCATAAGCTTTGAACACTCGCTTACGAATTAAATTAGCAACCATGTTGTCACGCGCGTACAAGCAAACATGAACACATATCTCACTCGATGACCGCGCACACTCGCTGTGAAAACGCTGGAGTGAGGAAGCACGGCAGAAGCAGCGAGCGAATTGACCTTCGTGCTGCCTCTCGTTTCAACGCGAACTAAACGGCGAAAACAGCGTACACGAAGGTATCAGCATTCGGCGCGCTCTGTACCCATCTCAGATCGCTTTCAAGATATGGCCCAGGCGGCCGCGCACTCTCCTCCCCTTGAGAGAGAGATAATTAACTGTCTGAAGAAACAAGTATTGCTTTACACAGCGTTACTGCAGTAGTATTTACTTCCTCTTTTTGTACTATTTATTTCATTCGTAACAAGAATGATTCTCTCTCTCTCTTGCCACTTTGTAAGATTAAGGGATGTTCCCTAGCGATTAACGCGAGGGAGGGATACACATGACATCCAGATCATTCAGACCCAAATGCGGCAAAACCGTCCTCCAACGCGCAGCGACTCTCGCCGCACATGGCAACTCCGGCCATGCACACCAGGCGTTGTAAGTTCCTCCCATCTGTTAGCACATATCCTTAGTGCCTTCCACAACTTAGCTTCTCTCTTTTTTCTAACATGAAGTACGTACAACAATTGACGAAGGTGTACATTGACTCTGAAGCATTCACTGGTGCGGATTTCGTTCATTTGTGAGCTACATGGACAAGCATATAATCGTGCGGCCTCATGGCACGCACTGCAGCCGTCGTACACATAGTGACAATGCGAGTAGCCTTATTGTAAACGCAAAGAGCGTCGTCAGTTTTCGCCCGGCGCGTATACGACATCGGAGGCCACACGCAGAGGCGACAACACTCGATCACAATATTTTCACGCGTGGCCTTACAAGCACTCCGTATACCACACGCGTCGCACGCGGTCACGTCGCCGTTTCCCACAGCCGTTGCGTGTCAATCTTATTCAACCAGCCGTCAGCAGCGAGCGGTCCCGGCCATGGCACACTTTCGGGATCTCGTCAGGGCGCTGCGAGTGGCCCCTATGCACCTGCCCTTGTCAGAGCCATTGGGCCTTAATGGCGCGTGAACGCAAACACCCACAATCACGATCGCCCCGGAAGAAGAGGAGCAAGGAACGCCACCACGCCAAGGGGCTTATATAGCCGCATGCTGCAGAACCACAACCAAAACACGCGCAGAACGGTGCATGCGCACGCTGCAAAGCCGGCGAATCGCCCGCGGTATGCCAGCCGCGCGCGCACACACACACATTTCTATGGAAGCAAGCTCGGCAACCCGCCCTTCGGACGCAGGGACACGCAAATGCAGTCGCGCGTATACACACGCGCCATGCAGCCGCGGCAGGGTCAGATGATTGCCGTCGCGACGGCGCGTACCAAACCAGCGGGCTTTACGAGTCCGCTAACAAGGACGATAGTTATCGGAGCCCACAGCGCAGGGTCCAGCCACCGTCTTGAACGACGCGCGCGGATGATGCTGAACGCGGAGACAACCCTCTCTAGAGGCTGCTGGCGGAGAGCCTTTCCTCATCTCTGGCTTGGGCAATCTGGCGCGGCGCTGCTTGAAAGTATTGCTGCAGCGTGCTGCGGAACGATTTCGAGATGTTTTAAATCGCACTTTGTGAAATTTACGCCATGTCCGTTCATATGAGGTCGTCAGGGAGGCCTTTCGGTGTATCGGTAACTACAGTAGCCGGAAATATGTCTTGGGGGCGCAAAAATGTGACGCGCTTTATTAGCCGCGGTGTACGTACATTACCAGTCGCAGTGTGTGTACGTGTTGTGAACTATTTTGCTTATATCAGTTTTAATTCAACAAAGAAAACCGGTGTTTCTGTATTACCAGCATTAAATGATAAAGCAGCTCACTGTCTCGTCGCTTGGCGTAGGGAGTAAAACAAATCATAAGAGCGCATGCTCGTGCACGGCCAGCCTAAGGCAACCACGAAACATCTAAGCGGCAGGCGCTATGAAATATTTGTGATGCACCGGCATCGTTCTCGGGCATTTTAAGTGTAGTAAGCTTGAAATTACTATATGTCTACGCTAGCCTTCCTGCATGAGGTCGATGGCGCTGTTCAACACAGCTATCACTGCGGTTGGTGAACCAGCACGATACAAATGTAAGCTGTGCGCTTCCGCATCGCCTTTTTGGCCTGTATACAGCAATAATATATAAGAGGGATCGCATAAAAAGACTGCGGTAGCTATTTTTGAGGACAACATTTCCGTAATACGTGTGAGTGCGTCGTAGAGAATGAAACGAACACAACCGAAAAAAAAAATCGGTTATCATCCTCTTTCTCGAAAAAGCAAGAGAAAACGGGCTAACGCCGTAATACGTCCTCTCATAGCCACGCTGCACAACGTTTATAGATATATAACCGCTGATACCATATGCTTGGACCATGCGGTATATAGAACAAAATATCTGTAACCCAGCACCTACCACTGCTTAGAACGCTCGCGCAGTTCGTAAACAGTCCCTTTGCTGGACAAGCTTAATTCAGACTGTAAGGTATGCTGCTATTACTTGCCAAAACTATTTTATTCAGGGGCAGAAACCTCATCCATCGAACCAAGTAGTCATGCAATGTAACCTGCAGAGAACAGTTTGAACGCTTGTCAAAGTATAACATCACAGCTCCTATCGTAGCAGAACGGTACCCACGCTGTTACGATCGTCGCGTATGTTTCATGGCTCCTAAACCGCAGTTAGAAATAGAGGATAATACTGCAATAAGGTCACATTGGTGAATGGAACATGCAGAAATACACAGTTGACCTCCGAGGCTGATTGTAGGCTCAAATATGCGCGCACACATCGCTCTGCGTGTTCCTTCCACTTCAACGCCAGTAGAAACTCCGGCCATGACGCCTTAAACCACTTCAGCACGTCTCACAGAACCGTTTACCACGTAGAAGACGCACGTCATACTAAACAGACTGCAACGACCGCGAAAACAAACGCCATAACCTACCGCCGAGCGTATACCTGCCATGCAGAACACCGCTTTCACCCAAGCCAGTATGGCGCTGCTCATAGGCGGCGCCACTGCGTTCACAATATGGCGGCGCCTACGAAAAAACGGTGTATACGCGCGGCATGTTTAGTGCAGTCTTGAGGCTCAAGCCTGACATCAGGCAAGAGAGCAAGTATCGACCGCACACAGGAAAGGCGTTGGTCACGGGTTCAAACCCCGGATTAGGACGAAATTTTTCTTCAACCGCGGAACTTTGTTTATGAAAAACCCACAAAACTGTAACAAATCAGGGCGACCACACGCGGTTATTATACGGACTCTAAGCCCTGCAAGCTATCCTCTTCGATCCAAGCGGCCATTTAAACGTGGTCGAAGGGGGTACTTCACAGCTCTACAGAAGTGTTAAGCGAACGTTTTCCCATATACGTTGCACCATCCAAGTGTACGATGGGTGCGTGACTGCTACATTGTGACATGCATCCACGTCATTCGAAGAGACTGTAAGAACAATTTCGCGGCGATATACGGTACTTTAGTCTAAACGCACGAGCACGTTGTTTTAGGCGTGTGTTCAGATCTGCACACTGCGCACGGAAAAGCTACGTCTGTCTCCATGCTACATCTGAACAACTTGTATATTGGCGGACGCGATGCACCTCCGCATGTGTAACGCTGTGCAATGCAACCCGACGAAAATGTATACAACGTATACAACTACGACGCGAAGTATAGAAATGGAAAAGCAAGCATAACAAACGCCTATTCTGCTCCGCATAAATCCCCTAAATGGAATGGAATGACCTCCGCAGTATATCCTACGCCATCTACACGCAAAAGAAAAAAAAAACGAAAGAAAAAAATTGGATTGCGGCGCTGACACCTAACGCCCCCTGAACTATGACTTTATACCTGAACTTACCGACGCGCAACCGCCACTGGCAGCTGCAGCCGACCGCTGCAAGGTGTGCGGGTCAATTATCTCGGAGTCAGTGGAATATACACGGGCCGACACGCAGCGAATTTCGCTCCTTGACTAAGATGCTTATCGGTGTTTGCTTTAGATGCTTTAAAATGCGTCTTGACTGTTTCCGGTTTCTTTATTTGTGCAGTTAGTACTGAAACAGCGTCTATCGTGTATAGCGCTTCTTTCTTTTCTTTCTTTTTTTTTTGGATTTACACATACACCCGAACCACGACACTCCCATAAGCGGGGAACCAGCGCCGGCCAAGAGACGCTATACGGCTTCTTGAGTGTGTAACTAAAATATGCTGACACCGTCCGGTAGGGATGCCACCAAGACTACACGGCATGTTTAACGATAACAGACGCGCGCTTGTACTAACATTTGCTTAGGCCGATGCGTGCAGCCAAGTTTTGTTCATGGCCATATGGATTGCGAGAAGCGCATGCGTTGCTACTTTCTAGCAGGTCGCTGCCCGGACTGGTCAGAAGCTGGACACATGTGATTCAACGTGAGCGGCGAATTCGCTGATGCGAAATGCTAGTATGCGCTACTGCAAACTGTGTACACCACTCGCTAGGCTGCGTGTTACGGCGCTGCTGCTGGCACGCGAAGTTTCAGCGCCGGTTGGCCATATTGGCTCCGCAAGCACGGGTTACCGTTATACACGTGCAGTGCACGCTGGGTGGTATGTATACGTTTCCCTGCTAAGCGTGCAACGTCAGCGAGGGCATCGCCCGACGACGAGGTCCGAATCAGCGGCGCCTGTGAACCGCAAAAGAACAGCCGAGCGCGGCCGCACTGACCCACTCGAAGGAATACGCCGGATGGGCCGAAAATAAGCGCGTCCTTGTAGCCAAGTGTGCGCGCCTATGACTCACGTGTCGGTTCTATATGAGAGGCTGCAAAACGGACGGTCTCCTCCCGACCTGTTCTAATCATCTTCTCAAACCTCGCACAGTACGCTGTACGCTCTTCGGCGAACCCACCGACTACGTCCAATAAATAGTCGTGCGAATACCGGCGCAGGAGAAAGAACCGTTACCTAAAAAAAAAAAAAAACGAACTATATCGATACAACTGTGCTCCTCCGCTGCTTCGGTTACGGCACACGCGAGAGGAGCACTTTACAAGACGGATGCACGCAACTCTTCTACAGCAGCAGGGCAAGAGTGCCGAAGAGAAACAAGTCACAGTTGGCCATACGCTGCAGACAGGAAGCTAAAGAGGCGCGACGCCCGAATTTACATGCAACAAGCAGCAAGACAGACGCTTTCCGGTGACACCATATACAGGGTGTCCCAGCTAACTTTAGCCAGAGTTTTGAAAAAGTGCGAATGCCACGTAGTTGGACAGAACCAAGGTAATGTTGTTTGCCGTCGCTTGGAGATATATTATTATTTTCTTTGTTCGCCTAACTAGTTAACTAGATAATTATTCGTAATTAATTAATGAACTTCTCAAATAATATAATTTGATGAAAAGTGTGAATGATAAAATTGTAGAGCGACACGAAAAGCTCCCCATACAGCTTTCTGTTGCTCAATACGCGCTACATAAAAGTGTTTTTTCCGAGCGTGAAGCAAGTCCGAGAATATATACGTAAAGAATTGCCGCGCGACTGGTCGCTCGTGGTACTTTGCGTGTATTGCCGGGCTTGCTTCACACTTTTCGTCAAATTATAATATTTGAGAAGTTGATTAATTAATTAACACTAATTATATAATTACGCGGAATGAAAACAAAAATTGTTTGAGTATTTTCAAGCGACGGCAGACAAGATTACCTTGGTTTTGTCCAGCTACGTAACATCTGCATATTTTGAAAGTTTGACTCAAGTTAAATGAAACACCTGATACTCGTACACGCATTTGACAAATGCGAACTGTTGCGCATGAAAGCACAGACGCCACCACGATGGTTCACGAGATAAGGCGGCATACAAAGCCCCTTTAAATCGACCAGCTGCGAAATTTAAGTCACGCAATGACGCTCGAGGCATGTCGAGTAAACCGAACCAATTTCGCTACGTCTCACGAAGATCGAATCAAAATAGGTTGACTCTCTGGTGTCACTGGGAAAGCGAGTCATTTAGTTTTTCAGACAGCAAAACGCGATTATGATGATGATGATAACGACGACGATGCTTACAGCGTAATGTCGTCGGCCGTTTCACAAACCCGCTTAGGCATGCGCGGCGCCGCAACTCCATATAGCGTTTTAATTGCATATGTATTTTTTGAGTGTCATATATGACGCTGAAAAACGTTTGGTCCGATATCACTCCTCGTAACATTGCACAAGCTAAAACTTTTGACGCCATTGACCATGTGACGCCGCTACATGTGGTCGGAACAGCCCAGCGACTTCTTTCTGTAGCGCCCTTCAACTGAACCATAAACGGTGTACAGAGTTCTTAAAAACTTGCAGCACGCTGACTGGACAGCCTGGCTTAGTTCCGGGGACGTCGACCGACAGCTTGAACTGGTGGACTGGGCGTAGGAGGCCAAGCAGGCCCAGCGCCTTGCTTGAGCCCGATCCCTCAGCCACCTCCCCTTTGCCCTTTTCAATAAAGTTTACCACCACCACCACCACTACCACCCATGGAATCGTTGACTGTCAATTTCCACGCTATTTTTGTTCTCGGGATCACTGAGCTGCGTTCGAGGCAGACATGTTCACTGTCATAAGAATTATATTAATTCCTGGTTTTAACGTCGCAAACCTGCAAAATTAGATATTTGACGAACCACGTATATAGTAGAGGCCTTATGTTGGCAACACGCGGTATAACCAAACTGCGGTAAACGAGAGTTTTCGCATTTAGCCGTAATCGGAATGCGGCCGCCGCGGCACGGGGACCGAACCCGCGACCTTGTGCTCTGCAGAAGAACGTCCTATAGCCAGGTATGCCCACTGTTTCGGGTCACTATATCACGTTGTAGCAAACAGCGTACCAAGCACAGAAACGTGGAGACATGCAAGTTCCTGCATATAGGAACACATACGACTGCTCGACGACCACCCGTTTCACGCTTTCGTGGAATGTTCATCGAAAACACGTACAGGAAGCGTCGTCAGCTCTAACAGCGCATACACAGGTCACCTTGCCAACCGACCCTTCTATATAAATGCAAGAGCCTCGCTGCATTCTTCACGAGCGGGCGCCGGGGCGTGCCATGTCGAAGACGTTGACTCAGAATCGCGCAGCGGGGAGGCACCTTATGTAAATAACGCGTCTCGTACGATACAGACAGCGTTACATCATGCGAGCCAAACTGTAAGCTGCAAAACAGGGCCAACGCGAAACGCAGTTGCTCCGAGCCGCGAAGCATGCACGGACGTATAGTTTGCCCGCATATAGAAAGAAAGCAGCGGGAAGTTCGGTCGGCAGCGGTGCGAGTCCGATCCGGCTCCGTGCGGACGACGTTCTCGGTCGCCCGTGGCACGCGGAGCCGACTCGAGACGAGTGGAGACGGTGAGATGCCACGAGTCTCTGTGCCGGACGCCACGGTGGTATCGATGCATGGACCCGGTGTACGTATACACACCCGGTTATAAGGAACCCAGTCGCCACTACGTATACAGCCACTCGTCACGTTTATTACACGCATGTCTTCACTTAGTATTACAACGTAAAACAGAAATGCTACAACGAAAAAGCCACTCGTAAAGTGCGCTTCAGGGGAGTGACGTACAGCTCGACGCAAGTGCGGTTTTTCAAGCATAACTATTTCTCAGTCAGAGGAAGAACACTACCAGGTGTTCTTTATTTTTTCAGTGTGATTGGCTCGGTGGAAGAGTGGCCGACAGAATGAAGGAAACAACCGCGTATAGGTTCTGCTTGTGTCCAAGAAATCTCAGCAAAGCGACAATGGGTTGTCGTCACAGCGGGGACCGGCAAATCCAAAAGCGAGAGGGCAGAAGGAGGGGGCATTTGCAAATGCGTCGCTGCACCCCTGGAGTCATCAAGGCCCCGACCAACCACACGGAGCAGTTTCTTCACGCCTTAATCCGGGGCAATCACGTTTCTCCGCGTCGCAGCAGGGCCGCTCTTGACGAGCCGGCTCTTCGGCTCGCGTCCCCCCCCCCCCCCCCCGATGTTGTCTTCGCCTCGAAAAGAAACGCCGATTCGGGCACGCTGCCTAACTACAGTGTATACAGCGGGCCGCAAGATACGGCGACGCAGCGTCAATTCGACGCGTGAGAAAGGCGCTTCGCGTGGTCGACTCTGGACGCTTAATGGGCTCGCGATTCAGCGGCGAAGCTTCGGTGGCGCGCCGACGGCGCCGGGAGCAGCAGCAGCAGCAGGACGCCATTTCGGTCGCTGCGTGCCGCACGGGTCCGGTTCATTACGGTTCGCTTATTCAGGCGGACACGGACCCGTCACGCCCCCCGGCATGACTCTCATGCGTGCGGCTGCGAGCACGCGGAACAACAATTCAGCGGGCGAGGCGCCGTCACCCTACGAGCTGCGTGGCTCCGCAACAAAGGCGCCTCTCCCGTCGCAGTGCGCGCGCGGGCGGGCAGGCGCAAGGCCGCCGCCGACGCGTGGATGAGGCCGCGCAAGCGGATCAGGGACCCCGAGTTGCTGCTGTTCCTCCTGCCTTTTCACTCACGCAGAGCTCGCGCGAACTGGGGGAAATGGCTGCGGCGAATCCTGTTCCTGCTCTGCTCGCCTACTGCGAGCCATGCGGCGAGCGCCGCACACGGCGAGCGTCGAGTGCAGACGGATGCGTGTCACATATGCAGTCCTTGTGTGCAGTGCTGCGAGCGTCGCGCGCACTCTCGCGCCGGGGAAAGGAGAAAAGGAGCGAGAGAACGGAAAGTGAACGCCGCAATGTTGACGCGCCCCTGCGTGTTCTCTCCTACACTCAATTGGATTCCTGTCGTTCTTAGCGCGACAGAAAAAATCCCCGATGCGCTCAGAAAGCCGCCTGTAATGCATGCGCCGCCCGCCATTGCGAGATTTCATCGACCAGCCACGGCCGACACCGGATATGCATACATCTCGCTCGAGATATCGGACGCGGCGCGCGCTCAGTATATGCGAGCTTCGGCAGAAAAGTACAGAAAGACATGACGGTCGAGGCCATCGTCTCACACCAGAACGCGCGTGAACTTGCATAAACGTAAAACAGCAGAAACCAAGGCACTTATGGGTGCGAGGCGAATGGCGACGTCGGGGAGTATGAAGTTTTAAAACGAAGCAACGCGCTCGTCGTCGCGTGTTTTACATTTCTGACAGTTTTCTTTCTTTATTATTTTGTCTGTGTCGCCGACTTCCCCTGGAACTTTAAAACAACCCCATAAATTTCAAGACGGCGACACGCGGATCGTCTGGCCCCGGGAGCCGTGAGAGTACTAACGCAACGTGAAGAGAAGACGAGACGAGACGGACGCTAGGGTGGCTAGAATAACGACGCGGTGGCGAGCGGAAAGAAGCTGCGGAGGTGAAAGATCCCTCCGTGCGTACTCCTCATGCCCGCTTTCCCTCCAGTCTTATCATTTAGCTAGGGTCGTCGGCGAAGGCGCGAGTATATATATATATATATATATATATATATATATATATATATATATATATATATATATATATATATATATATATATATATATATATATGTGTGTGTGTGTGTGTGTGTGTGTGTGTGTGTGTGTGTGTGTGTGTGTGTGTGTGTGTGTGCGCGTGTGTGTGTGTGTGTGTGTGTGTGTGTGTGTGTGTGTGACGATTCTGCGCAGGACGGGCGAGACAAGGACAGAAATGACGCGATCCGCTCGCGTGCGCAGCCCGATTGGCGAAGATGCGACGCACACTCCATGACAGCATCCCCAGGGAGAGCGTCCAATCCACACCCTTTCCAGTACCTTTGCCCTTCTTTCTTTGTTTCTTTCTTTCTTTAAGGAGTTTTCATTGGAGCCCTAAACCGTAATTTACTGCTCAAGCAAGACAACGCGACGCGATCAAGAGAGAGAAAGAAAACCGTATCACTTTCGAAAACGACAAAGCGCAAAAAAAAAAAAAAAGAAACAAGGCGAAACTGATCTGGGGCTGTTTGATCAAGAAGAAGAGGCGCAGGAGGACACTGGCTTCCCGACAAGAAATGCGACCGGCACACGTGGCGGCGGCGTGTTTACGATCCCTCGTGCACCGCGCAGGCCGGCTTCGCTCTCAAAACAAACGCGATTCCAGAGCGAACCGAAGCAAACCAGGCGGCGGCGGCGGCGGCGGCGGCCACGCAAGTCGGCCATCGTGGTACAACGGCACGGTACAACGGAGAGGCGTTTTTTTTTTTTTTTTTTCTCACAACCGCCATCCACCCACTCACCCACCCACGTCTCCCTCTGCCCGCGTAAACTTCGTTCCGACACCAGACCGGAAGCGCGAGAGCATTGCAGCAGTAGGGGGAGTGGAAGAGGACGACCCCCCCCCCCCCTCCCACACACACACCCCGCACGTTTCGCAATGCGCGTTGCTCACCGCCAGCGAGCACCCGCCGGCATACCTACTACTACGCGACCAAAATATAACGGACGAGAGACCCCAGGTCGGCCGCCCTCGAAGATTCAAGAGCGAGAGCGCAGCAACCGTGAATGGACGTGCCTCCCTTTCGCCGCCCCGCAAGGACTCGGCAGAGGGCACCGCCTCGCTCCCGCTGCACCCGCTAAGATAGGACCCAACAGTTTCAGTGCAGTACGGCGGGGGCTGCGTGTAACGTCAGACAGCCAAATACCGCCGCTGTGTGTGTGCAGTTGAATGCTGCTGCTGACTGAGCGCGAAGTCGAGAACTCGATTCCTGCAAAGGCAAGTACACTCTGGTGACAATAAAAAATAAAAAAAGCAAAAAAGAAATGCATACTCTGATGCAAGTGCCTGTTAAAAGTCCTCAGGTGGCAAACGTTAATTTAATAGGGCGTCCCGCCCCTTTTATGAAAGTTCGACAGTTGCCGCTAAAAAGGCCGCGCATGAATACGCCGACTCGAAGGAAAACAATCAAGACTTTCTTGGGTGTTTTCCTTCGGGTCATTGTTTTCGTGTCTGAGAACAAGTATACCAACCAGGACAAGAAACAAGAACAAGTTATTCTAAAGCTTCTGACAGCCGCATGTCCCTCCACTTGTGCTCTTCCTTCGCTCGCAGCTTTGCTTGGAAAGTCAATGCTCATCGCTCGCCTCTAATTCTGGCGTTGGCGACACCGTTCGAGCGGAACGATCGCGGACAGATTACAGGCTCAAACAAAGCGCCATCTTTTCTTCCTTCCCCGAGACACACGGTGGAATCACGCTGCTGATTGGTCGACGGGAGTCGTAGCTTACGCTGCACTGCACAAACTCGCTGGCGGGGACAAAGTACAGCCCCCTTCCCATCCCCCCGCACCTACGCCATGAGCGTGTTACAACCGTAGAATTTAAAAAAAAAAAGTCACTACCGTAAGATTACTCTTCTTTTTTTCTTTTCCCCCAAGCGCCCACCACCTGTCCCGTCCCTCACCCAGCTCCCCCCAAGGACACGGACGCACCCGGTTTGTCGCCCTGACGCCACCGCTGCTGCTCTCCAGCCTCGCTCGCGAACATTAGAGGGCGCCAGCACCGCATGTGTAGTCGGCGCCCCGCCAGTGCAGCTACGCACTTACTTTATATGACGGCAGCGCGGGAAGGCCTGTCTTCCTCAGACTGTAAGAAATAAAGGTACAGCATGTATCCCGCTCCCCTGCCTATGCCACAGCGCCCGTGCCCTCCATCCATAGCGGGCTTTCTTATACGCTGTCTTGTCGTCTCATACCGCTCCGAACAAAGAGATAAAAGAGCGGAGTTGCACAGGACGGCGGGTCATTCTTGCGGGTTAACTTTTTCTTGCTCTTCATGCGTGTTTGTTTCTTAAAGTTTCTTTTTACTCGGTGATTCCTGCTGAGAAAGGTTGAAGGGCCATTCAAGAAGCGTATGTATAATGTATACGCTGCCCCGTAAAAGCTGTCGCCGCCAGATGTTTGAATCTACGCCCCGCATTTCCTTATTTTTTACGACGTATTTACTATATCTTCTTATCTGTTGGTCATGAGAAGCAGTCTCGGCAGCTCTCAGCAAAGAAACGGCGCTACGCGCCAGGAAAGAAGATGAAGACGAAGAAAGAAATAACTATAGGCTAAACACGCGACGCATATACTTATACGTGACCTTGGCTAGCCTATACACCGTGTCAGAGACGTTGGATGTAGCTGTATACAGCTGCACTTCGATAAGCGACAACGCTCCGGCGTATAGGAGCGCACCTATAGTTTATTCGCATAGTTTGCGCAGTCATTTGCAGACCAGATCGACATAGTAGTTGCCAAGGCACAAACTCTCAATCGACGCAGAAATCACGTCGATAAAACTTAAACGAAGAATTTCACAGACACAAATTTATAGGTGCACGATTGCAGAAACCATTCACATATGTCCCACACGTGACGTGCAGCACGCTGCAGTGATTAGCAGACGCCCCATGCACCACCGAAAGGGCCCAGCCGCGCAACGTTTTCAAGTGCAAGACCACACTCGAACACTGTAGCACGCGCGTCCTTGTGCATGCGCGGTCGGTCTTCCCCTGCGCCACGAGGCAAGAAAACAGGAAAGCGAAGCGTCCATTACGTTAACGCGCCGGCCACCCAGAACAGGTATGGGTACAGGCGCTCGCGCGCCGACTCACAAGCAGCGCGCACAGAAAGAACCAGGTAGACAATGCCAGCGATTCTCAACGAGGAAAAAGACAAAGGCCTTCCTACCACTAAACCGCACCTCGGCACAGACACAGCGGGAAGATAGCCACCAACCACATTCCACGCTCAACACACGCGTACACGTACACACGCCCCTCCTTCGCCTTGGCCGGTGGTCGCTCGCTGCATCCGACGCTTGCGACCGCAAGTGTAGAAAGGACGCGCACGCTGCTTGATATAGTCGCGCTTCTCCCCTTCGGGCAACGACTGGGGAGACGTATACGGGTCGCGCAACGAATACGAAGCTGTGGCTTAGAGGACAATCTTTCAGAAACAATGAGACCGCGTACAAGGTGTACGAAATTTGCGGCTTATAATCGGACAAGTTGTAGCAGTGCCGCTACGGTGCCCTGTCATGAGAAAGAGCTCGGGCCACGAAGAGCTTGGAGCGCCGAATTATCGAAAGTATCAACAAGGAAGAATACAGCATTCGGATGTTTGGGAGAGCTGGTCAATTCTGTCAGCTATATATTTAGCGCCGGAAATCAAGGCCACGAGAGGAGATGCGACGCATTCCAAATGTGCTTGGTTTATGTACGCGCGACCTGCGTCTTTTCATGCAGCACTAAAGCGGATAAATACTGAACGCCGTTCGCGAAGGCGACCTGGAGTGACCTCGAGAGACGCCGCCACGACCGATATGCCCAAATGAAACTCTCCTCAAAACCTACATGCGGGCTCACTCGCTGCCATAAGCACGTCGCAAAAGTTACACTTCGAACGGGCTCCAACCAGACTGAGTCCTGCGTCTAAAAAGAAAGAAAGACGCACTCCGAGAGCTGCGCTTTCTGACGCGGTGCATATAATACGTGGTATAGAAACCACGTGATTCCCATAACGATGCAGGCCGCCACAGCTTTCGTCGTGCGCACTCGATCTTTATATATACCTGCTTGCAGAGTTCCTGCACGTCGAAGGAGGTCTCGCGCACAGGTCAAGCGCGCTATATCTCGGCGCTCACGATCGAGTGTACGGGAGGAAAGGCACCCACGTATGCCTATAAAAACACGACCGCGCACGTGATTTCACTCCGCGATCGCGTTCTCTTCGGCAAAGGCTGTTTCGCCTTATAGCGCGCCTCGGAGAATCCGCTCGCACGGGCCCATCAAAAACGCCGGTGTGCGCGGGGAACTTTCCTGCTCGTCAAATGTGTCACCCACTTATAAATGTATACCGTTAAGGCCGCGCACGTCAAATATACTGCCTCGCACGTGCGTGACCGTCGCGAGACACCTTTCACTCGTTGGAGTCAAGCAGAAAGGTCTAAAGAAGAGGAGGGTTTACCACATATAGCGTCCGAACCGGTGAGCGTATACAGACGTTATAGGATACATTTGTAGTTTATCTTTAAACTACATTACCGCTTACGGAATACCGGATTACCGGTGACGCGGATAGCTGGAGACGCCATCTAGCGAAGTTGTTCAAATAGAGAAGCTGAAGCTGAGACAATGATTGCTGCAGCGCTTGACCGCAGTTTCTTGTCGTATGGTGACTCTCTTTCTCCCTTTAGGCGCGACAATAACATAACATTCCTGACACGTTGTGGTTGAACAAAGCATTACGAGGGGTCACTACCAGCGCTGCTGCCACCTGTGGTTTCGGTGTTCCACACACACACACACACACACACACACACACACACACACACACACACACACACACACACACACACACACACACACACACACACACACTGTTAGGTACGGGACCGTTTCCTGAGCCTACTTCGAGTTCACCAGACCACATCGAATCGCACCCCAGCTAACTAAGGAGCGCAGAAGCACGGATACCACATTCCTGAGGCGCGGCACGTGCAAACAAGTTGGCGACCCCCACTTCGTGTGCCGCAGGTGGAGCTATTCACTGCTTGACTCTTCCCGAAAGTGAAGCGAGAGCCTGGCACTGTTGCGGGTAAAGTGGGTCCCGAAGCAAGACGGCTGTAATGCGCCGTGAAAACCTGGCAGCGTCGCCCCCATCCATCTATTGTGACGGCGCATTACAAGTCAGCAAGGCAAGACAGCAGGGAGAAGTAAGCCCTCGCCGATTGGCCGAAGACGGCGTCACCTGAGCGGGCTCTCCCATTGGCGGAACGTGATGTGTCTTCGAGACACCGAAGGGCTTAAAAAGGCGCATTCTGAGAGCATTCCTAGAGCATTCCTTGATTCCTCTCTTTCGAGCTTCTTGCCACGGGCCGCAGCGCCAGAGTTGCTGCCGGCCCGTAATGACTTTAAGACTGTTAATTGACTCTCACTGTAAATAATGTAAATAAAACTCCCAAGTTTTTCATACCGACATCCTCCTCAACTCCTACAACACACACGTGCGCGAGCAGGCTAAAACTAATGTCGCAACACTTCTCAGCGCTGCGCTGTTTTCCATTGGCCAGCACCGGTGACCTCAGTCATACATTGACTACTGGACACACACTGGGAGCCTGCTCAATATAGGACAAGGGCTGGAATCTGTCTGTAGCTCGCGATAGGCATGTTTAAACTATACACCGGAAAAGAAAAAAAATATATCAGGAAGACGAGAACAGGATGACGAACCTCCAACGAATGCACGCCTTCATCAGCAAGTCGTTAGATGAATATACAAGTATACATACCAAAATGAAGAAAACGATTTTGAGGGCAAAAGAAGGAAAAGCTCTTTATAACCGCCTCCCAAATCGAATCCGCGTCGATAAGGTTGTTCCACTTCGCCGCATGCGGCGCAGCCGCAGAAGGTCGAGTCTCGGACACGGAGAGCTACCGGCGAAATAAAATCGCTTTTTGCAGTGGGAAACGATGTTCCGTTTCGATTCGCTTCACCGATACAGCGCATACAGGTATACACGTACATACGCTATCGACGGCGCTCTACAAATGGACACGGTTACGATGCGCCCTGCGCCGCGTAACCCATTAAACAAGCAAGACCTATTTAGTAAAGAGCCGAATAAAAATAAAGTTTGGCCCAGATTTCAATCGCGCTGTGAGAAGCAACCAATTGCGCTGCGCATTAAAATCGCGACCGTTCACCTGTTAAGGCAAGCCAGCAACTGCAACAAGGAAGCGAGGAACCGAACACGGTCAGCGGGAAGCCGATTTTGCGCTTAAACGGCTTATATAACGCGGAAACACCGGTGTGCGAATGAATCCTGCCCCTTGTCCGCAGCCGCATCGTTTGCTCTATAAGGCCTGTCGTACTGTAGCGCTAGCGTTCATTAATCTTTCTGTGAAGACTTGTACGGCTACCGCAACTTCTCTCGACGGGAGACGCCGCTGAGAAGGGAGAGGCACAAGCGAAAACGCACTCGCTATATACTGCCACTGCCGTCATGCAGGACGTCTCAACCAAGACCGCAAGAAACGTCGTCTCACAAGCAGCGCGAAACCCGTCGCAACACCCCTTGACTGTCGGGACGATCGTTTATAACGCGGCAAGCCGTCAGACGTGTCGCCTGGCAGCTCCATATAGACACCAACGTATATGTGTACGGTCGAACTCGATATCGAGCACAACGTATAAGGGATGAGCTATAGGGCTCGCGCGTCGTTGTGTCGTGCTCGGCGGTGCGTCCACGCGACGCGCGCGCCCCCGGAACGGGAGCGGAGCCGCCGAGCAGCGAGTGTAGAGAGTCCGAGATGCTAATTCGAAGGAACAGCTCTGAGAGGTGAGAAAGGCGTGCGCGCCGAGGCATCGCACGCGACAGCGTCGGAGACGAGTGACAGGGAAACGCTGCGCATGCTGCAACTATAAAGCTGCGACGGGCGGCGAGCGCCTCTCACATCGGACGCGAGGAAGCACGCGGCGGCGACGTGGCCGACGGAAGTGCGCGTACACTCGAGACGCTGGAGCGAAGAAGCCGCGTACGCGTAGCTCCTGGCGGAAGCGTCTCGCGTGCGCGAAGCGGATGCGCTTGTGACCCGCGCGGACTTCAAACGGGTCGCATTGTTTGGGGCAACCTCACCGCTTCTCCACTGCCGTCCAACAGTCGCTCACCCCTACGCATCGGGTGTACGCGGAAGCCTACAGCTGACGGAACGAGTACGCAGACAAGCGTATAGTGCGTCCGCGACAGGTCAAAGAAGAGAGTTGCCGCCGACGTGAGGAGAAAAGGAGGAGGGGGAGAGAGCTCTGGCTAAAGGTAATTGTTCGTTTTCGAAGTACGCAACACTATATATACATGAAAAGGGGACATGCTGCGTTGTAGGAAAGTGACATCTCTCTATACTCCGTTCTGTCTTGCGCGGTGGTAGATTGTTCCGCGTGCTGAGCCTACACTTCCGAGATCTTTCTCAGTGTTTCCTCTAGAAGAGAAGTGAGGCTGCATAAGAGGTACTTCGTGGGCACCTGTTATGTCCGGATTTGCATCCGCTGGACAGTAATAGACCTCCAACAACGTTCCAAGCAGGCTAATGCTGAAGTAGACGGCGGCCTGTTCTAACGAAGCGCGCGCTCTCTCTCTCCTCCTCTCACGCACGTGTGCTAGCCATCACGGTAATTTACGTCAGCTGTACTCTGCAGACCTGACGCGTTTCGACGCAAAGAGAGCGAAGTGAGGTTGCCACTGCTCCCGTAAAGATGGTGGACCCGCGCAACATTTACTGTTATTCGAATCGTTAGGCGGCTGTGGAATGCAGATGTATACACGCACAACGTTTTTGGTATTGCTTTGTTTTCTTTTCATCCCTTAACCCACTCCCCCTTGCGCAGGATAGCAAACCGGACGCGTATCTGGGTGACCTACCTGCCTTTCCTTTCTTCTTTTCCTCCTCCTTATAAGCCACGTGATACATTTGTAGCGTCCTCCGTCGACTGAACCAACCCTTTGCGCGTTAGCACCTATATAGGCTACCTTAACCTGGTCACATAGACCGATCGAACGTTATTCCTGTTAACTATGCATAACAGAGTGCGTGCGAGGAAAATAAGTGACTTTCAAGAGATGGACCGCGGCACTGCTACCGACTGGCCTGTACAACACACACTTCCTCGAGTCCGTAAACCGAACTACGTGCGTCAACGCTTACAGGACATTACTGCATGCAGCGCGAAGAGGGAACCAAACACTCCACACACAAAAAGATGTGGGGCCAGCTTTCTTTTTATTTTTTTCCTTGTTCCGCTTGTGCGCATGCACGGCCCCATGGAAATACCTGCGCTGGACGTTGAAGGCACTCAAGATATTGAACCAATTTTAGTAACGCGCAACCGACGCCACTCGCCCCAGTTATAATGCAAGAAATAGAACTCGTAAATGAGCGTGCTCCCCGCGGTGAGCCTCGGAGAAGGCAATTTCTATATCATACGCAAAGAGCCAGCCAGCTGTCTTGTCCGCCGAGCGGAACTGTCGCCCCGAAAGAAACGAACGGACCTCGCGGAACGTTAGATGTCATATCAGAACCAACAGAAGACGTAATCTAAACGCACCACAGCCCCGGTTACATGCATAGTGGCACTCGCGGCACGCTCTTGTAGAGCATTGCAAGGCCTAAATAGAACAGATACGGGCACGTAAGTGCATACAGGGACAAGCGCGGGGCGCACAGCAGAGAAAGAGAGAGAGAGAGCGATATTCCGCTTCTATGCGTTTCGCATGGAACTGGTTCGATGCCAACAGCAGCCCATGCAGTGAGCCGGTGTGGGGGGTGTCGCCGATTAGCGGCCAGCAGCGTCTGGCCCTTCGCCGCGGGCGTTTTGATTCTATTTCGAGTCGATCGCGGAGGTCGGAGCGTCGCATTTGCATTCCGACGGCGGCGGCAACACACAGCGACGCTCACAAGCGCGCGCACACACACACGCACACACGGCCGTGCCCATGCTCACGCCGTTGACCTGCTTATGCATTATACCGCGCGCGGCGCACGGGAGCCGAGAGAGACTGCACGTTCGTTGTGTGTTGTTATATACGGACGCATACGCGGTGGTCGCGGAGAATTAAACTAGACCACCTTAACACACTCGAGCCTGTGCACTTAATACGTGCACGTACGTGCAAGGGACGCGAAAAGAGGAGTTATATGTACATGCATCACTGCAATGCAGAAGCCACGCACTGCACTGTGGGGGTGTATACATACACCATACACACACGATGGGTCGACCGCGGCATTCTCTCGTACATGTAAACCGTGCACGGGAAGCTAGACGGGAGGAAAGGCCATCGATCTCGATCGTGTATACTTACAACCGAGAGGCCGACGCGGAATGCGTATACGACGGCGGCGAGGCTGCCGCGCCGCGTATATATATATATATATATATATATATATATATATATATGACAGAGGAGAGAAACGCCCCGCAGTCTGAGTGCCGCACCCAGTGACTGTGTCATATACACACGCGGCTACATGGCCGATTACGAGATGTCGGCCGCGTACACACACACACACACACACACACACACACACACACACACACACACACACACACACACACACATATATATATATATATATATATATATATATATATATATATATATATATATATATATATATATAGAGAGAGAGAGAGAGAGAGAGAGAGAGAGAGAGAGATGCATGCTGCTCGCGCTCCAAGCAACAGTCCTGTGTCACCTCCGCGCACACACGCACACTTGTAAGGCGAAACTTTCAGCGAGGCGCCGGAATTTGTCCGCCCACACGAGCGGCGCGCGCGTTGGACCACAGTGCTTCCAAGCGGTCCCTGCTACATGATGTACGGTATAGACACGCATATGTATACGCAGTGTGAAACGCGTATACGTGTCGGCGGCGTGGCGCGTTTCGAAATGGGCGTGCGCTAGAAGGTGCGCCCCTCTTCTGAGTATAAGATAGGGTGCCTCGACGAGCACGCACGGCAAGGCACTCTTCTGTGCAGGTATACATACAGGCGCAACCTTGCGTCGTAACATCGTTGTCGAAGGGATTCCCACTGCCGACCTCCTCGCCGCATCGCGAGATCCGCGTAATCACCGCTATTACGGGGCTAAGCACGCAGGCCGCGTAATTGTGGCGCGATTCACTTTTGGACGACATCGAAAGCCCGCTACCCATCACGCCCCCCTCCCCCCCCCCCCTCCTCTATCTATACACAAGCCTCGAGGCAGGTGCATTCACGCGTCCTACATCTCGTCGCCATCAACGGCGTCAATTTACCCCGCAGGCGCGATATTATAGCGAGGCTGCCTGCCTGTGATGTCGAAAATGCGGGCGCGTACACACGTAACCACGTGTGTGTGTACGTGTGCGTGTGTAAGGTCGCATGGGTGCGGTGTGCGTACGCGTCGTTATATCTGTCTGGCCTGTGCACAATATATCATAATACACGCGGCCACTTAAACGGTTGCTCGCCGAAGTTAAACGATCGCAAGCTTTCTCCCACGACACGCCCATGTCGCGCCCTTCGGAGCCTACGCGAAGGCAAAAGTGTGCTTAATACAGAGTGGACAAGCGACGACGATGCGATGACGGTTGTGCACTAACGGTTATCCAATTCGGGCAATCGACGAAATTGCCGTCTGTGCGCTTGAACAAGCGCGTACAAAACGAAAGTATAGGAGTGTATAGTATAGCATATAGGGGAAGGGGGGGGGGGGGAGGATCATGATTAGAAACAAGGCACATGGCCGCCATATAGGACAAGCGTATGCATCTGGTTAAATAGTACAAAGTTCGCATTTACAATAGATGGAAGCAAGTTATGCACTTAGAAGGCCTGTCGCAACGGGCCCGAACCGACGAGCCTGAAATTGCGAATGGCAATTATGGGCCTAAAATGGGCGCTAGATGCGTAATTCGGGGCTCGGCAGAGAGCCGATTGCGCAGTTGGAAGTCGCCGTATACACAACTTTATAGGAATTGAATTCAGGTCGACCACTGGAACGCAGAGTTTCGTCTCGAAAGCAGCACAGAATTTGATAACAACGTATGATTAAATCCAGTGACGATGAAAATTAGTAAAAAGAAAGAAACAAACACACACACAAAAAACAAGAAATTTGCTATCGTAAATACCGTTTCACATATACGTCTTACGCCCGTCTCGAGCGCTTCTGACGTATGTACCGAAGAGCGTATATATCAAAGGCTACCTTGTCCAAACATTGAAACTGTATACTCTATCTATGAATCCCATCTTCCGGCAGCGAACAATGGGGCGGTCCTCGACGCTTCTTCTTTATTTCCCGCGCAGAGAGCTAAGCTCTTCATTACGCACTCGTGCATGTACGGCGAGTCATGCGAAACTGCCGTCACGCGCTTCGCAGAATTCCTTCGCCACGCACGGATGTGGGGCGCCGGTGAAACGATGCTCACGCGTGGAGAGAAAAACGAGGCGTCGGTAATGTGAGAGAGCTCGAGGACTTATACTCACTCACGCGATGCGGCAGTTTCCCGCGGGCTGGTCAACAACTGAAGCGATGAGATCTGCTGGACTGACGCCGCACCGGTGCGAATAACGTATGTACAGACCGGGCGAATAGTCTTTCTTTGTTTTTTCGCTCAGGTGCGCGGCGTTGAGAAATGATACGCCTGTGCGCGCTCGTTTGCGAATAAAAAAGGTAAAATTTGAGAAAAGTGCTTAAAGCAAAGGCAAATACCTGGCTCCGTGGATACCCGGTCACGTAATTGCAACCGCCTGTTGCTCGAGTAGCTGTACACGAATCACGAGGAGATTGCTATATGTACACACGTTCGAAAAGATGACGACGCGTGCGTCCTGCTTTTCTCGGAGAAATAACGGCGCCGTTTGCGCTCCATAACGCGTGCGGTCAGGATAAGCACGGACACATTTGTCAGGCAGAGAGTAAAGGGGAATATGTTAAGTTAAGCTAAACTGGCAATTAAGACTCCTGGAATGCCAGAAAAGTCCGGCTCGCCGTGTGCGGAGTTTCGGTAAACAGGAAAAGGCGCAAGAAGAAACAAGGAAGAGAGAGAGAGAGAGAGAGAGTGAGAGAGAGAGAGAAGACGATATAGATCCCCTGTGGAGTTCGCGCGCTATTTTTCTTTCGCCATAAATTTCTAAAGCACCTGCTCGCGGCTCTATAGCTAATAGTTTATCGATAAAAAAAAAAAAAACACGTACATTCATGGCGTTTTAAAGGAAGCAAATACTCAACCTTGTAAACACTGAGAACTTATCATGAGCGCAAAGGGTCGAAGCAGGCAAAAAAATTTTGAAATCCGTAACGTCAGACTATAACGTATACCGGCGCAGAGAATCTATGCGCGGAATGTAAAAAAAAAGAAAATTGAATATTTCCCCTTCTTTCTTCCCAAAAATAATCAATCCATTTTCCGCCAAATATATTAGAACTAAGCTAGAAATATTAGAACTGAAATCTAGGTTGACGGAATCCCGCCTGATCGGAAAGAGGCATGATTAAGAAAGGGAACACCGACCAAGAGAGAAAATTTTTTAGTGAGAAATTTAATGACGTTTCGCTTCCCACACGGGAAGCCGAAACGTCTTTTACCTTCTCACTAATATTTTTTTTTCTATTTCTTGGTCGGTGCTCCCTTCTTGCGTCAAACTATTAGGACTGGTATTAACTGATTTAAACTTGATGTTCAGTGTCCATTTAAACCTTCAGGTACCCGCAGTGCTGACTCATTAAAAGCCCGCTGAAAGGTCGACGGGCTCGACTCGGATGGCTGCTAGCCTGCTGAAAACCTGCGCTTTGTCACGTTTGGTAGAACTGTGGCTGTACAAATTCTCTTTATCTGCGCTCGGCAGCCCCAGAATCCCTGAAAAGAGTTCCAACAAATCCATTTCTTTCTCTCTCTCTGTCTCTCAAGATTGTCTCCAACGTCTGACTGAATCGAAGCTTACAAATACAAATATACTTGCCTCTACTTATACTCTATACAAAAGTGTACCAACAAAACTTCGCGTAGGGCAAAGACGCGTTGACTCAGCAAATACACAAAGAGACATTTTTTTTAAGCTGATCTCAACGAGTGTGTGTTCAACTGCTCGTCAACTGTGAGTGATCAAGACACGAATCACGTGATCCACGCAGAGAGAACATATACACAAGCGTGTCAATTGTATACTTGTCGCCATAATATACAAACGCTGTCCTGTCGGTTAACGACCACGGAGTGCATTCCCTTGAGGTTACGCAAACAAAAGTTGCACCTGTCTATGACTGTGCCGCGCGACACAATGGGACTCATTATGAAGAAAATATGCTATTGTGCATAGACACAGAGAGAGAAAACGAAAATGCTGCCCAACTACTGAAAGTGCCTCCATAATAGCGTCGATGAAGCAAGAGAAAGTGGTGCTAAAGTGTCATTCAGCGTACAAACCATTAAGACGAAAAACAAACAACAAATATACAAACACATGTTCATTCCGGAGACCGTCACCTGTACTCTGTAGAAAATACGCGGCAAAAACGGAAGTACTGCACAAATACAACTAACTATAGACGCGCCATTTGGCGTCTCTACGTATAGCGTCAGAAAGAATGGCGGGAAAGCAGCCAACCAACAACGGCACAAGCCTCTATCTCCTCAGACCTCTCAAGGCTTACGGACGCGTCTCATATTTCCGTTCCATCTGTTCCAAGAAGCGAAGAAAGGAGGTAATAAAGCCTTTCCTTCTGCCGACAGATTACCTGTTCGCGTCAACCTCAACCGCTTCCATGCCCGCGTCTTATTCCCAGAGCAGAAGAAAGTTCGGGAAGAGGTGCATTATTGTTTTTTTTTTTCAGCATCATAAAGAACGACAAAAACGCATACTCGCCATAATACACACGGACGAAACAGAAATCACAGTAAGAAATTATTTTTCTGTCTGATTCTCCTTAAGTAGTTCACGCAATGTATACAAGAACGACTGGTTGAAAGTATATTTCAGTACTAATCGAAAGAAAATATAATTACGCAGGTGTCTCAGCGCCCCTAGTGGGTAAATACATCCACACAGGAGATGCCGTGCCACGAAATCCGGGAGGCTGGAATAAAAATGACTACTTGTTCGAAGTGCCCCAGCCATTATCGGGCGCATCGTCTTGACCACCCCAGAGACGGTCCCCTGAAGGGCCTGCTGACTTTGGGGGAAAAAGTGGGGGGAGGGTGCAGGGCAACACTCGGTTTTACCACAGGACGTAATTCCGGCTCAAGGCAAAAAGACAAAAGGGCCCCGCGAGAAACACATATTACATGTATAGCCGCCAATCGTTCGCTGCGCTTTCGGAAACTCTCAAAGCGCAACCTTGTAAGCACGTGCTGTCCGTCTAAATTATCTAAACTTCAGAAGTCCCGATGAAGCGACGTCTTGTGCAAGGTTTCACAATTCTGTGTTGAAAGTATATTTCTAGGTGTATTTCTAGTATTTCGAGAAAGTATATTCCTAGCATGGTGTTCCAAGGTGCATTTCTGAAAGCTCGCACTTGCACGTTCTCTACAAGGTGTAACCGAGAAAAGCAACACCTAACACACGGTTTCACAGGAACTCCTAGGTGGCACTCCGCGCACACTTTCGCAGCTCTCAGAACGCGGACAAAAACGAAAAAAGAAAAAAAAAGAAAAAACAAGTGGGGTCCAAGCAAGAACCCCTGGTGGGTCCTCCTCCCTCCACCTGCGAGTTTGGCAAGCCCGTGCCGCTCTCTCACGAGGTTCAAGCGTCGAGCACAAGTGCACACGGAGTACAGGCGGACTATTTCTTGCGCCACGAAGTAGGAAGGAAGGCAGCGAGACGACGGCGACCGTTTCTTACCGCGAACTCCGACGGGGAGCAACGCCTCGCGCGTCTTCCCCCCTCTCCCGCGGCGGCCTTTGCGTGAGTCATCAGATGGGATCGCGGGGCCCCTTCTTTTATAACGTTCGCGCGGGCGCGCGCAAATCATTAGTCTCAATTGCGAGAGCCGCGACGGAGACGATCTTGCGGGTGCAAAGCCCCCTTCGCGAAGGGTCTGGCCAATGAAAACTCCACAATTCGGCACGCATGCGCGCAGAGAGCTACGTACAACAGGCAAGGGCCGCTGAAGAGTCGCGCAAGCGCGCGGTCTTGACCGCATTAACAACGCGAGACACATGCAACAACAACAAGAAGCGTTTAATTACCACAAGCCTGCAGCGCTGATCGTTCGCACACGAGGCGGGATTTCGATCGGCCATTTGTTACTCGCGCAACACGACGACAATGCGATGGAACGTTGTCTATTTAAGAAACTGCGAAATTTATTTCGCTACCGGTTTCGAAAGTGGAGCTCATCTATAGTTATGGAGCACGCAACAAGTTGGCGAAACAAATGTTGAGGTTTTATTATTTGACAACGATGGCACGGGGAATCATTCGTTCTCTTGTTCAAAAACTCTTTTCAACGCACATAACAGTTGTCAAGGCTGATAGTCGAAGCACGACATGAACATTACAGCAACAGCCGGAAAGAGAGCTCGTCCTTAAGGTATACGTGGAAGAGGACGTCCAGGCCACCGATAAAACCGGATGGAGGCTGTGCGATTCTGCGTGTATACGACCCGACGTACGATTTATCGCAACAACTGCCGCATCCAATGAGCACCGATCCGCTTGCAGTAGTCGGAGCAACCACTTCTTAGACGCTTCGTACCACGCGTCTCCTGCTTAAGTGTCTCATTCAAGGCTGCATGCAGAGACGTATAGACTAAGCAAGGGCTAGGCCGAGTGGACTTGCCCGTTTTCATCACTAGACCTGCTGCGCGACGACAAGACAGACAAGACAGGAGGACCATAGACACGGACGAACGCATGTCTGGGTCTGTTCTCAGCCCTGTCCCTAGTCTCGTTCTCGCACTTTGAAGATATAAATCAACCAAATCAATGCTTGGCGTTTCGCAGGTGATCCCGCTCACAAGGACTGATCAAGCATAATTTTGCTAGGCTGTGGTTATCCGACGAATACCCACGAATTCAGCGAGACGCATGACCGATGACTAAGAGATAACGGTTACTTCAGATAAATATATCGGAGAGCAAGAGTTATAGCTCGGAGGACCTGTATACGCGCTTGGAGCCGATCTCGTCAGGTCAGGAATCGATAAATTGCAATCAAAGGAACCCAACGCTTATGAACAAAAACATACATAGGCACATACACCCGGCCACAAAAGTTTACGGACTGCGGGATCGGTAGCAGTAGCCAGCAAAACTGTATACGACAATGTTAGCATATTCTAGTCGAGGCCCGATATGCAAATACCAGGCCGCGTTGAGAGGTTGAGGAGATATTCAGATTTTTCTCAGAATTCCTGGTCCGTAATATCCTGTGGCCGGGTGTACGTCTACAGGTGCTTGACGCCCACTCTGTTCCGTCACCTCGCTTGTTATTCCACATTCCGCGAGCGAAGCACGAAGCCGCCCAAGTGAAGACATCGTCCACGAAATATGCAGCGACAAAATGCTGCTTCCGGTGCTGGTTTGCCTACAAGCATTCAGAGATTCAGGACAGTTTTTTTTATGAAGTTACTACGCGTAAAAAGAAAAAAAAAGAAAGAGAAAAATGGAATAAGAAGAATACCGGGAGGAGGACAACACGCGTTAACTTCTGCGAGATGATTGCTATGCTCCGTCATCGTACAGCTATTCTCAACTGGCAATGATAAAGGCAAAGAATAGGTAAACACATAATCACCAAATAACGCATGCAGTGAAGAAACCCGGCCTGGGCGGCCGGTTTGCTTATGCCTGACCGTGAAGTTCGGAAACAGTTCAAGGCACGGAACGATGTACGCTAACGGCACATTCAACTGAGTGTTTCTGAACACTGGTGCGATGCTTCAAGAGTCGTTATAAACACAGAAACTAAGTTTTGCCGTGAACAATAAGCATGCTCCTATAGTGCTAACAGAGCAGAAATAACGCTACTAAAGTCCTATGAATGCGGAATCCAGCTTCAATCTTGTTTGATATGACCATGGGAGCGCCCTGCTGGCATTTTTGAAACGACAAGTCGAGTATACCATAAGATATAGGCACATAGGCTAAGAATAAGGCTTCGGTAAAGACGTGGCTTGTAAACAAGACAAAGATGACGGTCTTTCGGCGAGTAATAAAAGTAAACGGCAGCCGCAAGCCGCAGGAAAGGCACAAAGAAGGCCCGCCGAGCAGCCGGCGACTTACGAGCAGACGCAGCGTGCTCTTGGATAGCGACAGCACGGCGCCCCAGACGTCAGCCACCTGGAAAGGCAGGGAGCGGCGGCGACCACCACCGCCGCTATCCGGCGGTCGCAGCACCCTCAGCTTCTTGCGCCTCATCCCGGTGCACCGGACCCGGCAACGGACAGAAGAAGATCCAGCGGCGGCGTATTATTCCCAGTAGAACGAGAGGCTCTCTCAACATCCACCAGAGCGGTCACGGTAGCAGTCGACGAGAGGAACACTCCTCTAATTCACACGCAGAGTACGGACCGCACAGCCAAAAGTTAGAGTAGCCACGAACAACAACGGGGGGCTATGACCGACCGAGCGAACGATCTGGCAGCGCGCGTGTTGTCAACAGCTCGACGCGGCGGTTGCACGAAGCACCAGCGGCGACGACGACACACTCGGGAGCAGCGGCGCAACAGCCATCATCTTCCCCTCGCGGGCATTCCAGCAATCCCAGCGTGGGCCGTCCCGCCCGAGGAGCCCCAACGGCAGCGCCCGGCATCGGCAGCAGGCCGCATTTCCTTTCTCACGCAGCCGCCCCCCCCCCCCACCCCCCGAGGGGGTGTCTTTTCCTCCTCCTCCTCTGTCGTCGCTACCCTCTCTCGACGACGAGGTTCCCCGCGCTTCCCACAACCGTTCCAAACGCTCTCTCCTCCTCTTCGCCAACACGGAGGAGGTCAGCGAGCGCTGCGCCTCACGCAACGCCGTGAAGCACTGCAGACGCAGCGATACGACGTCGCGGAGCACGCTGCGAGAGAGAGATTTCCCTCTCCCAATCGAGAAAGGATTTTGCCACTTCTCGATTGCGCTTCTTCATCCAGCCGAGAGAAGCAAGCTTGCGCTTCCAGAAAAGCGAGGGAAGGGGTAGCCGAAGCCATCTTTTCTTACGCTTCCCAGGGTTACGCGCCCGTCAACGGTCCACCTCCCTCGTCATTCACGGAGGGGAGGGCCTGCAAAGCGAGCCGCGAAGCTGTCGCCGCGAAGCTCCGGGCCGTGGCCTCCTTTCTCACGCCCCCGGCGCGAGAGAAACAAAAAAAGTAGGCTTACTGTCACGCTCCGACCTCAGCAGCACCCTTCTTCGCGGCGCCTTACTCAACGGGGTTCCTTGTTGTTCGGAGGCTGCCCCGGTGGCGCGTTTTGATAACCGGTGCAAGCGGCGGCGCGTAGCCTACCTTGGCTCCGATTCCAGCTGTTTGGGCAACCGCGCGTTGACCGACCCACCTAGTTCAATCAGTCACGTGGCCCGCGTGCTCGGGGGCCTTACGCAAGCGCTCCTTCCGTCGAGAGGGTCCGGATTCTTCGTTTTTACGAGCTGTAAGCCCTACTTTCTACTGTACGCGAACTGGCTCAATGCACTTTAAAACCGACACCGCAACCGTACAGCACGTCGAACAAACGAGCGAATAGCAAAGGAACGCCTTCTTGCACCATTCGATGATGAACCTTCGCCTGTTCCAGGAGCAGTTGTGTAGGCTGCACACGTGCTCCACTCTGAGGTGGAGCAAATTACTAGGCAGGATGTAGCTACGCCAAATAGACACGGACGGTAGGAAGAACACAGGACAGCGTTGTCCAAGGTCCTTCCCGCCGTTATGGCTCTTCCTCGCTGTGCGCGCAAAGACTGACAATAGGGGGCAAAAGCAGAGTTGCCAGATCGCTCCAACCACAGGTAACCAAATTGGCGTCCGCAGTAGCCCAAGTGTAGCCACAATAGCGAAACTTTTGAGTAGCCCAAAAGTAGCCAAAAAGCTTTGTCTTTTTGTGAAGTCATTTCTTAAGCATATTGAATTAATTTTCAGCAAGAATACCTACATATCAGTTTTTCCACGCTTGACCACTCATGACCACCGCGCGCATCGTCACGGAGGCCATGCGGCGCGGAAAACAGATGCTGCGCAAGAAGTGCAGAAACGCTGGCATGCAGGCAAATCCATGATAAGGTAAATGCGGTCTTCATTGCAAATGCACTGTTTTATTTTTCCCAGAGCACCAAAAAAATCACGAAAAGAACGACACACAAATAGCACCGCGCACTAAACACATTAAGCAATGGCATGCATTCGGGCGTTCAGTATGATTACTTACAGCTCATGATAATTTCACTTAACACCGCACAATACACTAAACGAAAAACTGCAAAAAATTGCAAGACAAAGTCTAACGCAATAGATGGCGGTTGGTACAAAATCTAGTATGGTATATAGACATAAAAAGTATGCTATGGTTAAGTATCACGAGCTTATTGCGAAGTATAACTGCTTGGTCCATACAAAATGTCAGAGCTGAAACGGGACAAAAATTCTTCGCCTGGTTTAAAATCATTGCAGCAGCCTCCGTTCCTGGCCAGGCCAAACTTCACGTGGAGGAGCGCTACCAATGTCTCGGTAGACATTCTATTTCGAAGGTCGATTTTAATGAGCGAGGCCTGCTGAACACTCGTTCGACGGCGGCATCTGATGCGGGTAGTGATAGCAAAGACAGGAGGAGGGCTCGGAGTTGTGTAGGGAACGGATGGCTGTGGTGGCTGTGGGGCAACGGAAGAGGATATGTTCTACGTTGGCGTTGGAGCAGGGACAATTTGGACAGGAAGGGTCCGAGCGAATAGCCACGTAGGCGCCATGCGGCATGCAGAAAATTCGGCAAATGTCGGTTAGGTTAACCTCGGTGTTGTCCCTCCGTTCTAGCGCCGAGGTCGCCCACGGCGCACCGTCAACGGGAGCTAAAAGCATCTCATGCTTAAAACGTACCTAGGACGCCGAAAGCTCACATGAGGAGAACGCTAGCAAACAGTTCGCTGGCGCGCGCGCGCGGTTATACCGTTAGTTCGCGGATGGAGACGTGTTTCCTGAGGCCAGATTTCTTAATTATAATTATCAAAAGGACGCCATCCTTGACCTTTTGACATGCATATGTGTTCTCTCACATAGAACTCGCAAATTTTGATTTTGTAACAGACGCGCTCAATTTCTTTAACCTGCTGTCGTCTGCATTTTGATTCCAGCGTGCTTTTCATTTCTGCTTAACTATTTTTACTTTCTTTTTACACAGAAAAAAGACGTGGCCCAAAATTAGCCACATAGCCAAAAGGAAAATTCTGACGCCAACTTGGACAAAGAGTAGCCAAATTTGGCTATGAATAGCTCAATCTGGCAACCCTGAGCAAAAGTCTAGATAGGAATTCGTTAGCGCGCACGCACGCACAGGCAATTACCTCTATAGCACGGCCGTGCAACGTGGAATTATTTCACTTCATTACATTGATAGAACAGGCTTACATAGGCAGTATACCACGTTTAAACTTGCGTGCAAAAGTGGCTAAAAAAAAAATCTTCGTGGCATCCATGGTTTCGGACATTTTCTCGTAACTGCACGTTTATCAAAGTCGCTCAATTCTTCATCGTAGACGCATATTGGAACACAAGGCCGCAGTCTCTGCGGCAAAAATATCATACCGCTCGCGCTATATATAGACCGTATCTGAAATATGGATAGTCAGCCATTTGCTTCACGAGATTATCCAAAGCAGCTACTCAGCGTTGCAGAAAGCAAGGACTTCCCTCAGCTGTTTATCATTAAAGCTAAAGGGGCGGTGGCATCGAAATGGCGTTACTGAACAGTACGATGAACTACGTAACAAATTGGTCAAAAATACTCCCGGCGTTCGCGACGCCTAATACCTTGTCGGATGCTCCCCTTTTCGCAACGGCACATTGCTTCGTTTTCTTGTGTCGCCTCTTGCGCCACAGTTGCGAGCTCTGCGATAAGCAAAATATAGCACTATAGCAGGCAGAAATGATAGCGCCAAGGATATTCCCTAGAGACTGACGAAACACAGGGGCCCATATTAGAAGGAGAATCTCCCGGCAAAAGTTTCACCAATTTCTCATCGCCAACGCCCACAGCAATACGGGAAGGGGGGGGGGGAAGAATCAACTTTCGAAGAAGCTTTGAGGGGGCGCTGCGAAGTTTCTCGAGTGCGCGCGCACAGACAGCACGTAACGGGTCTCACGTGTAGCAAAGAAAGAGGCCGCTGTCGCGAACCCTAGGGACCAGTTTTCACGCCTCGGCAGGTACAAACGACTTCGGCACGAGCGGGCGTTCCGCGAAAATTGCGCCGCGCGTGCCTCTGGCCGAACCTCCCGCCGAGAGACAGAAGCATAAAGAGCTTGTTATAAATGCGCGAAAGGTCGTAAAGTGCACTCGTGCCCGTTACACACACACACACACGCACACACACACACACACACACACACACTATAGAAGAAGCCGCGTCGTTGCCTCGCGAACTGTGGCGCACTACTCTCGCTCTCTCGAAACCGCGCCCAACAAAGCCTTCGGGCAACCTTCGGCGACAGCGCGGGAGGCAAATTATTTACGATCACAAGGGGGCGGGGGTTAAGAAAAGTGAAGAAGGGGGCACGGGGGAGGAAGGTGCCGAAAAACATACAGGCGCCAGCCAGCCAAGACCGGCGGGAGAATGCCTGGCACGTTACCAAGGAAATTCGCTTTTGCACACCGCAAAGCACAGCGCGCGCAGCGGCAAAAATCGAGAACTGCGCCGCGCGGGGTACCGACACACACAAACGCACACACAGAGACGACTCTTTATTTGTTGTATTTCTCGTCTTTCCTACTAGCTGACCGCGGTGCACGATGTAAATAAAGATCAAAAGGCGAGCAACGCTGGAGAGAAAATGCGTGCAGAGCACTGCCAGACGGCTGGAGGCCCGCAGGTCCGCGAGAAACTAAGTAGTTGCAAAGGTCGTTGCGCCATTAGCTTTATTTCTCTTGGCCGGCATAGATACGTTCGTCCTCAAAGGCAAGCCAGCAGCAGCTATAGATGGGGCGTGTAGATTGTGGCAGCCAGCTGGCAGGCATGCAGGCCACACAGGCGACGGCAGACGCAGGGCGCGCATAAGGCGACAGCGCGGCCGGTGACGCCGGTACCACGGTGACAGGTGCAGCCGGAGACTGATCACCGTCGCCGCTCGTCTGCCGCTGCTGCTGCTGCTGACCCCGTTTTTGGAAGCAGATGAGTGACGCGCGAAACACTCGCCCCGAGTGTCTCTAGCTCTTTTTTCCGCGCACTCCCATAACCTCCGGTTATAATGGAGTCCGCACTGTGCAAGGCGTGTCTATAATACCACGCATCGCATCCGAACGTGATGCCCCTAAACAGACACATACGCAGACGCCGACGAGCAGTATGCGTTCCTATACATATGTTTAGTTTACTGCGATAGCAATTATATATAGAATCCAGGCGCATTTCTGTTCTCGTTGCCGCAGTCGCCGTGATGTTCTGTATAAAGTCCAAGGGCGACAACACCTTCGCCGCGTGCCCTACGCTGTATGTGCGAGTGAAAGCGCGCGAGGGAGGAAAGCGGGGAAGAAGCGCGTCGTCTTCCGTCTGGCGCGAGGCACCCAACGTTACGAGGCGCCGGGGGGAGGGGGAAGGCGGCGTTTTACTGCGGCTATGTGGCGGCCACGCGCGGTCGCGCGGCCGTATCTTGAGAGCGACCTATGTTGGAGGCAGAGTCTAGGTGTGTCGACGGCTCGTAGCTTTGCGTGTGCTGTGTGTTCTAGGCGCTCAGTTTGCGTTGGAGCGATAGACAGCGCGAAGGTCACTTCGCTCGCTGCTGCTGCCGCGCTTCTTCACGCCAGCGTTTCGACAGCGAGTGTGATGTGTTCGTATTTGCTGTGCGCCCTGGCACCATGCTTGTTCATTTAATTAACAAGTGAATGTTTACAAGTTGATACGGCCGATAAAAGTACTATCCTTACTTCGTATGGCTGTTTGCTAATTTGCTATTGCAATCGATCGATGCTTCGCTTTAGGGTGAAGCTGCCACTTTTTTGTCGTCACAAGTACATATATACGCTGAGACGCCATGGCGCCCTGAAATGGAAGCCGTACGTGTTAGGAATTTTTTTTTCTCATTTCCTTCAAAAGCGCAAACCATTCGGAGACCTGAAGTCATGGACATCGATGCAAATGAGGCAAAACGGAAATCGCCACCCAATTTCCAAGTATACAGTGAAAGGCTTCGCAGAAACAAGGCTATAAAAATGATAGTCGACAGGAAACGCTTACTGCATAAAAGTGCGTGCATAAAGAGGCAGGATGTGCTACCGCGGTGAAAGGAGAGGGCGGAGCCCCTACGGGCCATGTTCGACGTAAACTGAAAAATAACGTTTTGCAGCAGGAATACAAGACACGAGGGAGTGAGTCGAGGGGGCTATGAAACGGTGCCGATCCGACAGAGCCCTCTGGAACACAACCGAAAAGTTCCATGCGTTTTCGTGCTACGTACAGCGTTGGATCGCGTTTGCTCGCAGAGTCAACAAAGAAGACCTGCTCAAGTAGAAAGAACATCGCAGGTTATTCACTATACCGGCAACAAACCGGTCTTTGTCGTGAACCAAAGGCACGACCGAAAGGCGTCGGATAAGTTCATCTGTAAAACCGTGAATTTTTTTTTCATTAGAATACTTTCCAGTATACACTGACCATTTTCTTCAGAAAGCACAAGAGGTAAATAATAGCAAATATTTAAAAAAAAGATCACAAAGGCCTACGTGCAGTGTATTACTCCGCCTCGAGCTAGCTTCAGACACAATACTGGCAAACGCGCGAGCACTGAGCGCCAGCTTCCGGCTCCTTCGAAATAGACACGGTTATCTGAACATCTCGTACATGGCACCAAGTCCAGCAGCCCGGCCCCACACGTCTTTTTTTTTTTTTTCAACAGGGACAAACGTGCTGAAACAGACGCTAAGCACAACCTCGTCACGAGAAAGGTAGCTCCACGGTACCGTGCCTTGCGATGCAACTGCGCAAAGAATGACCTTTATTTTTCCTCAGTTTCGCTATTTTATTTTTCGAGCGGATCTCCGTCCAGGTCCCTTGTGTGCGTCTCTCTTCCTTGGTAGTATTCCACGCGTCCTTCAAGCGCACTCATAGAGCGGCCTTCCGCGCTCGTATACATCGCGTTTCAACGGCCGCGCCAAAGACGTGACAGACTCGTAATGGCTTCTGATTCACGCGAGCAAAACGGTATACACACGTCCACGGAAGAAGCTTCTCCCCGTGGCGCACGCACGTACGCATGCCGGCGGTCAGGACAACCGCGGCGCAGACGTCACCTGCGCGGCATCACCGCAAGGTTACGGGAAGAAAAAAACTAAAGGACGGATAGTGGCCACAGGCCGCTGCTGTTGTGTATGCGGGCAGAGAACAACAACAAAGGGCGCTTCTTTAAACGTGGTATACGCGTTCAGGAAGGAAGCCACGTGTATGCATACGACGGCCTGCATAGAGGAGCTGACCTCGCCGAGGGGAGTCGTGACCACCGCGAGCGGTGATGCTGCCCATGCGGCGCGCGAGATAATTAACGGCGGGAAAGAACAAAGTTTACATTTGTCGAGACGTTTTGGAGATGACAGCAAAAGCAAACACGCACACACACAAAAAGAAGAAAGGAAATCAAGGCAAATGCTCGGCACGCGGCACGGCTGTGACGTGTGCACACTTGCACGAGCGTCGAAAACGTGCCGGACCGCGGCACGGATTGTGCGTCGGGCAGAACGAAGGCAGGAAGAAGGGCGAGAAAGAGGTGCATACCGTTACAGAAGCGGTTGCGTGAAGTGTAACCGACGCCGGATGTCGTCGACGCCTTATAATAGCCGCACGCTGACGACATCTTGACGAGGAGAGACGGCTCGGGCCTCGCCGCGCGATATTATGTAGTCGTTCGATATGACGCAATATACGACAAGTTCGTCGGCATGCACATTATACGGTTCAGCGGCAAGCCCCACTTGGTGGGAAAGAAATCACGTCTGTCGATTCGGAAATTAAAGTTCCGCTAAAGAACACGGAGTAATCAGTAACATCTTTATTCGGGCTAATTGCATCATATTTAGAACTGAGGTTAAGCAGCGAGAATAAAACAAGGACGTGAAGAAACAAATACCACAGACAAGCGCTGACTGACAACCGGAAGTCTATTTGAGGTTCACCAGTCGTTTTATACCTTTCGCAGTATAGGCATGCGTACACCAGTCACATATAAACCAGCAAAATCAAACTTTCATGCAAAAAAGCTGTTTTTTTTTAGACAAAGCAAGAGAGGGAGCGCTTACACATTTATCGGCTTCCTTTAGAATATGATTTGCCTAAATTGTTTCCATTTCTCTCTTACTTACTTCTTTTAGGGTCCCTATGAACTTTGTGTTTTCAAGCATGTGAGTGCATGCGCACTTGTTACAATGCCCCACTAAATGACTTCCATACCCATTCTTTACGTTACGCAATGCTCACGAGCTCGCCCTTGTAAGAATGACTATTGAAATACTGCTGACACATTCTTGATCAACTGTTGACTCCATATCTTTTTCCATAATGCCTCATTAGCTATTGAAAGCACACAACAATAACTTAACAGCAAGGTTGTTGGGTAGTCACAATAGTAAAATCGACTAAGTGCTGTTGACTTATTGCTGACGACTCTTTTAGAATTCCTACGTCCACTCTGCTTTGGATAGCGAAAGACAACGGAAGGAATAAAACATTTCGCACTCGATAAGCGCTGACTTTCGCAGCCCGCGGCGTCCTCGCGTGCGGCGGCGCCCACTGACTGACGCTAGAATAGACCGCGCTTAAGAGACGGCACCGCCCTTGGACGAGAAAGCCCCGCGTCCTGATCCCGCGAGGAGGGCTCGCCGCGACAAGACGATTAGCGCCTGCCACCCAGGGCGTTTGCACACGGGCCACGAAAGTCCCTCTCTCGGAAAGCTCACGCTCGGTTATTAGTCGCAGGAGCGCGACGCTCCCGAAGCAGACGAGCCAGCAGGCTGCCATTGGCGCCCTTCTCTTTTGTTTGCTCCTCGACGCCGAGCGCGAAGACCTGTTGCCGCCGGGACGCCAGCAGTCCGTGCGTGTCGCCGCGGGGCCGTTGCGTCTATTCCTGGGCGCAGCCATTCACGGAGGGGGGGGAGGGCGGAGAGGACGACAGAGAGAGAGCGCCGGATAGAACAATGGCGGCTTAACCAACCGCGGGTGCGAGACAACGAGCGACACGCCAGGACGGTTCCCCGAGTAGAAGCTGGTTAGCGCGCCCCGGTCGGTTAGGCCGAGGCTGCTCGGCAGGTGGTGACACGACTGATATACACCGCAGTCACCCGCAGGTGGGATGTCGTCGGATGTGACGAATGGGGTCCGCGTTCTTGCTGTGCCACCATGTCTGTCTGTCAGAAACCTTTGTTTTTACCCTCAGCGTGCGCGCGCGTGTGTGTGCGCGTGTCAAGCACGACGAGGATGGCGTCTCCATAAACCATAACAAAACTGGTGAGTGGATTCCGGGACCAAGCGCTGACAAGCCAAGTGGCAACGCAAAACAAAGAAAAGCGCGGATGAAGCTATAATGAACGATATCGGAAAATCAGGTTCCAGGTGGCGGCGCACCTATGCAACCACTAGGTATCGCGCGATAGAGCTTCGAATCGTGTCAGAAGATAGCCTTTTGCGAGTAACTTATTTTACTCTTGTAAATATATTGCCTTTGTTGTAATCGCACCGATGGCACGAGTTGTTGGGAACTCGGCGCTGACGCCCGTTGTTGCACCTGGGTCGCAAGCCCCAAGGGTAGCGTTGGCCTGGCGGCCTGGGGTACAACTGGAAGCATCCGAAGGTCCCGGCAAAGCATGAGTCGACTGGTAACAACAAAACAACTTGTTTATTCTAACATCGCAAAGAGTTGGCGGTCAGGTTGACCGAAGTAGAGAGACGGGAGTGCACGTTACTCAACAGAAGAAATCGGAGCCTCCTTGGCGTCCGGGGGCAGCTGCTTTTATACTCTCGCAGTTGAGGGCAAGAAGGAACCCCTCTATAGACGAGCACGTGACTGTGCCGCTCGGGCACAATGGGATAAGGTGGCTCATACGTCGTGTCGGCGCCGCTGGGGCACAATGGGAAGAGAAGGTGGACGCATCCGTCGTGTCGGCGCCTGTCAGACCCCCTCGCTTCACAGTTGTTGGGAGCTCCTCTCCCCGGCTGCCGCGCTTCGACAAGCGTGGGCACCAACATGCACATACACACACACACGCACATGAAGACACGTGGCATTGGAACATGCCTGGACGCGCTTGGCGGGGAGGCGTAGCGGCGGCGCCGAACGGGCCAAAATGTCTGCCGCTTTGAACGAAGCCCCGGCGTCCGTTGCATCCGCGCCGGCTTTACCGCGCGTCGTAGGCAAAACGTAACACCTTTTACAGTCTAAAATACAGTTTCGCCGGAGAGACTACAAGCATTCACTAAATGAACTTTGTAAAAGTGGGCAGACTCATTACACGAGCACGAATAAAGTGAACTCGCCACCGACTTCAAACAAGTTTCTTTTTTTACCCCCACAGAAAGGCCGCAACTTAAGAAAAGTCTAAAGCAAAGTGAGAAACAACTTGATTGATTGATTGATTGATTGATTGATTGATTGATTGATTGATTATAGCGTCCCAAAGCAACATTAAGGGGTCTGTAAGAGAGGCTAACTCCAGATTTTCACCAGCTGGGGTACCTTAACGCGCATCCAAAGCATGGCATATATATACACAAACGTTTTCGCAATCTGACCCGCGAGAATACTGAGGAATGAAAAAAGCGAAACGCAGACGCCTCTCAGAGGTTGAGAACCAAGACTTTCACGACATTGTACGAGGAATGATAGGTGTGTATCACATATAATTTCCTCTCCTCATAGCGCGCGAGTCACTACAAGATAAAATCGACATTTCCGAAGCGCTTGCCAAGTTCAATTGTCCTGACGAGTACGACACCGAAAGAAATGTTACCGCGATATGAATTTCTTGAAGACGTACGCTGACGAGAGGAAAACACAGCGACAAGGCCGGTACGTCGAATTCTCCCTGGAAGCAATAAAAGAGAGGTCACGCGATACGCGGCGCTTCCATTAAAGAGTTCTGCCCGACTACTATACTACAGGAAGGAAAAATACATAGGCGCAGCGCGAAGGTGTAGACGAACCCCGGTGCAAATGACTCACGGGATACGAGACTCTTGCGGATGTAGGAAATGAGGGGAGCGCCCCCGCACGGAAGCAAAAGTAAATCCCTGCAAGTGCAACCGAACGACTCTGTCTGCACAGGGTATACGCGCACGTGAGCGGATACTGTCGATTTCTGATGAACCTCGGGTCTGTGGACTGTACGCGGCAGGGGCGTTGCGCGTCACCAGGAAGGAAAGAAAGCCCGCGTTGCATAATATTGCACACATACAGTCGCTAGCGAGATCCCTTGTACGGCCCGCCGAGGCAGCCGGAAATGGACAACGCTTCCGGCACCGGTGGGATGCGGACAGCAGTGCGTGGTATACACAACGAGAAAGGATCATCCTGCGTCGACGCGAGGGTCACGCGATAAGACGCGAGCGAGTGAGGACGGCGAATCAGCGACGCGTCCACAGAACGGAAGGAAGGAACACTACGCCTCGTGGAACCGCGAGTAAATCGACGGGAGGCCAGGGTCGCCGAGTGCACGTTAAGTTCCTTGCTCTTTCGGCGAGAACGCGCCGATGAATTGGTTCGCTGGAAAAGTGCGCCCACGCGCGACGCTAACGGCTCGCGCTGATATCGCGCATGAAGATGCATGGATTAATTGAAGTAACTTACCCCTCGAACGACACATCGCGTCTATGAAAGAGCGCTGCGAAAACGGGAGCTCTGATTGGGTTTTACCACCTGGCACGCGCAGAGCTCACACATGCGCGTGCCATTAGTAAGGCTATCTCATTACAATGCTCAATTCGACGCTGCTTGGTATTTACGGCACGATATCCGCGAAGGAGACGCCCATACGACGCGTTTCTGTCTGTCCGTACCTCTATTTCCACACAATTACGGATGCACCTGCACTACCACGTAGACGTAGCGTGGATTCCAGGCCATACTGGGATGCTGGGCCTGCGGAGAAGGAGTAAACCGATTCGCCCGAGAAACTCTCTTCCGGGCTCCCGGCGTCACAGAGTTAGCCTAACCCCACTATGCAGCTCACGGATATGCCCCCTCACTAAAGCCCTGCAGATTGTCTAGGCCCGTGCTCCCCACGCCTAGCCCCTGAACTCACACGCTGCCAAGTACCAGTCGTGTACGACAAGCACAAATGAACACACTGCCCACTTCTGCACGACTTAACCTCCTGCGTAACCTTACCACCAATGACCCACACCCTATGCATCCAATGTGGGGGACGGCGCCATCCGAATACCTTGCGAATCCTATGGACGTGCCCACCCGTACGCCGGCTACCACCCCCTCTTCCTACCCGACTTACCCTCCCACTTATCCAGGCTGGCTGACTTCAGCCGCCAGTCCTCAGGACCAGTGCTGCATACGTCGAGGAAGCGCTTCGAGATGTGACCAAGTCAGAAGCAGCCCGAAAAAATTTTACACTGCCGCACCATGCACGTCGGGATAAGACCAAAGTGGAGCGGCACGGAGGCTCTGGACTAAAGAGAACCTCCAAATCAAACGACTGGGAAAAAAAAGTGAAGTATTTTCTATCTTTCGCCGTGCCTCCTGTTCAGCTGAAAGTTTAATATTACACTATACTATGGTTAAAGACACGACATATATAACACTTTGATTTAAGCGCAGCTCGCAATATTTCGCAATTACAGACGGTATGTACTGCTCAGAAAAGTCGGTCGTGTACTGCAACGGTGGTATACATATACGTTAACCCAGACCTCTCTAAGAACAGCACCACGAGCCCTATCCGAGTAATAGTTGGGACTCGGCCAATGAAAGTCGTCGTGCACAACAAACGTCCCCAACAGCAACTGTTTTCGACAAACGAGACGGGAACTGTCGCGCGGAAGGGAGGGCTTCGAACATTCGTGTATCGCGCCACGCCCCTCCTCTCCTCCGCGACTGACGGCCGCGCGCTGCGAAATCACTGCCTTCCTCTTTCCCCGTCGCCGGGCGAAAGGCAAGAGGCCAACGATCCCTGCAGAAACAAAAGCAGACCACCGTCGGGCAGGTCACGCGCCGCTGCAGCCATGCGCGAGCGTACGCACCTGCAGCACGTCTTAGACAGACCGCAGGTTTTGCGGAGACAGAAAAGTGGTCGTGGCAAGTGAAGCGGAATCGTGATCGGAGGGGGGAGAGGAACGACCCCTCCCCCCGCCCCTTCTGTCCAATCCACTAGACGCAGACGGCGGTATAACAGCAGCCCGCGGCACAACCGGTGGGAAACAATAGGCTCGATGAGAGTTATTCCTCCCCAGCCGGTGCGACGGAGCAGTTATACTTTACTGGCCGCACGCACACGAGCATCAATAACCGGCGCCCGCGCAACAGTGAGAGGGCTCGCCCGCGAGACTCGATGAATTGCAACCTCCCCTCCCCTTCCTCCCAACAATAATGCACGTATGCACCGCATCTAGTACGGCGAGCGAGAGCCTATGGGGGTCAGTACAACCGTCATTATGCGAAATCGTCGAGAAGGACATGGGGTAGTGTGAAGGCACGAGTATAAGAAATAAAGAAAAAGTACAGGGGAAGAAAGAAAGAGAGAACGAATGAGAAATGAAGACTTGCGCTGCGGAAAGTGCAACACGTCTCAGAGCGCGCGGAGCTCACGACGACGGCCTGTGGCACGCATTCGCGATTATTATTACTGCAACGCCGCCGGGGCGCGCTGGAGAGATCGATGGCGCACGCGTACTCAATATACACCCCGCTCTGGAAGTGTTATAAACACGGTCTGGCGGTCGCGGAAAGAGATATCTCGCGCACGCACGCGCTCTTTCCCTCTTTCCCCCAACGTTCGTGATCGCTCGCTCCGATTGCACTGGAGCGGTCGAAATGAACCCCCTTCCATCCAACGAGCTGTCGAGGTTGGCGGGCCTGGTTAATGCCAAACGTCGCCCAGGCGAGCGACCCACGGTGGCTCTTGTGGCCGCGCGGCGCGGGCGGAACGACCGAACTGTCGTCACGTGGTGCACGCCGAACTGCGGCCCGCGCCGGGCCGCGGGTCCTTACCGTCAAGCGTTGGCTGACCTACGAGAAACTGCAGGAGAGGCCGTTTTCATGACGCTGAATAAGCGGGCGCCCCGATTCACACCCGACTCGCATAGAGGCCCTCGACTATACTATATAAGCTGCAAGACGCGGGGGAAACGTAGAATAAGAAAAGTGGCATCTTCAAAAGTGGCCCGATCGAGTTATTTTCTTTCTACGCGCACGAAATAAACCCCGATGCGTGCACGATCTCTAAACTATACCCCCGGTGTCTTCGCGTGGCGGGTTCGTAATTAACAGCTCGCGGTCGCTACCAAACAGGGGCTTATGTATACGGAAATTGAAAGACTTCAGTGACGGGAGACGCGACCTTTGAAGGACGATTCAGAACGCATGAGCGCGGACTTTGGGCCCGCTTACGATGAACGGCCGATATTCACGGATTGCGGTGCCACGTTCCAATATGTAGTCAGATCGTCTTAGCGCGCGCGCTTCCAGCCTCCCCTCTCTATCTTTGTCGTCCTTCGATTTCACGGAAAACGGGACTCGCAAACTCGCAAGCTCGAAGAAAACGCAAGCTCGAAGAACGCGCAGAGCGATTTATCAACATCGACGTACCCTCTATGTGTATACACGTGCCCGTTCACGCCCAAAGTAACGCTACAGCAGAGCGGGAAACGCGGGGAATGCTAACTAGTGAAAACTGATTTCGAAGACTTCAAGGGACCCTGAATGATGGCGGCAGTAAACTCAATGGCAAGACGACAGCCTCGGGCTAAACTTAATGGCGATGCAAAAAAAAATTTTTTTTAAACTCCAGAATATATAGTTGCCAAGACAGCAGTTTCGTTGAGTATATATTATACGACCGCATCCCTCTCCCGACCCTCACGCACCCTTTGCTTTTTTACGCATGCCTTACGCGTTCACAAGCTTCGATTTACTTTCTTTGACGTCTAGCATTAATTCCTTCGAGCCAATGAAACGCGTCAACGTTTTTGCTGCCATGGGCGCAGACATCGCAGCATTAATTACGTATCACTGTTTCAACGTATAATAACCGATGCCTCGGTTAAAGGAATGCCTTTGGAAGAGTAAGTGCGTTCTTCCGAAAGCTCGAAGGAACATAACGGGGCACCTTTCGAAACTACACCGCGCATGCGGGGCAGTAATAAAGAAAGGCATCCGCACAGGCTTTTTTTATAACACCGGTGTTTGCGCAAATCAATCCGCTCTGTGAAGACCCTCCGCATGGGTTTATAAGCAACTCAGCAAATATAAGGCTAATCAAAAGCGCCGAAAGTTATTACAATCGGCGCCAAGTATAGTTTCGCGGATCGTGCGCTTTGTGCGCTCCCTGCCACGGTATGCCTCGCTTTGCTGTATATTCATGACGCGTTGCTTCAGTTAATAACAACTGAATAAACTTCAGTTATTACTGCAGCGCATGTCTTGTCCGTTTCAAAGCCTCTGTTTCAGCACCCTTTTTTTTTTCGCGCTGCTTGTAACTTGCCAATCATAAATTCCAACAAGGTTCCTCCTAACAAGAAATAGATCGAGGTCGATCGAGAGATATAGATAAGGCAAGAGATGTGGAGCAAAGAGCAAAGCACACACACACACTATATATATATATATATATATATATATATATATATATATATATATATATATATATATATATATATATATATGAAACATAAGAGTTCCTGGCAAGTGTATGTTACTTGTATAAATCCACGTTGAAAAACGCGAAAAAAATTATTTTCGACGTTTCGGCCGTGGACCGCCTCTTTCAAACATGGTTTTACACACCTAACGACAGCTGTTCTGTACACTTCGGGTAGAATCACTGCGCATGCGCAAAAAGTTCGCAACAAAAGAAGTAATATGCATAAAGCCAGCAGACAGTAAAAGCCAAGGGAAACCTATCGGTAATTAGCATACATACATACATACATACATACATACATACATACATACATACATACATACATACATACATACATACATACATACATACATACATACATACATACATACATACATACATACATATACATGGAGCGAGAGAGAGAAAGGAGCACGCGCTGACTGATATGCCAAAGTTAGCTCAATTTAAACTCGACGGCTGCGTAAAGGAATCGGGCTATAGTCCCTCCTCCAAAGCCGTCGTCCGATCGACGTAATTGTTACTTTTTGATCCCCCCCATCTGCCGTTCTCGGAACTTGCGTCGTAAATTCCGCGCCGGCGCTCTTTTATCGTGCGGCGCGGCAAACGGCCAAAGAGAGAGAGAGTCACTGGCTTCGCGGCCCAACGTCGTGCACGCTGCGATGGAAAGCGCGGCAGGTACAGAATGGTCTCTTTGAAGTAAAAAAAAAAAAAAATGCTACGAGAGCCAAGTTTGCAGGCAGGTGGGCCGTGCGGACCAGCGTCGACGGGAATGAACGCCGAGCGTTTCAATATATAGTACGGTGATACAAAAATAAACAAATAAATAAAGGTGGAACTATATCGGCGTCGTACGTCACCCTATGCGCAGTTTGCCAGAGAGAATGAACGACGCAGACAGCAAAACACACACGCGGATATAGGTCACCGATGTTCTCTCTCTCTCTCTCTCTATGTCTCTCTCGCTTACATGCGTAGTGGTCGCGACCTCTTGTGCACGAAGCTTTGACAAAGCGCCAGGCAAAACGTCGTTTTAGTATACATTTTGGTATGTAAACTTGTAGGTGAAGGAAGTTTATTTACTGCCGATAAACAAACAAGTATCCAGTCGCAATACGGCGACCGAAGTCGTCGTATTGCGACTTCAGTCGACGGCTGACAAGCCGGAAACGAAGGCGGCGAATTCATCATGCGTCATGTTATAAGCTGCCCAAACGCCACATGAAATGGTATCCTGCTGGTGCAAGTATAAATATAGCGAGGCGCTTCATAAAAGGCTTGCACACGTGCAAAAAGCACAAGCTCCGCGCAAGAACAGAAAGTGTTAGAGAGAGAAATAATTGTGTGGGGAAGTGAGTAGATAAAGCTATAGACGGTAACTGGTGCTTTTCGAGGTGCAGAACAGCGACGACGGTCAAACTATGCATGCGAACACTCTGAGAGAAATATTTTATGAGGGCATTTCAAAACATCAGCAGCGCTGTCTATGGAGGCGACATTTTATGATGTGTTTAACAAACATGCAAAGATCTCATTACAATGACCGTATGCATTTCGCTGATACGCGTAAACGTGACCGCAGCGATTAATTATATCACGAAGATACTCCTAGACCTGCTTCCCCCGCCACCACCCTCCCCCCCAGCCCATTTTATGATTTCTTTCGCATGTTATGCAATAAGAGCCGCGAAAAAAAAAAAGAAGAAAAGGAAGAAATAAGGAGAAAGAAAAACGTTTCATATAGCCATGGCTCATCGCAGCCGGCCGAAATTGAACTGCTAACGTTTGTATGTTTCTATACACTCTTCAAGTGCTTCACGCAACCCGAGCCTCGGCAAGGCAGATAAGCTGCGATGATAAATCTACAACTAATGGTGACACCTATATAAAAGAACTACTGTGTAATTTGAGGACATCAGACAAAACTAGCGCGCCTGCGGTGTTGAAGGTGGGTAAGGGAGGATCTCCACTGACAATTCGAGAGGAGTGAAAAGCGCGACGCTATAAACGCCACAGTCTATGCAGATAAGCGAGGAACTGAGAGCGATACCATCAGGTATCTTTCGGGACGCGTGTGGTAACAAGAAAGCCGTCATGAGTGACACGTACGCGACTACATAGGTGGCGAAATCGGGTCACTGCACTTTCCTATACGTATAAACTTGGCCGAGTCACTTCATTCAGTTGCCATAAAAGGCCATTTTTCAGCCGCTTAAGCAGTCGTTTATGGAAGAAAGCAAAAAAAAAAAAAAAGGAGGAATAGGCATAAGCCAAGAGAAATTAACGCTGCAATCGGACATGCGCCTTAGCGTTACCTGTAGTTACGTCTTCAAGACTGTATACATACGCAGTAAGAGCGACCCTTCTTCAAAGCTTTCCTTCAAGTTAAACCTAGCGGCAAAAAAAGAAGCAAAGCGACACAACCGAATAGAGATGCAGAAACACGCTTAATCTCGAAGATCTCCACCTACGGGCAATTTGAGGACGAAATCAGGATCCGTTCCGTCCGTCTCCGGGATCTTCCTTCGTGGAACAATTTCCAGACGCATTCGGGTCAAGCGCGGCGCGCATATCGGATATATATATACCGCGCAAACGTGAACGGCGAACGGGCTCGGCTGTAATGAACGAGCCGATTGTCGCGCCGTCTCTCCGCCTCATTCCTCTTTTGTATTTCGCTTCGCCTCGTGTATATATAAAACAAGTCGGCCACGGTCCACACTTCCAGAGAAAGAGAGACTTCGAAAAGTGTATACACACACTCCCAACTTTCTCAGCCAGCCGCGCCTCGAAGCATCTCGCGATCTCGAAAAGAAGGCGGGGAGGGGGGGGGGGGGCGATCAATCCAGGCTTATCTCTAAGCACGCGCGCGTGAAGTATACGCGTAGCGCGCGCCGCAGCAAAACGAGGTCGACTGGCTTCGAGATGCGAGTCAGCCGGGGTGGGGGGGGGGGGGGGGGGTCGCACGCGGTTCCCGTGCGGCCCGCCCCGCGATAATGGCAGCCCTGTTATACGTGCGGGTTGGTCGGTGAAGGCATATAATACAAGACCGCGTAACGAGCCGATCGAAGCCAATGCCGTAACTTTTCGGCCCCGTGATCGCCGGTGCAGCTGCGCCTGGGGCGCGCGCGTTTATGTACACACAACGCCGCAGACGCATGTACGCTATAACGCATATATATAGAGGCGTGCGGCATAGAGCACGCACAACGAGCGCGCGGTGCGCAGTTTGTCTTTAGAAAACCGACAAACGCTGGCTGCTATACGGTCACCCATAAATAGGGCTCCGCCTCGGTCAGTGAAGGTGTATAGGTATATGAGGGGGCGTAAACAGACAGCGGATCGATGCCGCGCAATGCCGTAACCTTCCGGTGCCGCTTATTGCCTGACGTGCCGGGGAGCGAGGCTGCGTTCGTGAGTATGCGTATACACACTGGTTGGCGCACAAATCGAAGTTAAACAAAATGAAATAAAATAAAACGACAACGGCGTCCCGTACAGAAACTCCGCGTTCTGGTTACGCACACACCAACGTGCGCAGAAATCGGATAGAATTATATACGAAGGTTGGATGCGGACGGCATTGCAGGTCTAACGAACGATGCAGCTGCGTGCAGGCGGTCTGTATACTTTAGAGCCGAAGGACGTCGTCGGGGATGGCAACGCATAAAATAAAATCCCCAACGCACATGCGGCATGCGCTTACACCGAACGTCGACGAAAGCGAACAAACCGAAGCAGCCGGTGTCGTACGTGCATATATATAGCTCCAGATGCATGGCTTTGGCCTCGTTTAACTTTCGAGCAGCTGATACGAGTATGGGGAACGTTCAAACAGCAGAAAGCGCCGAACGAATGTTCTACTTGGCGAATGTACTCAATGTACAATTGACACGCACGGGTCTGAAACAAATGGTCGAATATAAGTGCGCGCCTCGAAAGATAGCGTTCTGACATCGTTTGTCGATCGAGTGTTTTCGTAATAGATGGTTTTGTCAAAATTGCGTGTTATATGGAGAGAGTCAACTCTGCGGAATCACGTTCGCCTAAAGATCTTAAAAAGTATTTTGTTTGTTTCAGTATGGGGGAGACGGGACTGGCTTCCTCCTTTACGTTTTTCTTTTCTTTTTGGGGGAGGGGGAGGGGGGGATGGCTGGTTCTCAAGCTTGCGAACACCCCGAACTCCGTGACTCGCTCATTCATCACTCAGGGAGCTTCCCGCGCGGGTTATTTGTTACAAAACAAAAACAAACCAAAACGATATCAATCGGAACAGAAGTCGCGCAAGGACCACCGAAACCACATAAAGAGGCGCGTGCTGCATTTTCCAGCCTGTTAGTAGTTCCGCAACGCGTGTTTCATATTCCACACGGAGCTTGCAAGGAATGTGACGGGAGTTATTCCCAGACCCACTGCGGCGCCCCCCACGCACCCACTCCCTTAAAACTGCGCGCCACGAATGTCAACTATGCGAGACGGACGCACGCGCGCCTGCAACGTGAAGGTCTTCGAATGAACTCCAGTCATGCAACGGCACGAGCAGCACGCACTACTTCTTGGCGCGCTAATCGGGAGGAGACCTAATTTGGACTCATTAGGGACATCCAAGCTCGCAGGCTTCTTTCCGCCGTGCGCCGCCGCTACGCTCACACCGCGGTGATTGCGGCGTGGCCGCCGAACCGTCCACGCCCCCCGTCGGAGGTTGCGTGCACTGACGTGGAGGCAGACGAGAGAGGGCACGCGCGCGTTCGAAACCGCTGCATCATCTTCGCTCGCGCACCCCGTAAGATGGAGCCCCCACGTCGACGATGTCCCTAAGCTATACTTCGTGCAAACTCTGTACAAGAAGAAACACTTAAAACGGTGTCGTACCGGTGCAGTATCCTCCCAAAAACATATTCGCATTCCTCCAATCGAAAAAGAAAAAAAAAAAATGAAAAGAACTGGGCAGAGAAAATGAAGGCCGGACCTATGGCACGAATTTAGCGTCCAATACCGCAGCGCCATGATGTCGGCGTGACGTACGTCACGGATTGTTCTCGCACTTGGTACCGTTTTAGCAAAAAATCCTTAAGGGTTTCTTCAGCCTTTAGTTTGTTTGAGAGTGTCACTTAACCTTTCTTCAATCGATAAAGAAGTAAGAAGACCAGAACAGACGTATGCCATCTAAATCCATGACGTCACAGTGATCTCGTGCGGGAACATCAAATGGGGCGTCGCCATTAGCCTGTCGTTCTTGCGCATTTTTTGGCTCATACAGCAAGTCTCCCACTCAAAGTATGAAAGCCATGCAGCTTTTTCGATATTCTAGAAAATGCAAGTTACTAATACACTTTAAAGGGAAGGGACACTAAAAAGAAACGCGATAAAAGTGTTCTTTCTCAACTGCTCTCATTAATTTTGCGGCGAGAATGTTAATTACTAGAAGATAAAACAGAAGGTCAAACTTCCATTTCTAGAAATTTTTCAGTCCGTGACGTCACGATGACGTCACGGACTTCAAAATATCTGTTGTGTTCGAGCCGTTATAGAACTCGGTACTCCCCCACCCACCCCCGATTTCTTGCAACTTGTTCAGTTCAGTCTTTCCATTCTTATAATACAAACGTAATTCGTCGTTATCGATCAGAAACTAACTGGGGCTGAGCAGACGCCGTCAAAATGAATGACGTCACGAAGAGGTGGTACTCGAAGGCGGCGTCGCCATCAGTGTTGAAGTGTGTGTGTGTGTGTGTGTGTGTGTGTGTGTGTGTGTGTGTGTGTGTGTGTGTGTGTGTGTGTGTGTGTGTGAGAGAGAGAGAGAGAGAGAGAGAGAGAGAGAGAGAGAGAGAGAGAGAGAGAGAGAGAGAGAGAGAGAGAGAGAGAGAGAGAGAGCAGTCGGTGCACGTAGCCAACGTTCTCGGCTACCGCGTGGCTGTGCACAGAATTCTCGAAACGCGATCGGAGTGCACGCTGATGACCGGTATATATTTGAAAGCCACACCGTACCACAGCTTCCATTCCCTCGTATGTACAACCCTCCCTCACGCGTTTCCTCGACGCGAAAGTGCCCTCCTCTCGTCCACGCCTTCATGAACGAGCTCAACGGGTTCTAAGTCGAGCTCAAGAACGTACCACCCACCTGTATATATAGTTTCAACGCGCACGCGGCATTAGGTCGAGTATATTTAAAAGTGTAAAAGCTATTAGAGCGATGTGGCGACCTACGCCAGGATACGTATGGAGAGAGACTCACGAAGCGGTAGTTAGCAGTCCGAGAGCCGAAAGCAGGTCTCCGGATTTCTTCTTTCCACTTATTGTCGGCTGAGTGTTAATGCGCGAAGGCTTAGGGCTAGGGTAGAGCTGGCGCGTCGTTAGGTTCAACGGAGTTTTAAGACTGCGTATGCCCCTATGCAAAAGTGTGCAGTGGTGGAGCGGCAACCGGAACCTGCAGACTGAACAGCACCGCTTCGCTATCTCTCCTTCTCAGGACGCGGTGGCCTCGGTAGATATCGATTACTTTATTTCGTTCATTTATTTTTGCTTCTTTTTTGTCTATGTGCGTGCGTGCGTGAGATATGCACGCGCCTGCAGAAAGGAGCCAGCCTTAATTAGCCCGTCTCTGACTTGTGCCTTATGTGAGTAATACAAACAAACAAACAAACAATTACATACGCTTTTAGGCCAGCCGTTCAAGTCGTTCAGAAGACGTGACGAAACGACCTTGGCCGTCTTATATAGTAAGTGCCACAAGAAAACACCGAGTCTGTAGTGCAGGGCAATCCCATAGTCCCTGAAACACTACACAAGCCACGAGTGTTTGTTGCACACTATTTATCGCGTCATGCAAGCGGCACGGTTGACAAACCATATGTACTCCAATGTCAATGTAAACACAACGCACGCCGATATGAGCCCACCACTGCAAACACAGCTGTAGGGCAAGCTTAATTATTTTACAAGGAGCAAATATTTGTCACACGCGCCTGGCGTATTCTTGAAGCGCGAAGAAAAAAAGAAAACAGGAAATTTATGAAGACAGTCCACACAAATCTCCATTATTTGCAAAGCTGTAACGTTTGTCGCGACGGCCGTTAACGTTGGACATTCATTTCAAGTAAAAAAAAAAGAGAAGAAGGAGAAAGAAACAACCGATTCCAGCCGCCTCTGTGATGTCTGCAGACTCAATCTTGCTCCTGGTCATTTTTCTTGCCTCCATGCCCTTGACAGCAGGTGGAAATTTAGTGCCGGGGACCGTATAAACGATGACAAAAGACGCACACATTTTGTTTGCATGTTTACGTGCGCGTGTGTGTGTGAGAGAGGGAGAGCGAGAGAGAGGCAGGAATGGGAAATAACGTTCCGCACAGAAAATGTGAAAAAAAAAAAAAGAAAAAGATGCTAAACTTTTTCCCGGCACATCAGAGTAGCAGCCCGAAACGTTTACACTTGCATATATCGTTGGTAGGTTGATCAATAAGACGTGCTGCTCGAAAACGGCGCTTCCTCATCATATACATACACACAACGAACAGGCAAGCGACGCACTGCAGTCTGGCGACTATACCAAAGTTTTTATTCGGCACGCGCCTGCAATGCCGCTTTTAATGTAGCGGCACTGCGAACAAGGTGTATACATACTCGCCGATAAGCACGGGACTTCACCGCTGGCGGCGAGTCGCCCGCACCGCTGCATGGATGGGAAGTCGGCAACGCGCGGGTCGACCCGATTCGCATTTTCTCGATCGCTGTGCGACCGCGCGTTTGTAAGGTTACCACGCGTGACCTGGCTGCCGCTGCTGCACGCTTGCTGCACCGCGAAGCCTTGGCGCGTGATGTACCCCCACCGTGGGACAAGCAGAAGCTCGTGTACACACACTGACCACGGCTCGTTCGCGAGCGCGTCCTTGTATATATATATATATATATATATATATATATATATATATATATATATATATATATATATATATATATATATGCTGGTGGCGGGCACGCGCGGTCTCGCGCCTTGACCGTAGAAGTATAGTTTCGGAGGCTCGGCCGTCGTGTGTATACATGCGACGGGTGCGTAATGTATGGAGGACAGCAGTTCGTTCGCGAAATTCCTGCGGCCGGCGTGAAGAGCGTGGCTTTAATCTAGGACTCGGGCGTGCAGTAGCTCTCGCTCGATACATTACACCCGTTCCTGGCCCGACGCGTACCGCACTTGCTCGCGTAAGACCCACCTTTCTTTTTCTTTTCTTAAGTGGCGCTAACCATTCTATGCGCGTTACAAATGCGTCCTTCGGTCAATAAGTCTTGTCAACACAAAAAGCCGCAGAGCAGAAAAACATCCCCGCCCCTAAAGAAAAGAAAAAAAAAAGAAAGAAAAAAGAGCCTCGTCACCATGCGCATAAGCATGACTCTTGCACGAGCCAAAGACACCGCGCATTGCATTCCGACTGCCTGCCAAACACACTAAGCAGCCACTGACCTTGGGAACTTATTATTCGGTATTTTAGTCATAACTTTCACCGTCGCTGCTTTTTCATATAGCTCGTGAACCGCCTCGAGTGCGCAGCAACCTTGAATGGAAAATTCCCCTACTTTTCAACCTTCCATGTAGCGGGCGGGGGGCGCACCTTACCCGCGCAAATACACGGTACACGCAACCTCGACTTGTGTGTGTGTGTATATACCTATAAGCTGGCGAGGTTTGCCGGTATACATGCATACAGGCTCGTATACCTTCTTTCCGGGCCGTCGCTCCTCGCCTGCTCGTGAAATTGGCCCGAACGGCCAGGCCATGTATACACGCTCGATCAGAGGAAGAGGCAAAAGATAACGCGAAGTCACAGACGCTATCATCTGCGCCGCGCCACCTTTCTTAGACCGCGAAAAAAAAAAAAAGGCGCGAAAATTGTCGCGTGTTACACGATAAGGCTACCTCGTCGAAAAATTGGCTTCTCGCCGTCGTTCCGCAATCGCGGCGTCTATATATAACATATACATATATATAGTAGACAAGACGGCGCTTGCAATGCCTCCACGATAGCCTCCCGATATTCGTCCGCTGACAAACGACATGCGCGGATCGCTTAATCTATATACGTGCGTACAGACACAGTATAGGTGGCGGGCACGCCGCTAATGCATATGCAAAAGGCCGCGCGCGAGCTGGCGAGCTGTAGGAGGTGCGGAAGAAGAAGTGCTGTACGTACACACGGCCGATTTCGTCACATCCGCCCGCGATACCGTTAATGAACGAACGCTAGCTGAGCGCGCGGCTCAATTACTGCGCGGTACAAATGTATGGAGCTGGACGCGTATACACAGGCGGTCACGGGTGCCGGGGCGCCGTTATACGGTACACACGCTACATATACACGTTGTCTGTATACTTCCGTTATGTGACGCTATCAAGACACGGGCGTGAAGAAGGTGTGTGTGATGCTTAGACAGGCACGCTTGTAAGTAGCGGAAGTAATAAATAAATAAATAAATAAATAAATAAATAAATAAATAAATAAATAAATAAATAAATAACTCTGTGAAGCTCGACTATATGTTGCCCTGGAACGGGAGTATACGCGGACGCGGAAGCTGCATTTAGATATACTTTAGTTCTGAAATCAAAAATTAAAACTACATGTTTAATAACGATCCGAGGTACAGTGGAACGCCTCTCTACGACGAAATGACCTGTGTAACGAAGAATTTTGCATGTCCCGGCCGAATTTGTGCCTTCTATGTGCATTCCCAACACGTCTACACCGAAAACTGCTACAACAAAATTGTCTGCACCACGAAGAATTATAGATTTCGACGACGGCTCAGATGTTTTTACAACGAACGCACGCAGCGGCGCGCCGCCACCTCTCTCCGTAGTCGAGCCACAGAGAGAAGATGCAAATAGGAAGCGACCCCGTAAATACGAGTGGGTCTGGACACCGCAATATAGCTATATGGTGCCCAATTTTCGCAGAGTACAACGTTTGCACAACATTAACAAAAAAAAAAAAGAAGCCAACTTTTATTTTAGGCGACATTTGCCTTTGATATCCCGCCGGCGACAACAGGCCTATGCTTGAACAGACATATAAAACTCGGACCCCATGCAGTCGTACACAATAACAGTTGCGGTGAGGGTATTCATTTGTCCATCTGGCTCAGGCTCGCATTAAGTGCAGCGCGCTTGCAATGAGTGGCTTTTGTCACGTGACACATCGGACGCCATCCTGTATAGAAGATCGCAGCTCGTAACTCAATGTCCCGCTGCCTTATTTCCTGTTGAACAACCGAAGAGACGACGTCGCATCTGACGCTTGCCTGATTTTGCGGGTGTGATATCAAACGATTATCCGAGCGAAAAAACAAAAATAAAAGAAGAACACAACGGCTAAAGAACTGATCGATTAACCGTAAGTTTAATCGATTCGTCGCCCACCCTTAAAGCGCATGCCTCATGCGGAAGCTCTGGGTTCGGTTCCCAGCGGCGGCAAATTGTATCCCACTGTCGTTCCCTTTTTTATTGATTAAGAACACAAAACTTATCACGAACTTAAACCTTATCGGTAACTCTACAGCTAAACGAAAACGTACATTTCCACAGAATGCAGTGTTATTGGTTGCCGTAAATAAGTGTGTAGGTCACGAGTAACTCGACGCGGGTAGAGTCACACGCTCTACAAATCAGGCACGCGGTCCACAACGAGACACGAAGAGCGAAACGCCGCGGAAAGAGGTGAGTTGGTCGCCTGTTGCTCGTTCCGCGCCACACCGCTATAGGCTTCATATCTTTCTTATACCGGTTCCCTGAAAGCCAAGGATTTTGTCTCGAACTAACCCATGCAGCCACTAGGGTTCTGGCAGCTATACCGCGCGCATACACTCAAGTGAGACGGCCACGCAGGCCCGCCTCGGACACTCACCGGAAGGCTGTCCGCATTGACGAGAATCCTGTAGCGGGGGCTCTTGCCGCGCACCGTGTCCAGAATGAGAGCCATCTGCGCGGACAGCGGCAGCTTGGCGTAGTGCATCGTCGCGTTCTCGGGGGCACAGTCGGCAGCCACGCCGAGGGAAAGGGTCTTCGCGGCGACTGGGTCACAACGAGACACAGCGCGACACTCGCGAAGGTGTAATCCACCGAGCGCCGGGCGTTCGGACCGCCGGCAACTACACCGACGCAACGAACTCCTGGTGAATCGGTGGCGCGCAACGCCAGCGCGGAAACGCTCTTCTTCGGGTGCGCAGGCAGCAACAGCAGCGGCCGCGCTAGACGCCGTCGACTCTCTCGGCATGTGACAGGTCACATGGGAGGTGACAGGCATCGCCGGAGTTCGAACCGCTTCTGAGGTCGCCGACCACTCGCAACTGCTCACGACGACGGTCTGCACGGACGCAGACCGGACAGAGCTGCGGACCTCCGCTGGCCAGCGACGACGGCGGCGGCGTAAGATGGCCCGGCGGATGAAAAAGCATGTTGACCCTTCCTTTTTCAGGTGACCACGAACGTGACTCCGCTTCGAAGGCACGAACACCGAAACGGATAACCGCGCCGCCACCTGCGATCTCCAACACGCACACGCGGACCAGCAGCGTGAAATCCCGCGGTCGGCGAAGCAAGCGCACACAGCCGGCCTTCTACCCTGCAGGAAGGCTCCGCCGCTTCTCTTTTCCGAGTTGGAGGTGGGCGCAGACGCTCGGCGGCGAGACGAAGAAGACAACAGCCGCAGCGGCAGTACACACGCCACGCCTCTTTTCGCGCGGCCACGTCGAGACGAACAACTGGAACGACCCCTAGCCCGCCTGCAGCAACCCTTTCGAGAGAGTTCACGCTCGGCACGGTTTATACGCGGAAAAGCAGCCACCTCGTGAGAAATCAAACGAGAGCCGACCAGCTAGCCAGCGAGCCGGTGCGGGAAACAAAGACAAACACGGATGCTTCGAGCGGTCTCGATTCGCCGAGAGAGAAAGTGCACGTATACACAGAGAAGCGAAGACAGAGACAATAGAGTCAGCAACGAAGCACCCAGCCGCGAGCACCTGTTGTTGCGCGTTCTGTGGCACGGTGCGCTACATGGGGGAGGGGGGAGACCGAGGCTCGGAGCTGCGGGCCGACCGGGCAGTCAGAGGAGAAGCGGTGCGGCAGAATGGACGAGGCTTGTTTCGCGTTGGTGGCCGCCGAAAAGGGCGTCACGAAAAGGCAAACACACACGCCACCGGCGGCACCAGGCGTGTGTTCTCCTCTTCTCACACTCCAACTGCGGCGGAGGGTAAAACAGCAGCAGCAAGAGCAGCGCTTGGAGCCATTTCTGCCGCCACACTAGAACGACCCGAGGAAAAAGAGCCACGGCGCGCGGCGTCCCATTGTTTCTCCAGCCGTGTACGCCGCAATAAGCGCCTCGGACCACAGCGTTCGAGGGGAAAGGCTGCACTGGCTCGACATATACGGGGATGTGCTGCCTGCCTTTTTCGCGCTGCCGAATGTAGTATACGCGTAGACAAACCAGAAGAAGAAGAAGAAGTAGGAGAACGTGGAGCGAGGACACAGGGATAAGAGAAAAGGCAGTATTAGAAAGGTAGAACGAGAGTGGTAGAAGTACTTGGAGCACGCGAGGCTATATCCCGAGGGAGAGAGAGACAGTGCGAGCATTCACGCCTTTCGAACAAGCGGGCGGAGACAAAGCAGCTGTAGTTTCCTTCCTCCGCGAGTTCGGCGAAGAGGAGCGGATACGCTGTTAAAGTCAAACGAGCCTGGGCTTCTCCGCCAGAAAGCGGGCGGGCAGCACGCAGAGAAATTTGCCCAGAACATGGTGTACGCGCTACAGGGACGGCGGAATTTCGGGGCCTCTTGTTTCACGAGCGTTTCTCCAAATACCACGAGGAAGACGTGCGCGTAGAATAAACTGAAATAAAATAGCGCAACTCAGGACTCGCGCCCCTCCTCCTCTGTATCACCGACGGAGCTCCCAGGGCGCTCGAGTTGCGGGAAAATGAGGCGAGGCAATTTGGATTAAGTGCCGCGTAATTATCAAGACGTTCGCGAGAGGCAACGACACCACCCGCTATCGCACTGCGCCGCTTAACGAGCTGCTACCGAGATAAAACAATTTACTCGACAATTTAGGCATTGTACTCGACAGAGACCGCCAGGATGGGCAAGTGCAGTGAACTAACGGCAACGCGCAAATTCAAGAGGCCGTGTTCATGTTGATCTCGCCCATCCTTAGATCAAGGACACAAACGAGCAGCACCCTTCTGCGTATACGTACACAACGCGACCTTGCGCAGACCAGGCCCTGCTCTATAGAAGCGGGGCCTAATCTAATCAGGGTCAGGGTGGCCGACACACAAACGAGGAATGAAATACTCGCGAGGTGAGAAGAAGGAAATGGGGCTGCTTAAGTCAGGCACAGCGGCGGGTTGCGCGTCGTGCGACCTAATCCGCGGAACCGAATTAAAAGGGTCGCGGAAGTCTCCGCCCACGGAATGCACTCGGCTCTTTATTATACGGCTGGGGGAGCTGCGGCGTGAACAGACAGCTAGGGCAGCTTCCTTCCTGCCTCCGTTCCGGCCGTCGATGCTAATTGGCGAGGCCCAGGGGAAGCATGCATGCGCGCACGAGCCCAGAACGCCGCGTTTTTCACCCCCAGCGCAGCGGCAGAACAGGTCGCTGCTGCTGCTGCTGACCTATGTCCTAAATCCGCAGTAGAGACGCGCGCGCCTAATCGAAGCTCCGAGCACCCTATCCTTAAATTCCCAGAGCGAGGAAGGAACACGCACTCTGAGCAAGAAACGAAAAATGTCCGTGCACGCGACAGAAGTTAGGAAGCAACGGCTCCGGAGGCCACGAGATCGCCGCATAAATTGAGGCACTGTCGAGAAAGACGAGACGAAGTGCCCTGTCGCCGACCAGGAACACGAGAGAAGAGATGGACAACGACTGCAGTCTGGCGACAAAGGCCGGCGGTTTCCAGAAACCGTTGATGAATGCAGGTGCTGAGAGGTTGCGTTCAGGAGTCTTGAGAGAGAGCAGGAAAAGCGGGAAGCGCTAAATGGGCTTCTTCGTCGTGACCGGGCACGAGTCGAGAAACTGTACGAAAGTCGCGCGCGAAGTCCCGGGAAAGAAGCAGCCTCGTGACACGTGAAGTTCGCGAAGTGAGGGAGGGAGCCTACAGAGATGAAGAAAGGGTGTTCCAAATACGAACCGCAACTACACGGTCGCCCGAAAGCAAACCTCACTCACAAAAACCATCCACGAGGTAAGTAACGTTCCCCCGACAAAGTCGCACGATGACGAAAGCCCGGCAACCCGGCTTCCATAAACTGAGCTTTTCGTACGCGCACGCAAACACTCGTAAACACACACACACACGAACACACGCTGCCACAGCGATCAACCGCGGGGTTCCAGTACCAACGCTACCACAGCACAACAGCCGCGCACTGCGAGAAATCCACCGAACACATCCAGCGCTGGCGTCGGCGAAAACATTCGACCGGCGCTGTCGAAGTGAGCAATGTTTAAGCGAGCCGTGTGCACGACAGCCCCACAACTCAAAGCCAAGCGGCACGACCGAACGCAGGTGGTCGCGGGGCGGGGGCCCCCACGCAGATGGGGCAAAAGAAAGAGAGCACGCGGACGAGAGGGACGGGGGAGGAGAGAAAGGGAGAACTCACGCGATATTGCGCTTCACTATGCGGAGGCGGCAGCGTCACGTGGCCCAGCGTTGCGTTACGCGAGCGTGACGCCCGAAACAAGGGCCCTTCACTGGCCGAACAAAAGGCTCGGACGAGAGAGCCCGCCCGCCTGCTTCTGGTGGACTCGCAGATTCGACGCGTCATTTCTTTTTTTTCCCCTCCCCAACCCATCATGCTGAGCACACACGCGAAGGGAATACCGCAGGCCAACGTATGTACGCGTAGCGCGCGCTTAAGCGCTTGCCAACTAAAGGAACGCTCGTTCCTTAACGAGACACAGCAGGCAGTAAAAAGCGGGACGAGAGAAACGCAGCAGGCAAGGCTGTCGTCGCCGACAAGACAAGGACAAGCGGGCGAGCAAGCCAACACGCATACATGTCGCGCTAAATTACGCGTATGTTTAACGCATCGCTACGCGAGTATCAGTCGCGTTCATCCCTGTTACGTCAGGGTACAACAGCTGCTGACAAATTTCGTCCACTGTACAGGACTCCTTGCGCAAATTCTTAGCTTCAAACTACAAGCCCGACGGTATCCCAGACCGCGGCACTGCGGTAGCTAGTAGCACTATACGAGCGAGATTAGCGCAAATGCTAGACGAAAGTATACGCAGACCTGGATTTAACGGGCATTCCCCCCTCTGTCTGTTTCCTTCGCAGCTTATGTACGCTGTCCGGTATATTAGTATTCCGCACGACGGCCCGAGCTGGGCGTGAGACATGCGATTATCTCAATTTTTTTTTTATAGCCTTACTCTTCTTTTTACTTGCCCGCTGCGAAGAGGGACTACAAAGGAAGGAAGCATCAAATTGCCTTCATCTACCAAAATTGCCGCGTATGCTCGCCGACTTGGGATCGCGCATACCTTGCGCCACCGCCGCACAGAAGCCTCCAGCACTCCTCTCATTTGCGCGAAGTTAAAATGCCTCCAACCCCGCCCGCCCACCCGCCCACTTGCTGCTTCAGGAATTTTTGCTCCATCTACGCAAGCGGGTGGGTACGCGGGAAGCGTCAGTTTTTAAGCGAAACACGCAACAACGCAACGACAGTGCAAGGAAAGAAAGAACTAATGGAACGAAAAAGACAGGCGGAGAGAGAGGGAGGGAAGGAGGGAGAGCGAGAAGAAACAGCGGCACGCAACAGCGCGCTCGTAGACGGACTCCCCATGTGTTCAAGCGTCCTGAATTCCCGAGAGAAAAGCCGCGCTTATTTTTTAATTTTTTTTTTTTTTACGAACGTAACAACCACGAAGACAAGCTTTAACGAAGACAGCACAGGAGCACCGCTTCCCCGCAATTCATCCATGCAAGCACCGCCACGTCACGGTCTGCGGCGCAGGGCGCATGGTCTCCGCTGAAGCGCCAACGTAGCTTCACACTGCGCGAAACCTGCGACAACAAACTGCTTCATCCGTGCCGGGTAGGGGAAAAAAAGAAATATGCTCGACGGATTTTGCTGTTACGAGTGAGACGTAGACAGAGAAATAGTTAGGAATTAAGCAAGACGTCAGATGCTTGATGGCCCGGGCACCTTGTTCCAGAGACCTAACAATATCACACGTTACGAACTTAAAGCATGTTCTGTCCAAGCAGCGAACGAGTAAAACGTCCCCAGCTTGGCGAAGAAGCGCGGAGCTTCCAACACCACCTGTGCATCCACCACCTCGTGCAACGACGATATTCCGGCACGGTTACGATTGAGTATAGTCTTCTGAACCTGCAGTTCACATTAGTTCTTTTTTCACGACAACGACTTATCACTATTACTTCGACTGCCTGCCCTTCCACACACGAGATGATCATACAAAGACACATGATCCAGTAGGATGAACAAATGTTAAACACATCTAAGTTAACACACTATCATATTATTTTTTTTTCTTCTGTGAACGCCGAGCAGCTACGCTTAGCAAATATACTTACCACACAAAAACACCTCGAGCGTGACAAAACATATAAGAAAAAAAGAAGAATGACGCTGCAATGTGAGCAAGCTGTCTCAAGAAAGAACGACCTTCCACCAGATGCTTCCGCCCATTGTGAGACAGATGGCTCGGCTTACAGAGCTCGACGGCGCTAAGCAGCACAACAAAACACAACGGCAGCGGGCCGCTCAATTCCGACCTTTTTAGAGACAAGCAACAAACAGAACGCCGCCCACGAACGGCGGCGTCAAGAATGGCAAAGCGGCATTCTCTTCTATACGCCTCTAGGCAGACGCAGCAGCGAACGAACGACGTTAGGCGAAGAAAACAAATCCCCCACTGCACAGTTTACGTTTTAAGTTCAAGGTAGAAACGAAGAAGGGAGGAAAGAAAAGAAAAGAAAGGATCGGGTTAAAAATAAAGCAGAGAGCGGAAGCGGGGCAGAATGGGACCGCAGAAAAAATGCGTGGAATCGAGGCACCCGCGGAGGGAAGTCGGCGCCGCCTGCGTATTTGAAATAGACCAAGGTTACGCACGTGCACCTTACGGCCGGTGTTCTTTTAGGAGCTGTTTGCGGGAGCCAGCCGGCGCCGGCAAGCTCGGAGCCCGCATAACTTTCTGCACAGACGAGGTCGGACGCTTCGGCGGGGGCGACGCGCAAAATATTTGGCACAGCTCGAAGTGCTGTCAGTGGCGCCAGTTTGCCGAACGAGACGTGTCACCTTACGTGCACGGCACCGAGAAAGGCTTAACGGTGCAAGGAAAACACGCATCAGCGTCGCCGATGTATGACTGCGCCTTTCTTTTTTTTTTTTTCAGTTGGGATTTGGACGTGCGGCATCAACAAATAATAGAAGCGGAGGAGGTTGGTTCGAGGAATATCAAGAAGCGACTACTACTGAAGAGCTCAGCATCTGAAACCAAGAGGGGAAAATATAAAATAACTACAAAGAAGCCTCCCGAACTGATAACCCTGAAAAAAAAAATATTTTCAGCAACACAGTTTTATCGCAATGTACAAAATTTAATCATACATGGCACGTTGAACAACGTTACTCCGAGTCCTGCCAAACATGCAGTGGATGCGCACTATAGGGGTGCGCCGATATTCGAAACTTTTGAATAACGAATCGAATAGCATCCTATTCGATTCGGTCTTCGAATAAGAAGTATTAACACTTATAATTCCATTATTATGAGTATTCATACTCATAAATATGAATATTTTTTGAATAGTTTTTGGATATTTCGAAACGTCACCTGTGCGGAAAAAAAGAAAGCTGGAACAAGAGTACGATAAATTCCATACCCGCGGGCATAGTATACATAGGCATAGAACAAGAAAACTTGCGTAGTGGAGTAGCCTACGTCATTCAGGAAGAGATACTTGACCGGCTGTACAGCGACATTTCGTACTATCAGAAGAGTCCTGTGCATGCAAAGAAACTGCTTATTTCTTTCTAATGCTCCATTTGCGCGTTTAATAAACAACTCTTCACACTGTGCAATGCAATCACAGAAATTTGGTAACGCTATGAACACAATCATGTAAACGCACCTTTATTGAATAATGAGAATGGCTGTTCGTAATTCGAAAAAGATCGCAGTTTAGCCATAAGGGCAAAACAATGAATGCGACAGCAACGTGTTAGAATATTACACGCAGTGTAAGACTCGTAGCTGCAGTGGCAGTGCGAAGTAAACGTAATCTGACTAATTAAGTAAAAACGAGCTGTTGCGCTAGAGGTGCTCCGTTTGAATCCCGCCATCGGACAATTTCATTTATGTTTGTTAATTAAAGCCAAACGTATACATTAGAGAGTTTTAGAATAGGGGCCCCAAAAGTTTAGGTCCCCGAAGAGCTTTCCGGGTGTTAGATCGCGTTGGGGCACGCAGGAGTGAAGAGATTTAGAATATGGGCTTCGAATTTGCGGATAGCGTCTCGCGCTCGCAGCGCCTCTACGGCGTCAAAGAAAAAGCTATTATAAATATTAAAATAAGGTATACCATTTTACGATAACAAGAGTAATTTTGACATTCGTGTTTCCGCGTTTAATTACGGTCTAGAGTTTATTCTATAAGCAGCGAGCAATCAGTTACGCTTAATTTTGACTAACCAAATTTACGTGCCAAGTAAAACCTTGTTAGGCCTACGAGCCATGCAAGCGACAATCGAATTCGGAATCAGCGGCGTCTAATGAATCAATCTTCATAACACGCGCTAGCAGAGAGTAGTCGAAACCACAGTCACTTCTAGTTTGCTAACTTTACGCGCTACCACGAATCGAGCCCAGTTTGGTGCTAGGTTAAAGCCGTCTCTTCGATGGCTACCGCCATATTCGTTGACGCAAAGCTTTGGGGGAGCGTTTGGGGTTCCTGCTGAATCAGTGAAATAGCCTGCCCGACGCAAAACCAAGACGCACTTTGGGACTCACGTATGCGCAGCGGCTTCCACGCTATTTCTTTGGGGCCCCAAAACGTTTGGGGCCCGTAATCTAAAGCTCTCTTTTCTTAGCAACTTTAACACCGTTTTTCCGTACCACAAGTATGCTTCGAACCTCATTCCTGGGCCGACACTGGAGATAGCGCACAGCCGCGCCAATTGAATTACACAACTTGCAGGTTTGAGCTCTGTTACATTGTTTGGAACTTTTAATATTTAAGTCTCAGAAGATTTAAGATAAAAGGCAAGCGCTGTCGCTGTTTTGTTTCATGACGTTAGTTTGCGGGCTGCCATTCTCGAAATTCTTGTCATAATTTTGTCAAGAACGTAAGACACTGTATGAGGAACTTTAATAATAGAATGTTGTGGCAATATAACGCGCATAAACGGCATGTCATAGAGCATAGTTATACCTAATATATACTTAACCTCATGGCGATGACGACGGCAAGAATTTGCTTGGAGTGCCCATATAATTGCTAGCTACCCAATGAAATGTTTAAAACTATGAAATATTTTGACTCGATTCGCTTCTGGCTCTATTCGATTCGCGTTCGATTCGGTCTGAAAAATTACTATTCGCATTGTCATAGCAGGCACGCACGCACGCACGCACACAACGCAGACAAGTCGCTTCTCAGCGCAGCAGTTCAATCTTGTGTATGCTTCACGGCGTGCCCTCTTTTCCTGCGGCAAAGCCAACCTTACGAAGGTGCTAAGTCGATGCGGAAAAGCAAGCACACCGGATGAGCTCACTGTTACGTCAAAAACACTCGTGAAATTTAGCAAACGAAAAAAAGAAAACTACAGCAGAACAAACGTATTGTCGATATGCAGCACACGGACGCATTGCCTGTCAAGAGGCAGCACAATCCAGTTAGGTCTGGGCATCAGTGGCGTGAGAAATCAAGAGTTAAGAAACTTATAACGAGGAGTCTTTACGGGAAACCGGACAGCCGTAATCGACAAAGGTTTTCAGCTTTTCTATTTCACACAAAAACAAAATTTTACGAAATCTACAAACTTTGGCAGACGCGCTACCAGGGACGCGCGAGCCGTGACGCCGCGCACTCCGCACAAGTATCGCCATCTCTGGACAGTAGTACGTACTGCAAGCGAAGCCCGCTGCTGGCCCCCGAAATTACCGCGAGCGCAACCCAAATCACAGAGGCTATACATACGAACAAGGACCACCCATCCGATTGCAGGGATCATAGTCGTACCGAGCCAACGTTTATAGATACTCAGTACCGAGCCTTATCCACTGCACCACCGCTGCGCTCAGCGCAATGCAGGGTGGGTGCTTATATATTCGCGCGCTTGCAGATTCTGGGCGGCGTCGTCTAACGAGCCGGCCAATTATAAGAAACTTTTGGTGCGCGCAAATTGACCCGCAATTATCGGTGAAACAGAATAAAAAAAGCAAGGCGAGCACACAATCGATTAAACCAAGGCCCCGTCAGCAAGGCTAGTGGAGGCCCAATTTAGCATCGGCGTTCTTGCGTGCAAGGCTATCGAGGAGGAAGACAAATGACACGTCATTATGGTAGTCGATAAGGGGCCACATGTGCAGCAGCCATTGTCTGCCTGCTAGGGGAAGCCGCTGAAGTTAGAATTGACTGCGCATTCTCCGCCGCCAGCGAAAACGTGCCCTAGAGAACGGTGCAATAATGATATACTGCGCGTTTCTTACAATGTAAGATAACGATGACAATAAAACAATTTAACGGATGGATGGATGGATGGATGGATGGGTGGATAGATCTTCAGACGGATTGCTTGAAGACGCGATTTAAAAAGTACATAACAGTTTTTTATACGTGACCAAGCGGAATACACAATATGCCAGAATTATACGGTTGGGACCAAGGAACTAAAGATGAGTTGTGGAACTTTAGGAGATAATTATGGAATGTTCGTTAACCGCGATCTCTCGCGCAAGTCGTACACAAGAGCAGTTCGTGAGAACAGGATTACACCAATCGTTACGTTAACGAAGCCACTTGGCAAGCAGTTTTATAGGTTGTCCCGACTAACGTTAGCCAAGGTGCTAAACGCACAAAGATGTTAAAAAACACAATACACGGTGCAAGATAAGATTTTACGTATTATGGCGTACAATCGTAAGACCTTGCACTACCAAACACGGTCAGGTCTTATAACCGTACCTTGCACTGCGTCTTTTAAACCTTTCTTTCTTTCTTTCGTTTTTCTTTTTCTTCGTTGAACAGACTGGCTAACGTTAGCTGGGACACATGGCGTATACGAACGAAAACCCGTCTGTGAATTCAGCACCTATACGACATAAAATCCGGGCGCACACACGCATGCACGCTCTCTCTCTGAGAGAGAGGAGAGAGAGAAGGAGAAGTAAAAATAAGAATATAACGGAAACACGACTGCTGCTGTGTAAACGGAAACAGCGCAAGGACGGCACACCGGAAGGAACGGCGACAGGACGAGACGCTGTCCTGTCATTGATGTGTTTACTTTTTATGCAGATACCGGGTGGACTAGGAATGGGCTGCAACAAAATGTCGGCGGCGTATATAAGGCGAAGAAAAGAGTAGCGACACACAGGCCGTTGGCTGGTCGTCAGCTGGTCGTACGTACAGCACAGTCGTTATGGCAACGACCGTATTTCAGGAGACAGCGCCGCGCTGACACGGATCAATGCTGTGGTGATGCTTCCATTCCACGGTCAACACGAACCAAGCAGTCTCTCTCGGGCGTCGAAGAGGCGTGACAGTTGGTGACGGCTTTTCGTACGTAGCACAGGCAGAGCGAATTTCTTTTTTTTTTTTTGTATAAGTTCTAAAATACGGTTCGAATAACCCCGCTCGGATACTAGGAGCGCAGAAAAAATACATTCGGCGAAATAAAGGCATTGCCGAGTAAAGTCACGTCTATATACCAGATAGAAACGAGAAGTTTTCGTGGAGTATATTTATGGCACATGTTTTAGAAAGAGAGAGAGTAAAACATATTTATTAATAATATTTGAATGGCGAGAGCAGTGTGGGAGGAACCCTCAGTCCAGGGTCCCTAAGATGATTCCGGCGATGTTTCGAGCCCGTTGTATCACAGCTCGGAGGACCTCGGGAAGTCCGTCGCGGAGGGCATCGTCCCACAGCTCTTTGTTGCGTAGGGGGTAAAGGAGAGTTAGCAAGGGAGGAAAAAGGTTTGCAGTGCACTCAATCGAGACGTGGAAGATTGTGGGCGAGCTGCCACAGCCAGGGCAACGATCTGCATAACAGTGTGGGTAGAATTTATTGAGAGAGACAAGATTCGGAAAAGTTGCGGTTTGTAACTGGCGTAATGCCACTGCTTCCTCCCGCGAGAAGGACGGCGGTGGTGCGGCGTGGGTGCGACGAATGCGTATATAATGACGGAATATGTCTTTGTAACGGAGCAAGGGATCCCCAAGTATGGACAGCTGGGCTAGTTGGTTATGATTAGCATTATGAAACATAGCTCCAGCGCACATTTGGACACGGACGAGGAGAGAAAGACAACACGCTGGCGTTCGTGTTGTCTTTCTCTCCTCGTCCGTGTCCAAATGTGCGCTGGAACTATGTTTCAAGGGATCCCCCCACTCTGAACTAGTCGCCTCACCACGTCGAGTCGCCCGGAGGGAAATTTCTCGGGCCACCGTATGTGCGCGTTCGTTACCCGGCAGCGAGGTATGACCAGGGGTCCAGAGTAAGTGGGTGCAGGGAGGTGTGGTTGGTGTATTTTGTGGGATCTGTTTGAGAATTTGGTGCGCCGCTCTCGGGATGCCATGTCCTGATAGGAACGCCCGGCATGCCTGTTGCGAGTCCGTCAATATATACACTTCCTCGGGAACACGGATGGCGTATCGAATTGCAAGAGAAACACCGAGAATTTCTCCGTAAGCGGCATTTGTTCCGCGCATTGCAGTAGAATCTCTCAGGGATTCGGTGCCATCCAAAACTACCGAGGTATAGTCCTCTTGAGTGCGTGATGTGTCCGTGTATAAAGTATGTGTTTCCGGGATGTTTGCAAGCATGCGGCCAATGTATCGTACACGGGCTTTGCGCCGCCCTTTGTCATGCTGGGGGTGCATATTACGTGGCAATGGATGAATACTTAGTGCTTGGCGTATCGCTGACGACAAGATCGTTGGACGGGTTTCAGACTCGAGGGGTGGGACAGAGTATCCTAGCCGTGTGAGAAGATGGCGGCCAGTAGGAGTGAGTAGGAGGCGCTGGCGATGGCTGACCCAATGTGCCTCTAGCAGCTCGCCTAGCGTGTTATGTGTCCCTAAGTTAAGGAGACGGTGTGTGGAAGTATAGTTCGGGAGGCCATGGGCCAGCTTCGTCGCTTTGCGAATCATTGCGTCTATGCGAAGTTGTTGCGCTTGGGTCAACCGCTGAAATGGGAGATGGTATGTAAGGCGGCTGATCACGCATGCCTCCACCAAGCGTAGCAGGTCCTCTTCTCGAAGGCCCGAGCGCCTGTTGGAGACCCTCCGGATCATGGCCAGAATTTGCTCAATATGTCTGGATAGAAGCGAAACAGTGTAGTTTGACCTGCCATCCGCTTGGACGTGTAGGCCGAGGATGCGAGCACGATTAACCTGTGGTATCGGTGTGCCATCCACGTGCACAGTGATAGGGGGAGTAGAGGAACGGCTCCGGGGGCGAATGATTACGAGCTCCGACTTTTCCGGAGCACATCTTAAGCCGCATTTTCTCGCGTACTCGGAAACTTTATCGACTCCTTGCTGCAGTCGGTCCTGGATCCATGGCTCCGTCGGAACCCCGTGTCGACCAGATAGTAATGTCGTCCGCATAAATAGCGTGGGCGACATCAGGGATCTGGTCGAGTAGCCGGGGGAGCCCTGCGAGCGCGATATTGAATAGAGTAGGGGAAAGAACTGAGCCCTGGGGTGTCCCACGTCCTACAAGGCGAATCGTACCGGATCGATGCGGTCCCATTCCTACGGTGGCTGTGCGATCTCGAAGAAATGCGCAGATATAGTTGTACATACGAATTCCACAGTGTGAATGTGCAACATTGCGAAGGATGAGGTCATGTTCAACATTATCGAATGCCCCTTTTAGGTCTAAGGCGATGAGTGCTCTCGTTTGGGCGGACGACGGAGGTCCTATGACTTCCTCCCGCAATTGTAAAAGCACATCTTTGGCAGACAGATGAGCCCGATATCCGAATGGAGAGTTAGAAAAGAATGATTTTTCTTCGAGGAAGGGCTGCAGACGCCGCAAGAGTACATGCTCCATGAGCTTACCAATGCAGGATGTTAGGGAGATGGGTCGTAAGTTTTCAACCTTAACAGGCTTGCCCGGTTTGGGGATCAGTGTGATGTCGGCGTGTCGCCATGTTTGGGGAAGAGTGCCCTTGCGCCAGCAACCATTGAAGATATGGGTGAGGTGGTTAATATCTGCGTCACTGAGGTTACGAAGGGTGGCGAATCGGATGTGGTCGGCTCCCGGTGCCGTGTTGCGGCGTAGGTCTTGTAGAAACACCCGCACCTCGTCAGATGTGATGTCTGCATCGAGCAATTCGTTCGCCTCGCCTACATAAGGATAGTCAGGGTACTGCGGCGGCGGGCCTGTGGGTATGAAATGCCTCTCTAGCTCTCTGAGGAGTGTCGAGACATCGTCCCTGTACTCGTGCATTAGGATGTGCAGCTGTTGAGATGTTTTTTCCTTTGTTGTGGTGGGATCTGTGAGTGAGCGAAGAATCGACCACGTTTTTGCTGTGCTCAATGTGCCTGAGAGGCAATCGCAAAATCTACGCCAGTTATTCCTCGTAAGGATCTCTGCATACTCCTGAGATTCCCGTGTAATTTGATCTATACGTTCCCTAAGTTTGCGGTTGAGGCGTTGTCGTTTCCATCGTCGTGTCAACCCTCTGCGGGCGTTCCAAAGATGAAGTAAATGCGGGTCTATGTCTGGTGTCTCGGTTGTGGTGCGCAGTGTGCTCGTGGTGGCCTCTAGATCTTGTGCGAGAGATTCAAGCCAGCGTTCGTACCCTTGGCGCTCAGGTGGGTCCTGGCGGCGTTCCCTGAATTTCGCCCAATCCGTTATACGCACATTTCGCTCGGGCCTGCGCGCACCCCGTAATGACAAGGTGGTCGCTACAATGTAGTGGTCACTACCAAGGTGCTCCTCTAAAGGCCCGTGCGCAACGACTGGGCCAGTATTGCGCACGAAGGTGAGGTCAGGGCAGGTGTCACGAGATACGCTGTTGCCCATCCGAGTGGGGTGCTCTGGGTCGGTAAGCAGCGTGTATATGACGTTACAGATGTCATTCCATAAGCGGGTCCCTTTAGCCTGCGATTTAACGTAACCCCATGCAGTATGCGGAGCGTTAAAGTCGCCGGCCACCACACAAACCCGTCCAAACCTACCAAATTCTGTTAGTAGGTGCTGAAAACAGTGCGTTCGCGAACGGGGGGAACTGTATGCATTGTGTATAAACAGACTCTCGCTGCGTTCTAACAACGTCAACGTCGAAGCAAGAAATATTTGGAACGCGATCGGGGGTATATGTGGGAAGAAGTAAAGTGTACGCACACATCGTTCTTTTTGCGAAGAGAAGAATATTACGGCTTAGTTTTAGCGAACAAATAGGACGATCATTCAAGTTAAACGCAAGGGAGAATAATGCGCGAATGCAAAGATAAACGATGGAACTCAAATAAACAAATAAAAAAGGTCAAGCCAAAGTTAAACGACACCGTGATTCTTTCGCACCGTACGCGTACGTCTGTTTGGTTAGGTTTCTCACCTCAGGGAGGCTCCGCACCTGACTGTCAGGAAAACTGCCGCTTGAATCATCTCAGGGACCCTGTACTGAGGGTTCCTCCCACACTGCTCTCGCCATTCAAATATTATTAATAAAGATGTTTTACTGTCTCTCTCTTGCAGTAATTTGCGAATGCGTACAGAAATGACAAAAGAGAACGCCATGCGAGAGATACACAATAAAGTAAAACATATAGAAAGAAAGGCAGATAAAAGGAGCAGCAGGAGTACGTGGCCGTATGGAGCGATGGAGACTATTTATGAACCGGCAACGGAACACCGCTACAAATAAAAAAAAAAAAAAAACCGAGAGGGCGAACTGGAAGTCTGAGCTGCAGTGTTTGCACTGCCTCACATATACGCGGGAGCAGGAAGGAAATCTCGCGCATCGAACCATCCGGGAAAGAACGGTAACGAAGGAAAAAGGCCAAGCATACCCGCAACCAACGCGACAGATTGCGCGCAGCCAAGCCGAGACAGAAGAGGGTGTGTGTGTGTGGGGGGGGGGGGGGGGGGGCAGGCAAACTGGCCGCATCCTCCACAGAAATATATCGCACTTCGTGCACACTGCACGGGCTTTCCTGCACACCGCCAGCGCCTCGCGTGCGACCATAGAATACACACGGGCGAGGAGAGCGTCGGCACAGCGTCGCCGCGCGCTTTCTTCTTCGGCCACGGCGGCTGCATAAATTTGGGCGCTCAGCCCGCGGACCCCAGAGACGATATGGGGGAACGAGAAAGCGCGGGTGGGGGAAAGGAAAAGCACTAAAAAAGACCCGCGCGCACGCTCCGGCGCAGCAGCAGATATGCGCCGGCGTCGCGCATGTGCACAGGGCCCACGCCGTGTTCGTTTTTTGCTTGTTTGTTTCTTTCTTATGAGCTCCGGTCGGGCGTACGCGTGCGGGTGCCCCGTGACCGCGATTAAGCGCAGCCGTCGTCGTCGTCCCGCGGCACGCTCGTCCGAATGGCTGCCAGCGAACGCAGCTCGGCGGGCGCACGCGCACAGTCGACCGCGAAAGTTTGCGGACCGCGGGATCTGAGGAAACGCTGAATTTCGGAGAAGCTTGCGACCGAAGTTATTCCTATGTGCTATATACTACGGACGGGAAATCGAAACGTCAGGCTGCGTTCCGAGACTATAGACACAGAGATAGTGTGCTTTTCTTCCCCCTCCCCCTTTTTTACACGTGATAATACAAACAATGGGCTAACACGGATCGGCTACGTTAGGCTTATTAAACCAGGGTTAGTAAGAGCCAAGACGTAGAGGTATAGCTCTGGTGGCGACTCTTTGCGACTACTTGCTTTACTTCGCCCGAATTTCTACAGGCATGAAAAAAAAGAAAAGAACGTTAGGCAGAGAGCGCTTTTACTAGTGTGTTTAGGCTAAATGCCATCGGAGAAGCAGAGCATATAGTGGCTGCTGTGAGTTAGATCGCGGCCACCGCCCATCTTTAAACGGGAACGATCCTGCAGGCAAACTTCCACAACGGGCCACAAAGCGCCGGAGTGCTCCGCTGAAAAGCCCGCTTCCAGAATTTTTAAAACCGATGGACTAAAACAAAGCTCCGTTCAGTTCAAAATTTGTATATTGCGCCGAACATTTAACATGCAGGCCTTACACACATTCCTACACGTACTATGTTCAATTCAAATCATTCTGACTTTTCAAAAAAAGAAAAGAACAGAAACAATTTAAAGGGGTAGCTGAGTGGAGTTTCCGATGCTCCACCGGACGAAACGCAAAACACTCAGGCTGTGTGCGCGTGCGTGCGATCGTGTTCTTTAGTGTTGTTCCCCGCGAAATTCGTGCAGTCCAATGTAGCCCGAGCGACACCCTACATCGCGTATCCAAATAACAAGAGCTATACGGACTCGTACTATACGTTTCGCCCGTCTTCGTGCCCGGCTTTCCGTATCCCGCCTTACTGCTGACCCACTTCTGCCATTGTTACAGTTTACGAGCGCAGTGTTACGCTATGTTTCCGCGGCTGCTTCCTCTACCGTCCGCCAGCGCGACTGATGCCTTCCGGTACCGTGATTTAGATCCACCGATCTATCCGACGTGACCCCGTTGGGCGAAGTACCCGCATCGCCGAGGACCGTGCCGAGATCGCATAAATGTACTGTTTCGTCGCCATAACAAAAGAAAACGCAAGCCACAGGGGAAAGAAATAATAAAGAAACGAGAGATGCCCATCTACGTGACGAACACCGAGAACTGCAGCTTCTCTTCCCGTACAAGAGAAACGCAGTAAGGCCGACAACATAGAGCCGTCAGTGTGCACGGACGACGCACATATAAGAACGCTGGATCGAGGCCACCGATTGTGACGCGCACGAGCGACTGGTGGAGACACGTGCTTTGTGCACGATCACCGAGTTTACACTATCTGTATAGTGCACGTCGCGTTAATAAAAAAAAAACCACGGTAACGAAAAGGGGCACGCGCGACGCCAGGGAATGGCAGAACATTTCGTGAGTCGCCATATAACGCGAGTAAGAAGCGTAGCACGCACCCCCCTGTTGTATGCCTTCTCGTGATTTTCGTCGCACAAGCAACACTCAACCACGCGCGCGCGCGCGCGCGCACACACACACACACACACACACACACACACACACACACACACACACACACACACACACACACACACACACACACACACACACACACACACACACACACACACACACACACACACACACACACACACACACACACACACACACACACACACATACGCGCGCGCGCGAACGCACTTCCGAACGCAAGAAAAAAATTTCAGAGCCCTTTCCAACATGTGAAGACGGATGACCAGCGACGCTGTTTAGCGCAGGACACAGAGGTGACCCAGAATATTGAACAATGGTACGAACGCATTTATTGTCCTAATATGGTGGCCATCGTGGCGTAAATAGGTACGCATACACAATGCGTATCACCTCTGTTATTGAATGTGTCCGTCACGTAAGACAATGAAAGGCTCATACAGCCGTAAACACGGCCTCCCCCTCACGACAACAGAAGTGAAATTGTACGCTGGAATGATGAGCGGCAACGGAGCTGGCTGTGGAAGACGACGAACGCGCGAGGCAGTGACACTGGCGCGTTTGGGGCCGATAATTTTAACAGTACTTTTGTGAAAAAGTTGTACAGAACATTTTTTTTTTCTCGAAAAGATCTGTTCTTACCCTTGTGCCTGGGACCTCACTGAGTCTCACATGTGACAAAGGTAGTTCAAGGGTGCGTTATAGGTCCCCTAGCCCACAGGGTTATGTGCCATTGAACTTGGACCCTTTCTGCACTATAACCATGATCTGCCCACATGATTATTTGTTTTTGTGAACTTTTCGGTCACATTTTTTTTCCAGGTCCTACCGAAAGACAGCTTCCCTGTAAAAACACACACAAAGAAGTCAACAATGAACAGACATTATCTGGCTGTCAAAAACAACGACACGAGTCCCTGTTCCAAGATGAAAAAATAAAGGAAAAACGAAGACTGGGAAACAAGCAGAAGTAAAACAGAAACGCACGTGGAGCCAAAGACATGATCCGGTTGGTTGGCCGTTACTAATGTCCGACTTGCCTGATCCAGGCACGTCCGCATAGCGAGTAAGGAAAGCGGCAAAAAAAAAAAAAAAAAAAAAAAGGGACGAGAAAGCAAGACAGCAAGAATAAGTAAACGAAAGAAAGCACACGCGGACATCGCAGCAGACGAGGACGACGGAGACGACGCTTTGATGACGGGGTTCTGCCGAGCGGGCAAGCCTCCCCCCCCCCCCCCCCCCGTGCGCGGAAGAAACCCGTTACGGGCCCGGCAGCTCGCAAGCCGCTGGATACATTACGACTCTATCGACAACAAAACTTCCCAGCGGCTAATGGTCCAGGGGTGGCACGTAAACGAATCACGTATGACCCTCGCGCAGCCACCGGCTCGGGCTTGTGACGGCCCTCGCCCGCCTCAAGTGCGCAACCGCTCGTCGAAGACGCGAACCGCATCTCGCGGAAACGACGGGAGCCCGCGGGGCGGCGTAATACAACCTTTGTCGTTGCCATCCGTCGCTCTCGTATCAACGTTAAAAGGCTTAAGCGGCTTCCTTCAAATGAACAGTTCTAGTGGGTGGCCCCTCTTCTCTAGGCAACAAGGCGGCCCTCTTCGATTACTTAAATGGAGCGTGGAGGCCGAACAAAGGATGACATTACATTCACGCTGTTAAACGGTACAGCACACTATAGCCAAGCTATTAACCTCTAACCCTCTAACGTCGACGCCAACGTGTGGCCGGGAAAAGGGAACGATTAAGTTAACAATTACGCCTAAGTGGCGGATCGAAATTGTACGTGCACGTATAGCTCTTTCCACACAAGACATTGTTAATGCCTTCAACAGAATTTGGCAGCGTCCCAAAATATTGTGATTAGTCCGAGCTTTACGTGCACGCAGCACGATGTCTTCACTCTCGCTGCGTTGTTTTGCTTTGCGACCTCGACGTGCTGCATTATCATTGCGTCATAAATTATGTATATCTGTTAACTCGTGGCACGAATACCAACGGGATCGCGGCAGTCTTTATTCTGCCTAGCAGCGTTCTTGCTTTTGCTTTCGTTCCCCATAAAACAGGAAGAAAGCAAAAAAAGAAAAAAAAAACTTCGGTTACAAGTGTTCAGCCGAAAACCAGATCGTTTTCTGAAGTTTTCATAGTGGAATAATTTCGCACGTTTCGGCGCTAGAAATGCGCTGGGTTTCATGCAGACGATCGACGCTCAATTGCACAAGAACAAACCAATTACTAATCAAGTAACACCGTACTAATTAAGTTATATAATTCACCTAACATGTCATTCTTTCTGAGTAGATAACTACTTTCCATGGCCAGAAATGCTACTTGATGGGAGACTGTGCTTAGGAATTGGTTAAGGCTACGGCTAGCACTTTTCGGCTAGCGCGCTGTAAGAACAGCCTATATAGTCGTAAACGGTTCGCCGACATAGAAAGGAACTAAAGATTTGCGTTTAGAGCCGGTAACTTCCTCGTTCCTGCGATCATATAAAGATAATTAAAGCTACCACGAGAGGTCGCTGAACACGAAAATTTTAAGAGCAATTAGCAGTGAATCATATTATGACTTACACATTTGCGTGTATCACTGTTTGAGCACGTATTAAGTGTTACATTTCACATCGGTGTCAAGTGCGCGGAGGCTATACACCGCCAACGAACACGCGAGCTTTCCAGTGCAGCCTGCCTAACAGTTGCTGTCTTCTCGTCGAAGTTACCAACGACCGTACAGATTCGCCTCAAATGCACGATTAGTGGTGCCCTACCCCGGGCTTCCTCTGGCATGACTTGCAGTTATCCGTGAAATTCGGCTCGTCCCGAAAGTCGTGCGGTGCCGATTACCACAGCCCAGTTCTCTTAATTTCGCGTGTTTTGCCATCTCACGTCTCGTCTTTAAATGTGCGCCCGCCACTATAGGCGCAATAAGAATCCGCCCACACGCCCCAAACATCATCTTCCCCGCCCTGCACCCGGCCCTCTGCTGCGCGAGAGAGTTCTTTGTTCGTGTCTTTATTCATTTAAAGCACGAATCCGCACACCAACCACCGTTTCTCAGAAGCTTGGCAAAAACATAAAAAAAGAAGGTGAACGCAAATGAGAGAGCCGCACGTTCGACCCAGTCGTTTCTCGGGCCGGTCTCTTCCTCCCAGCCAGAAACCGCGGCGCCCGTATACGATGGCATGCACGTGCGATCACGCAACGCTCCCCCGTGAGAGGAGCAGCTTCCGGACGGCGCCATCAAAACACAGCCAATTTCCCAGTTCGCGTTCTTCCGTAATGCAGCGCGCAGCCGTTCTGGCACGGGACGGATAGATCAGGAAGGGACTAAGTGGATGGAACGACTACGTGAATGATCGATCGAATGAATGGGTGAATCGTGTGAAGTAAAATATATAAATGAAGGAAGGAAGGAAGGAAGGAAGGAAGGAAGGAAGGAAGGAAGGAAGGAAGCAAGGAAGGAGCGAAGGAATGAAGGAAGGAAGGAAGAAAGGAAGGAAGGAGGGATTGTATGAATGAATTAATGGATGGCACATCTGTCAATCGACAGAAAAAGAGTAGCTGGTGTTCTCTACAGGCACGAAGATCTCCTTGAATACAGATAATAATAGTAGATTGAATGGATGATCGAAATAAAAAAAAAGAAAGAAAGAAGGAAAGAGAGAGAGAAAGAGGAAGAATGGAAGGCAGGAAGGAAAGACGCCGAAACAAGTTCGTGGGCGGAAAATAACCAAAAACAACAGAAACGAACACGGAGGGCGACCGGCAGTTAGCCGAAATGGTCGGCGCACGTGCGCCCGGCCTGCAGCAGTTTCCCCGAAGTTCGTCCGGCTGGCTCCAGCCGGTGATCCGCCATGTGTACGCGGGCATACCGGAAGTCGTGCCGGTCTCGCGTCGCCGCGCAACGAATCGCTATCCCCGCTTCCTTCCCGCTCTCCGCTTCCCGACAGACTTCGCACTGAGCACGCGCGTATTGCGCAAACACACGCGCTTCCCTTAATTTCCATATCGTAATTCCCGCTCGCCCGAGAAGACTCGGACAGAAAGGGTGCGAGGAGGGGAAGACTCGGAGAGAAAGTGTGCGAGGAGGGGAAGACGACGGGGCGGCCGCGGCGAGGGGAAAGAGAAGGCGTTTTCTTTTTTTATTCCCCCCCCCCCCCCCCGCAGTTTAAAAGCGGCCTTACATAGACTACGGATGCGTGGGAGCCTTATAACAAGTTATAAGACGCCGCCGCCGAGGCCGCTGCTGCCGGAGCTCCCTTTCCCCCACGTTCGGGCCACAAAACTTTCGCAAGCACTGCAGCTACGCCCGCAGCACACGGGGCACAATTTCGGGGCGTACATTACGCGCGCCGCACGTCTGAGAGATACGCACGCGATAGCGACGAGCCGGGAAGGAAAAATTCGCTAACGGAATTACCCAAACCCACCCACCCGCCCACCCAGATGGGCGGAGGTTCCCATATTGAACGAGTGTTTCGCAAGTAATTCTTCCCGGTTATTATTATACAGCGCCTGCGGACGAGTTTCTAAAGCTCGCAGTGCGCGCACTTGTGCAATCGCAACACAGCCCGGTATAGTGCTAGTTTCGCAACGCGATCAAAATAAGCGAGAAAAGAAAGAAAGCCGAGGGAAGCGTGCTTCGCATTACCGCACACCATCAAACACTGCAAGCGCGCGAGCCCTTTGTCTTTCTTTTCTTTTTCGTTTACGCTGCACAAAACGCATTAAATATTAAAGGAAACAACGGCCCAATTGCCAGTTACCATAATGGCCCAGATTCCGCTTTCACTGTCGTAAAAAACGAATCCCGGAACTCGAGGCGTAGCTCGCAGAACCCGGACAGCGCATGTATACTAGACCAACACGCCACTGCCCTCGAGAAAAGAGAGAGAGAGAGAGGAACAGGAGGAGAGAGTGAAACTGAGATGGCGAACAAAGCAGAATTAATCCTGCGCCGTCCGCAGTAACGAGATGAATGGGCTCCGCGGGCATCGAAAGCTCTTTCCTCGACTGCCGACCGAAAGACAAATGAGGCACCCTCCATTGAATCGTATATAGTCGACGACGAGGGGCGTACGCACGTATGCGTTTTCTTTACTCCGAAATACCTTTTTTTTTCTTTTCACTTTCTCTATGTCTTCCTCTTCGCTTTCATTTACCTCTTTATCCCCCCCACCACCACCTCCACATGCACACGCACACACACCTGAGGCCGAGCAGAACAGACTAGAACTTAAGGCGTCGAGGAGGCAACGGCACCCACGAGGGCATTGCGGCGGAAGAGCGAGCTTGGCAAACAAGAACGAACGGCCGCCGACAGCCCGTTCCCACCCACGCAAACTGCACGCGTGGGTAGGAGATCGTCCCGCGAATTCGGGGGCGCGCGCCCGCTATCTGGCACAGCGTAATGAATGCGCCCGCCCGGTGGTACCATACGCAGGCGAATTTCACCCGATTGAGGTAAAAATGGGTACGAGGCGAGACGGTAAAAAAACAGAAAGAGGTTTGCGAAAGTGTATATAACCAATGAGCAAGAAATATGATGCAGTGTATATAATTAAAAGTCGGGCGAGTCGGCGTTGGTTCAGCATATAGGCACAAAAATTCCGCCTGATAGACAGCGCTGTCGCATTTCCGCGCATCCAATTATTTTCGCGTTGTTCGGTAGATGAAGGAACAGACAAGCTGAGCTGCCGCGCGCAGGCACAATTGCTGCGGCGTTCTGTTGCAGAGTGCTGCAGGTCGTCGGCTCGAATCCGTGGCCCGCGGCGGCGGCGTTCTGCACGGTGTCCGGAGTTCAAGAACGCTGGGGTCGCGTGCATTGGGAGCTCGTTAAAGAACTCCAGATGGCCGATATCGAGGCGCTTCTCATTGATTGTGAGAGAGTTGCTTTGGGACGGTAAACCCAATTAACTTAATTAAAGAAGGAGTCGGGCAAAGCGAACGGGCAATAATGACGGCGAGATCGGGAGGAGCCGTGCATATATATAATCACACCGACGGTATATATGCGAGAGTTTATGGGAAGCAGGAAGGGGCGTGCAGAGTGGAATGCTCCAGATTAATCTTCATCGCTTGCGGCGATATGCAATGAAATCTAGGCACCCGTGGGCAAGCTCTACTTTTTTAAAAATTGAATTGCATATCGTACGGGAATCGACCACCTCTTTTATCCCTATACCCCCGCTCAGACGGATCGCGTTTCCTGGGGGGGGGGGCAATTTTTATTATTTGAATAAATGTTTTCAAAACAACCGTATACTTCCCGGCCGCCTCGCGCAGGACATGACCGCTCAATCACCACGGCGGGAAAGATTGTACGTATTAACGCGACAGCGTTAAGGAGCTCGTGTCGCAGAAAAGCCGGTGTCGTCGGCATCGGTGTCGGCGGCATTGGCCGTGAGCGAAAAATCCTGGAAGGCAAGTCATAAATAAAAACAGCTTCCAAGATGGGCTGGATGGGAATCGAACCAGGGTCTCCGGAGTCTGAGACGGAGACGCCACTCAGCCATGAGTTCGATGTTTCAAAGCGCGACAAAAGAACCTCTAGTGAATGCGGTGTTGCCTAATAAACGTGCCGTAGAAAGTTATACTGCGGTGTATAACGGTAATTATGAGCATGTAAATTACAGAAGTCGCAGTTAAACGCGTAGCGAAGTAGGTTTTCGCTACATTTCTTCCACGCTTGGCGCACACGCAGAGCCATCTTGCGGCAAACACAGAAGACCCCCTCCTCGCAATGTACAGCGCTGCCCCGACAGGTGGCGCGCCACTCGCCCGCTTCTCCCCTTCGTCTCGTCAAGAGCATGCCAAGCGAATGAGTGGGCGGTGCGAACGGGGTGGGATAACGCTATCGCGTTCCACTCTTGAAGGCGAAGCTTATGGGCCAAACAATGAAATCTTCCTTACCTCAGTAAGGAAACCTTCATTGCGGTGAGGCTACGTTATGTCACTCTGAAAGCTTGCTTACTGAGGGGACCTCGGTGAAGGCATCCTTGGTGCTTACTCAGGATACGATAGCTCCAAAGCTACCTTCATGCGTCCTTACGTCGCTCCTGGCCCTGAACGAGCGCTTCACCTCACTGCTTAACCACGTGACGTTTGCTTGCGCATGCGCGCTGTCGCCCACCTGCGGAGGAGCGCGAGCACGGTGCGTCTTGCCAGGCATGTTCATTTCAGTCACGCGTGCGGCATGAAAGCATTGGTAGGCGTTGCACGACACCTGCGTGTCAGCGTTGATGGAGCACATCAAGTGTTGCACTGCAATGCGCTCCTTTTTTAAAGTTTAGTAAACGAAACTAGAAGATAGCGTTCACGCTTCTCTGTATTAGTTCTATTTAAAGATTGTGCGACGATACAACATTTTTTATTGAATAATGGTGTTCGCGGAAAGCTTTTAAGAGATAATCTCGAACCCAGGCATGCGGCAACCGCTCATTACATGAGGACGGGTGAAGGGAGCTTTCAGACTACGCTTGGTTCCTCCATCGGTCCTTCGCTGTAAGGAGGCTTCACGTATGGTTAGGAAGCGCTCGAAGGAAAGGAACGTTTCATTGTTTTGGCCTAAGCGTCCTCCAATTTTTTTTTCAGCTGCATGCAAAGAACGCGTTATACTAGCCTTTTCTTCTTTTTTGTTCCCGCGAAGTTCGTCTGTGCGCGCAACGCGTTTAACGTGCCTGTAATTAAATTACCAGAGAAACGGCCCACGTTA